>NW_025767377.1:0-607192 GCF_003918875.1 Haliotis rubra | reverse complement strand
GAAGGTGAATAATGTTTTTCTTTACCTAAACGTTGGCTACCAAGTAACTGCCAAACGAAATATTAAGTGATCCAGGAGACAATAACATAACATTCAAGCAGAATTGCGCGAAAGGGATTCATAGCTATATGGTGTTTCGAAAAGAGGATTTTAAAGTGGTATTTTACAGTATGACCTTTGGAATCATTCGCATTAGAATGCGTTTATTTACCCGATTTGAACCGTACTGAAGTTACATCTTGGTGTCAGTTCTGAGGTTGAGAAAAACCTCCAGTATGGGTGCTCACCAACCATTCAAAAGCGAGAACAATGTTTTTAATCACTGGCAATAGCCTGTTGTAATGAGTGCGTTTATTTACACGGTGTTTTGAACAGCATTGTAGTAACATATCGGTGTCAGTTTGAGGTTGAGAAACCCTCCAGTATGATAGTGAAAATGGGATTCGAACTCATGGTCACAAGTTTCTTGCAGGGCGAATCGTGGGGTCTTAGTTAACCTGGCAACATTTTACCCCAGAAGTGTGTGGCAAGTATCACAACAATTCATGTAACATGAAATCTAGATTTCCCAAACAAGCTGCAATATGTTTTATGTGTCACGTGTGTCATTTGTAACGTCATGCTAGATAACGTTCTATAACTTTACTATTTGTATATCTGTGACCTGCGAGGAGTGGCTTCAATTATGATACTAAACGTATGCTAATATTGGCTCTTGTCATTTTGAGATTGCCTCGACTTTTATCCATTTGGTTGTACCTAAAGGTTTCGTTTATTTCTGGTACAGTCATTTGCAGATGCACTCGATCTGTTTAACTTCCCGATTTGTCAGGGTAGTTAAGA
Organism: Haliotis rubra; assembly: GCF_003918875.1. Lineage (NCBI taxonomy): Eukaryota > Metazoa > Mollusca > Gastropoda > Lepetellida > Haliotidae > Haliotis > Haliotis rubra. The sequence goes on along the minus strand of NW_025767377.1, from coordinate 606,349 downwards.
CAGATATCGGGCTTCTATAAACAATAATACAATTAATCTTATAAATGTAACTCATATAGCATCGATAGTGAGTATCGTTGACCATCTCCGAGTATATATATTTTCTCCTACATAACAGTATTAATATAGAACATCATAGGTAATAGCTTTGTTCTTCGTAAGAGAAAAGGTGGATTAAATAGTAACCTTTATATGCCTAAACTTCTCCTGGTGTGATTCATGTTGTGCTCACTTGCACGAAAAATGAGATAAACAACATTATAGGGACAATTCGCATGCACCCAAGAATTTTGCTGAGAGGTTACAAGAATGGTGTACGAGAAATTGATGGACTTGTGCAGGTCGCCGTAGCAACAGTCGGACACGGCTTGCTTATCAGTAGTCACTTAAGTAGTCGAAACAAAAATACTTAAAGGTCATGTCCAAATGAATAAAGACACTTACTTCTCGTGGTATTGGTTTCTGCCGGTGAACTGAAAACGTTGATTCATGGATAAGCACGGAAGAATGCTTTTGTGTCGTAAAACTAATTTAATAGGGATGGTAACTGACGCCGTTGTCTTCTTTGTCATTGTGTCACAGCCTCACAGTCGATAATGCCATTGCTTGTCTAATCAATTGCTATGATCACAGTGCTGTTGGAGTAACTGCGATGTTGTTACTAGATTGCCTGAGACATTGCTTCTTGAGTATCTCATCAAAACTCGGTTTACAGAACGCTGTCGTATGTCAGGAGCCATTTACTGCGGCCTCAGGCACCAAACAAATTGTGTGGGTGCTACCGGTGGGCAAGACTTTTCGCGAATACCTGGTGACATTACTGAGTTTCTGTGATCCCTTGCATGTAATTTTGCCCAAACTATTTTGCCTTTTACGTCAAAAGTGTAATATGCCTTGGGGTTTTGACATATTACACTCAGATTAAATACATATATAGTGCCGTTAGTCCTTCAGTTGACTTTACACTGTTTACATATCACAACATTCTTTTTTTCTCAGCGTATATCACTGATGATGTAATCGAACACATGCAAAAACACACTTTTATTGTACATTGCCACAACTGTGAGAAAAATAAACTTACGTAATAAAATATAACAAAAGCCTTCAGATATATTTAGGCATTGCCATTAAAGTGGTACAACCCGGTATGGGCAATCAAAACAACGCTTGATGTAAGCAAAATTAATGTTGATCGTATTTCACTTCGGTAAGCCACAAGAATCACCTGCCAATATCATGCTGTGCGTTACCCTTGTACGATTACTATCAATGCCGATCTAATGAAATCTGTCCATGATATTTGATATCGACAACGGCTAACAGTACATCAGGCTTTCTATGCTGCCAGCACTAAGCTAAAGTAAATCAAACCTAAGGAGAAAGGTCGCAAAGATCGTTTACTTTCCTCTCCTTTGGCGAGCTACTAATACATCATGTTGATATGTATGCCTTCCAGTAAACACTACCAGACCCATCTGCATTACATCAATTAGGCAACAGTTTTGTAACCTCATAACTGTAAAAGACAGTTGATGAAACTGTCTGACAAAATCACCTGAAACTGATTAATAGCATTAGCTTGATGATACCATTGTTATCCATCTACACAGACAAGCTATAGTGATGACAGATCCCCTTCGGTATTATCTTGCCCTGTGCTTTATCACTGTTGACCCACATGCCAGCTTTGTGCTACAGGCTCATTTTTTCTTTTACTTCCTTTGAGACGTTGTGTAAGCAAGCGCGACTGAGAAGACGCATTGTTTTAGATGTATTGGGAAGTAAATTAAAAGATCTGTTCTTCAACATTAGCTGATTAGTTGTACAACCCATGGACGAACCTCAAAGATACAAATACATCTTATTACAGAGTGTTGATGTCACAGGGATATCTTGCATGTTTTTTTGTCATGTTGTGTAAGCAAGCACGACTCACTGAGAAGACGCATTCGAATAACAAGACGAGAGAGTTAGTTGTGAGATCAATATTGAAGTAACATCACTTAAGCTGGGGATTATATTAAACCTTTCGATGTCGGTTCTAAAAGTAGAGACGATTTCAACAATATCACGAACATGTATTTATGCATCACTATAGAATTATGACGATAACAAGTGTTTGCAAAACGGCGAGCATAAATTGTGCCACACGAAGCACGCTAGGTACAGTTGCAAAGACTAGTCATTTTTATGTGAAATGCAGCACTGAAATGGATTGAGCTACAGGAATATTGCAGGACCTAAAGGAGAACTTGTGTATAGAAACGTTGAAGTTACACCGTTTTTCTTACAGTCACTCTCAATTCTTAACAGAACAGATTTTCTGCTAATGTGGATGAGTACATTTTTGGTACAAATGCCTTCACACATTATTATCTAGTCCAGCATTTCAAACCGTATTTTCTCAGTAACGTTTCACTTCCATGTACTTAAATGATATCCTGCACGTATGACGCCCAGTGTTACGACAGTCGTTGGTGTTTAAGATGTGGTGAAACTGTCTGACAAAACAAATGATCAAAAACATAGCGATGGTGTATTTTCAACACAGTGCGAATAAAGGAAGCAGGTTTGCACAGCATGGTGTCACGTTTACCCTTTGGGAATCATATATCTGCTATCAGTAAAGCTATTTTAACATTAGTTTGTACACGTTTTTGCATGTGTGGATTAAAATACTCATCGCAAGCAACAGCACAGTGGTTGCCATATATTTAATGAAAGAAGTGTTACAACAGTCACAACACTAAGGTCGTTGCACTTTCCAGAGGCAATTCAAAACCTTCAAAAGGTCCTCTGAGTGGAAGTTCCTTTCCCTGCAAAATAAAACATCAATAAATTTGGACCTCCAGCCGCGTTCAGCATGGAAGGTCACGACCACGCCATTCGAAAGGCTCTAACATGTGCCATTGTACCGCGTTGTATCTGTAACTCTGCAGACACCACTAAACTATATTTAATCAAGGAGCGATATCCTTGACATAAACGATATACTGTCATTTTACATCTCACATATCTTTCAAGAACTCAAACTAGGGGACAGCTTTGGGAAACATACTAGTTATTATAACATCTCGGTTCATTTTACCACCTGTCTTGTTCTTACAGGAGACAATGCGTGTCAAATTAAAATGTTGAATCGGTCCGTATTCCCCTTCTTGTGCCCCCAAGAGGATGAAGGATTGGCAGACGTGTCTAACCACAGTTTTGAAGCACTGGCATGAGACAGACAGTTGTGTAGAGTAAATATGCTTATTGGCATGAATATAGTTTCGATTTATATGTAACACGCTAGACGAAACTCTATTACAAAGTGTCAAAGATATCAGGGGTTCTCACATTGAAACATTGCCCAGTACTTATATAAACAATACGTATATCTAGGAATGATTGCACTGGGGCTTAAAGTCGCTTTAGAACATGTTTCCAAAAATTACTGCTCGTCAACTGGATGTAGAAGGAAATCCCAAGCGACGTAGATCGTGAACGTTCCCCGTCTTGGTGGAACCAGCCTGTGTGAGTACGGTTCTAAGGAACCAAATATGATCATCAGATAAGACGGATAATCGGACCTGTAATTATCGAATCCTGACACAGCTACAAGAGAGTACTGTGAACAGGGAATTTCTTACCCTTTTCCTAATGGTTCACCCAGACCTCTTACAATATAGCTATGTGCATGGTCAATGACATTCCGGACGCGTGCTCGTGAATATACACTGTCATATTGATGCTGATACATTGTTACTAAGCGTCCACGAAAATATATTTTTCTGGGTAAACAAACCCATTTTGTTGCCACAGGAACAGGTGCCATCGCATGTTATTTTATCTTCGGGAAATGAATGAAATTTAGAATTCATCTTATTAGCGAATCAAATATTTAGATAACACGTGAGGGTGGAGCGAAATTAACTAAATATCTGCACATTGTGTCAGGGTCACGATATGACTAAGCGCTTAGGGTGATTACATTGCTCTCGCAAACCCGGCTATGGTGAGGCAAGTGACGCAGTATGCTGGGCAACAGAAGTGGTAGATTGGGCTTCTTCATATTTGTAACAGCACGTTCCCTGGAACCTAGCAGCAGTATTTTCCACTGGAATATTTGTTCATATTGGCGCTGTTCTTGCTATAATAATGCATATATTTCAGTTTCTTCTGAAAACCGTTTACTGAAACTATTACCCTAAAGAATATGACATTATAAGACACAACATGCATGGTCTGCATGAATTGAGAATTGAACAAAATTATACCCACGCGTCATCATATATATGCTAACAAGTGTAAGATTTACAAAAATAATACTTATAACAATAAATACAACGTCAATGAAGAGGTTTGGAGGGCGTGGTTTTTTCATGTAATTGGACATCCAAGGTGCGTTTAATTGGAGATGTAGACGATAAGTCACAAATGCAAGTGAAGCTGTAAAATATATAGAAAACACATGCAACAAGTGAAAATAGGCAATAGAAATTAATTTCATTGATGCGTCACATTCAGATATTCTCCACGTATTGTGATATTTCAGAGTTTAGTTAAATCTTTTAACGTCATTTGATTTCTTCGTTGAAATAGAACGCTCGACTCTACCTCTGTAACTCTTTATAGCTGAGGCACTATAGCTCGACATAAAGGAAATGGTTAGGTAGCAGCAGTTCCACGTTTAGATCTGCAGATTGTCTGTTATGTTCTTGTCATGATGCTGAGAGTGATGGCTAAAAATGGAAATTTGGCGTCTCTGTTAGAGCTACTGAAAGACCTTCTAAACTTTCAGAGCTATACTGGGAAGTAAGTGTTAACTAACTACTAACTAATTAACTAATAGTAACTGACCAGCATTTAGTACCATGAAACTTCATTACAGTACTAACGTCAATTCATTCATTAGATGAAGGAGCCTTTGGTGTCTCAGACGCGGCTCTGTTTGGTTCAAAGAGAATATCATTATCCAAGACATCAAAGCTATATTCTAAAATCAATGTTACCTCACACCACACTGAGCGAGCAAAATACTTTTACGCCAATACTGACCACAACATAAATAGGCTGGTTTGCGCATTTTTATAGGAATCTTCCTTATTGCATAAACAGTATCACCAGGTATCATTTGGTGGTCAACGTGGCGGAGCCTAAAGTGGATCTCTTTCATTTCCAAGACAACATTTTGGGTCATGTCTTTAATGTTTTTTGCAAAGTCGATATTACAAATCAACACAGCTGTACGGATCTGAAAAGTTCTGCAACACGGCCATTTAAATACAGAACAGCAACAAGTCTTCTCACCTTGCACTACATGTCGAATCAGTTGTGTGCTCAAATCGATAGAATCTGATCACATGACGTAAGGAGGAGACAATCACATATATACACTTTTGAGTCCCTTTACTTTCGAAGAATGAATGAATACAAAGATGATGGCGTGATAATTCATAGTATTATGTTTCACTGCTTAATATGTCATCCAAAAGAATCTTTCAAGCCAGATCTCTCACACTTACTTTCCAAAGGAAATGGTTTGATCACTTCTCTTCTCGATCGGTCAGGGTATCGAGAATATGTTGAGTATGTAAAGAAGGTTAGGAATAATTCAACAAACTGCAATGTTGCATATTTCCTTTTGCGTGCCAGAATGTGATTGGCAGGTCTCCAGTCCTCTCATTATCTGCCAGCCTCATTTGCTGAATAACAGCTTGTGCAAAAAGATGTTATGCTTCAGACGCTAGCATGTTACATCGATTGTAATAGAATCTCTCTTAAAAGAAGTCTAACACATTACTTATTTCACTAGTGATGATTAAAAACTTATGATCAAACATTGCATCAGCTGATTGTGAACAACGCCTTTGTTAAAATGATGTGCAGTGGCACATTTTTCACAATACGTTGACATTTGGAAACGGAAACATTTCGAAGAAACCAGTTTGCAATTCCACCGTCAACCATTGAATCTGAAACCCGCTAATTGGGTCATGGTAAATACCAACACAATTATATGATGACATCAACACAAAGACAACCAAAAGCGCAGTGATTAGTTTTGTTTATCTCTGAAGGTTTTCTTATTGTTATTGTCACCGACCAACCCGCATCTTGAAGAACAGGCTACCAGTTAAGGCTTAACACCGCACATCTTTGACAAGCCGAATACGTGGTCAGTGTTATGTGTAGAGTAATACATGCGTGTGTTGCCCAACATCGGACCCCATGCATAATAATAGATTCCTAAAATCACTGACTCGTGGACTATTAGAAGTAAGCATGTTTGAATCAGTTTGTAAATTAAAAAAAATGAGTGACTGAGTGAGTTAATATTTATCGTAATATTTCAGCCATATCGTGACGAGAACCAGTAATTATCCGATTAAAGATCAATACATTAGAAATTAAAAATCTGTTGACAACGCACAGTAAAACTTTTAGTGTATCACAGATAAAGACATAAAACTAGCCTATAACGTAAAACGTATACTATAATGCAAGACAATACAATATAAAAAACGAAGAGGGCAACAGATCACCAGCAGCAGAAGGTAGATCGCCATACCAGATACCATGGGGAGTTATAGTGCTTTTGCAACCTGCATGAGCCGTGGCCGAATTTACATCATCCCTTCAGCCGTTGGTGATTGTAGTTAAATTTAGCCATACTCAAATTTCATAAAAATACCAGTTTTCAAAATACTCGGTAAGCTATATTTACATCGAATGTTTTGGACTTGAGTCCCCACACAGGACGACAATAATTGTTACAATACTTCAACAGCCTGTGAGAATACAGCCACTCACATTCTCAGCTGCTCAAATGAACTACCAATTATAAAATATTTGTATATTTACCAAACCATTTTTTTCTAAATTGATGGAACAATTCTATATCTTTTAAAAATGCAATAATTAAATGATTATTAACCTTTAAAAGATCCTCTACTTTTTTTACATTTAAATATTAATCTCTTAGGTTGGAAAAATACAGTCAAGCAGGACATGTTTGACTGTGATTCTTTCATCACAAGGGATTCAAAACGGAGGATCCTCGTCCTTTAGTAGGTATTCGTGAGTATATCTTGTATGGCCAACCCGACATCGTCCTATCTGAAAAGAATCCCTGGAGGCATGTTATAATTCACATTTCACTTGAGCATTGTCCGTCATATGTTTGCGTGTGGTCTTTTCGAACCTGCTTGTCTTTGCATGCTTTTGTGACGGGTGCCATCACGAACACCTGGTATCATGGCGACATTTAACCACATGCTTATGATATAGTCGGACGTAGCTTTTCATAGAAGTTTCTTGTTATTATGGAAAATTGTTTTCCCCGAGAACGTAACGTAACCTGAAATGGCCCTGCAACATGTTTCTGTAGTCTGTAATTAATGGATATCATACGAAGAGAAATCCATGCTGCACGTCAGGAGAGATGTTTACTTTACGCGATTGTCTTTCCTTACTTGCACGATATAATACGGAGTTTATGATATGTTAACTGTTGTCAGTTTGAACAGGATCACCCACTTAACAAAACATGTTACAGAAACGCTATTCTTGCTTCGAGAATTTAATGCTGTCAAGAATGTCGTTTTGACCTGAGTCTAAAGCTTAAACATATTACACTCAGCTGCTTTGACAAGCATATAAACTATTGTACGAGAAGTGTCCTTTCGAGCCTGGACTTATTATGCAAAAATCTGCCTTTTGCGGCATATGACAGGCAGATAGCGTTTAATGACTATGCACTGAAGGACATTTGCGAAAAATGCAAACTGTCAACTGTCGTTCATTCCAGCACATTTACAACCACCGACGGCGCGACGAGAAGAACCTGCAACGATTTTCCAAGTCAGCCTTGCTGAACAGCTGTTTCTTGGCATTAACAACTTCATCAACTGTGTCTAACATAAACAATGAATATTACTCAAAATATGATGGTAACCTATTCAATTTATTTTGTTTGTTTTTCATATGACTGCCGTCATTTTGACTTGCGATGGATTTTACATCCGGAAGTCATCACCTTGATTACAATTATTTGTAAAACACCACACCTGTGTTGTTAGAACAGACCTTGCACTAACACCGTTGGGAACTGTTGACTTAAGTTTCAATACTGCTGCTCACACTGACACAATTAGCACTCGTCTCGTGTCTGCTATATCACAGGAAGTGTCAAAAGCGATAGGATTAATGTAGCAAATATATGGCAACTGAATACGTACATGTCATTTGGCATCAGCCTAATTTATAAAAATACATAATAAATGGCAGCGGCAACATTATACTTTTATATAGACATCTATTAAGGAGATCTCAAATCCCTCCATAATCTTCTAGCATCATTTACTGAACAGTCGTTACAAGATACACAAAGTCAACGCCAGAGAATAGCGAGTCTCTATTATCCGACTGTACAAATTCAACAGGGCTTAAAAGGCAAAAGAGCAGTGAAAATTACATGAATAGATCATTCAAAATCACTGATGGCCCAAGGTGTTCGCAATGAACAACAGGATCAGCATACCATGCCATACAGGCACCACTTCTGCAGCAAGGATTCTTTGCTTTGCAGTTTAGGACCAGGATACCGACAATCGTAGTGTTACTCTGCCTCGAGGAAATTATGCTGAAGGAAATTAGTTACAGTAGCTCTTACGACGCGATCACTTTGTGAAACAGGACCATGGTCATTTACTTATTGTGAAAATGGTCTAATACACTGTTGGTCGTGACATGCGATTAAAGCCAATGATTGCAGACAACACTAGTGCTTCAAAACATAATAGTTTCGACACAAAAATCCTTAATTCGATGGTAAATATCAACGTAGTGCCGTATTTGTATTATACAATATCCACTTTAATAGTGCAATGATTAGGCTTGTCTATCTCTAAAGATTGTATTGCAATTCTTGTCACTTAACATGACGCGCGTCTGGAGGGAGACGTTGACATTTTACAGCTTGATGGATGGTTTTCCTTAGACATCTCTCATCTAATCTGAAACTCACACTAGAAGCTGCTAATGAAGAGTGTCCAGAGATAACCTTTGGAGACTAATGGTGTGTACCAAGTGACTGCGCCGTCTCAGTGGCTACACCGTCTAAGAAACAGACATTTATTAAACGAATAATCGAGTCGCACATTTTGTATTATCTCTTGGTGCAAAAAAGTAGTACTGATGCTAAATATTGTGTAGAGAAAGATTTATGATTCATCCCAACAGACGCAGAACCTCCAGCTTCAATGCCTTAATTTAACAGAGAATCGCGATACAGTGAAGGCACCTATTACCTGATGCTTGTCGAATGAGATCTGATACGGATTACTAACAACCAGTGATAACACTAGGTGTTCGAGAAAAGGGTACGGAATTTGTTTATGGACTCAGAAAGAAATTGTGAGTATGTTATCTGTAAAACTGGTCGTAAAAAGTTAAGCTCAAGACAATAACTCGATTATCAATGGTAGAATAAAACAACACACACACACGTGCGCGCGCGCGCACGCACGTAAACCGTAAAGATCCGAGATAGTATTGGTCTTCAGCAGCCCATGCTTGTCGTTAGACATACCATTACCTATGGGTCACACAAAAGGCATAAGAGGGCAAAACAGACATGTATTTCCTAATCCAACAGGAAAATGCTTCACGAATCCTGAAACACAAAAATACATATAGAACTGGTTCTTTTCACTAGACGCGTAATCGTCCCAAGGATGTCTAATAGGACAGAAAAAAAACACACAAGACAAATTGCTATGCTTTCGGGATACTGAATAGTGAGGAGTATTGGAAAACAGTTATTGATCGCGTGAGGAAAGGAGAGCCCATGTGCAATTTACGATCGGAAGAAGCAGGTGGTTCCTGCGTGCCTTCAATGATTCAAAGTGTGGTATTTACTAGACGCTCAAAAAACCTTGTTGAGAGAAGTAACTATCTTGGTGAATGCAACTGTCGTTATCTAGACGCACGTTATGTTGGCCAAATATGTATACCAAGTATACAGATGGATGCATCCTACAGGGATACATTTGTCCTGACAGATTCCTACAATTATGTCTGCTGACAATGATAGTCACATGCCAGTGATAATTCCTTGTATTGACACATTTGTAATTTAGGAAGAGTACTCTGTGTGTACCAAGGCTTTGTCAGCAAACATATCTCATCCATTATGGTTGTTTTGTTCCGAGTGTTGTTGTGTACTGCAGGGTGTACCGTGTATATGATTATAATGACGATGATGGTTGTGATAAGAGTCCCCGATACTGAGTTAGCCAAAAACATGAAGTATATCCACGTGGTATTGTCTCAATTGATGCATGGTGCCAACAAATAGATTCCTCAGTTAACGTCATGGCCTTTTATGGGGCTGAACTGGAGGGTGTACCGTATATATGATAATAATGTGATAAGAATCTCCTATACCAAGCTTCCAGTGAGGTAACTGAATGCAAATAGCCATCTTAAGCCTTTGCAGATGGAGGTGCAGCTATATCTTTGGTTACATCGATTTGTGGTAAAATATCCGTTTTGTCTAGCGTTTGTTGTTTGGGATGGTGGTGTACAATGTCGAAAAACCAAATGTTTTGATAGAATTGAATTTGGGTTTTTTCTGAGTGTCTGAGCATAAAACATGAGGTATATCCACGTGGCATTGTCTCAATTGATGCATGGTGCCCACAAATGGCTTCTTAAGTTAACGTAATGGCCTTATATGCAGCTGATTTGGTATTCTACACATTATACATTCTCTTATTAAACAAACAATGTGTAGTGTAGTGACTGACTGACTGACTGAGTTTGGTTTTACGCCGCTTTTAGCAATATTCCAGTGTAGTGTAGTGATCAAACAATGAATGCAATGGTGCTTTTAGTTGATACATGTATCAATTTCTGCGGCTTTGTTAATGGTAGCAACTACAAACATTCCTGCTGAGCGTATAGACTTTGGATGACCGCTGCCTGGGACAGAATGGGTAATTCCAACTGTTTCTTCTCGTGCAGTTCGTGAATTCTACTAATATCAACATTACACACTGAATTAACCCATTCCGAAAAATATTCAGCACGCTCCCTTTTGGCACATAGATTAAGTAATGGATGATGAAGACATTGCTTTTACCAGAAACGCTCAAAATCATGAAGGAAGTACGTAATAGATCAATGATTTTACGTTTACATAGTAATTTGTTTTATGCATTCTTAAAATAAGGCAATGTAGGAAAGCACAAAACATATTTCCTTTAGCTACCATGTCTGAATGGTTTTGTCTGGCAGGTCAATCAAAATGTCTAACTAAAACCTTGCACATATTATTCCGTAAATAAACACACTAAAACGGAAACCATAAAGTACGTTTTGGCCTAAGGCAGCAGTAAATTATCAAGATCATTAGGGGGTAACTCGGTGTTAAATCAACTTGAATCCAACAATGTTGATTCAGTGAGATTTCCTTCTTCAAGTCTCTTTGGTTATTAACCTTCACAAATATGATAACACAATATTGGCGTATGACAAACAATGACTTAAAAAGAAACTTCACAAATTATCTTTGTTATTTTCTTCCAGATCTTGAAATCCTGGCATCTTTAATTGGATCAATATGATGAATACGCCGCCAATCCCGAATATTTCCAAGCTCTCTGAAGACTCAAACGTGTTTTGACCGCTATGACCATAACTTTATTGATTTTAACAAACAGTTCCATTAATAACTCAGTGGTGATGACCTTACACGTGACATAGAAGACAGTTGCGGCAGTTATCATCACATTAAATTACTTTTACGATTTATAAGGCAATATTCTGTGGTTAAATTCCTGCCAAATCCATGGAACTATCAATTATGCAATTCATTTCGTTTGGATTGTCAGTTTTCAAATATTTAAAGATTGAAGGGGTGAATAATGTTTTCCTTTACCTAAACGTTGGCTACCAAGTAACTGCCAAACGAAATATTAAGTGATCCAGGAGACAATAACATAACATTCAAGCAGAATTGGGCGGAAGGGATTCATAGCTATATGGTGTTTCGAAAAGAGGATTTTAAAGTGGTATTTTACAGTATGACCTTTGGAATCATTCGCATTAGAATGCGTTTATTTACCCGATTTGAACCGTACTGAAGTTACATCTTTGTGTCAGTTTGAGGTTAAGATAACCCTCCAGTATGGGTGCTCACCAACCTTTCAAAAGCGAGAACAATATTTTTTTAATCACTGGCAATAGCCTGTTGTAATGAGTGCGTTTATTTACACGGTGTTTTGAACAGTATTGTAGTAACATATCGGTGTCAGTTTGAGGTTGAGAAAACCCTCCAGTATGACAGTGAAAATGGGATTCGAACTCATGGTCACAAGTTTCTTGCAGGGCGAATCGTGGGGTCTTAGTTAACCTGGCAACATTTTACCCCAGAAGTGTGTGGCAAGTATCACAACAATTCATGTAACAGAAATCTAGATTTCCCAAACAAGCTGCAATATGTTTTATGTGTCACGTGTGTCACTTGTAACGTCATGCTAGATAACGTTCTATAACTTTACTATTTGTATATCTGTGACCTGCGAGGAGTGGCTTCAATTATGATACTAAACGTATGCTAATATTGGCTCTGTCATTTTGAGATTGTCTAGACTTTTATCCATTTGGCTGTACTAAAGGTTTCGTTTTTTTCTTGGTACAGTCATTTGGAGATGCACTCGATCTGTTTAACTTCCCGATTTGTCAGGTAGTTAAGACAGATATCGGGCTTCTATAAACAATAATACAATTAATCTTATAAGAATAACTCATGTAGCATCGATAGTGAGTATCGTTGACCATCTCCGAGTATATATTTCTCTCCTACATAACAGTATTAATATCGAACATCATAGGTATTAGCTTTGTTCTTCGTAAGAGAAAAGGTGTATTAAATAGTAATCTTTACATGCCTAAAATTCTCCTGGTGTGATTCATGTTGTGCTCACTTGCACGAAAATGACATAAACAACATTATAGGGACAATTCGCATGCACCCAAGAATTTGCTGAGAGGTTACAAGAATGGTGTACGAGAAATTGATGGACTTGTGCAGGTCGCCGTAGCAACAGTCGCACACGGCTTGCTTATCAGTAGTCAGTTAAGTAGTCGAAACAAAATACTTAAAGGTCATGTCCAAATGAATAAAGACACTTACTTCTCGTGGTATTGGTTTCGTCGGTGAACTGAAAACGTTGATTCATGGATAAGCACGGAAGAATGCTTTTGTGTCGTAAAACTAATTTAATAGGATGGTAACTGACGCCGTTGTCTTCTTTGTCACTGTGTCACAGCCTCACAGTCGATAATGCCATTGCTTGTCTAATCAATTAAGTTATGATCACAGTGCTGTTGGAGTAACTGCGATGTTGTTACTAGATTGCCTGATACATTGCTTGAGTATCTCATCAAAACTCGGTTTACAGAACGCTGTCGTATGTCAGGAGCCATTTACTGCGGCCTCAGGAAACAAACAAATTGTGTGGGGCAGGACTTTTCGCGAATACCTGGTGTCATTACTGAGTTTCTGTGATCCTTGCATGTAATTTTGCCCAAACTATTTTGCCTTTTATGTCAAAAGTGTAATATGCCTTGGGGTTTTGACATATTACACTCAGATTAAATACATATATAGTGCCGTATACAGTCGGTTTGGATTTTACCCTTCGTAAATATAGCCAAGCAGGAATGCATTTACAGTGTTCCCTACTATGATGTTGCTGGAATATTGCTAAATGGGCGTAAAACCATACACACTCTTCTCGCAGGTGTAGTCCTTCAGTTGACTTATACGGTTGACATACCACAACATCTCTTTTTTTCTCAGCGTATATCACAGATGATGTAATCGGACACATACAAAAGCACATTTTTATTGGACATTGCCCAAAAAACATACGTAATAAAATGTAACAAAAGTCTCCAGATATATTTAGGCATTTTCATAAAATCTTTTGAACAAGCCTTTATGTACAATCAAAACCGCGCTTGAAGTCCATTCAAAGAATATAAGATGTTTCGAAAAAGTTGGTGATCATATTTCACTTTAGTAAGCCACAAGAAGCACCTGCCAATATCATGCTGTGCGTTACCCTTGTACGATTACTACCAATGCCAATCAAATGAAATCTGTCCATGATATTTGATCTCGACAACGGCTAACAGTACATCAGGCTTTCTATGCTGCCAGCACTAAGCTAAGGTAAATCCAACCTAAGGAGAAAAGATCGTTTACTTTCCTCTCCTTTGGCGAGCTGCTAATACATCATGTTGATATGTACGTCTTCCAGTAAACACAACCAGACCCATCTGCATTACATCAATTAGGCAACAGTTTTTGTAACCTCATAACTGTAAAAGACAGTTGATGAAACTGTCTGACAAAATCACCTGAAACTGATCAATAGCATTAGCTTGATGACACCATTGTTATCCATCTACACAGACAAGCTGTAGTGATGACAGATCCCCTTCGGTATCGTCTTGCCCTGTGCTTTATCACTGTTGACCCACATGCCAGCTTTGTGCTACAGGCTCATTTTTCATTTACTTCCTTTGAGAGGCTTTTGTTTTAGATGTATTCTTCGCATTAGCTGATAGTTGTACAACACATGGAAGATCCCCTCAAAGATACAAATACATCTTATTACAGAGTGTTGCATGTTTTTGTGTCACGTTGTGTAAGCAAGCACGACTGGCTGACAAGACTCATTCGAATAACAAGACGAGAGAGTTAGCTATTAGATCAATATTGAAGTAACATCACTTAAGCTGGGAAGTAAATTAAACCTTTCGATAACTGTTCTACAAGCATAGACGATTCCAACAATATCACGAGTTTGTGTTTATGAAACACTATAGAATTAAGACGATAACAAGTGTTTGCAAAACGGCAAGCATAAATTGTGCCACATGAGGCACGTTATGTCACTTGCAAAGACTGGTCATTTTTTATGTGGAATATTGCAGTACATAAAGGAGAACTTGTGTGGAGAAACGTTGAAGTTACACCGCTTTTCTTACAGTCACTCTCAATTCTTAACAGAACAGATTTTGTGCTAATGTGGATGAGTACATTTTGGTGCAAATGCCTTCACACATTATTATCTAGTCCAGCATTTCAAACCGTATTTTCTCAGTAACGTTTCACTTCCGTGTTCTTCCATGATATCCTGCACGTATGACGCCCAGTGTTACGACAGTCGTTGGTGTTTAAGATGTGGTGAAACTGTCTGACAAAACAGGATCAAAAGCATAGCGATGGTGTATTTTCAACACAGTGCGAGTAAGGGAAGCAGGTTTGCACAGCATGGTGTCACGTTTACCCTTTGGGAATCATGTATCTGCTATCGGCAAAGCTATTTTAAGATTAGTTTGTACACGTTTTGCATGTGTGGACTAAAATACTCATCGCAAGCAACAGCACAGTGGTTGCCATATGTTTAATTAAAGAAGTGTTAC
Source organism: Haliotis rubra (assembly GCF_003918875.1). Taxonomy (NCBI): domain Eukaryota; kingdom Metazoa; phylum Mollusca; class Gastropoda; order Lepetellida; family Haliotidae; genus Haliotis; species Haliotis rubra. The sequence continues at coordinate 590,860 of NW_025767377.1, read as the reverse complement.
AACAGTCACAACACTAAGGTCGTTGCACTTTCCAGAGGCAATTCAAAACCTTCAAAAGGTCCTCTGAGTGGAAGTTCCTTTCCCTGCAAAATAAAACATCAATAAATTTGGACCTCCAGCCGCGTTCAGCATGGTAGGTCACGACCACGCCATTCGAAAGGCTCTAACATGTGCCATTGTACCGCGTTGTATGCAGACAGCACTAAACTATATTTAATCAAAGAGCGGTATCCTTGACATAAACGAAATGAAGTACTGACATTTTACGTCTCACATATCTTTCAAGAACTCAAACTAGGGGACAGCTTTGGAAAACATACTAGTTATTATAACATCTTGGTTCATTTACCACCTGCCTGTTCTTACAGGAGACAATGCGTGTCAAATTAAAATGTAGAATCGGTCCGTATTCCCCTTCTTGTGCCCCAAGAGGATGAAGGATTGGCAGATGTGTCTAGCCACAATTTGAAGCACTGGCATGAGACAGACAGTTGTGTAGAGTAAATATGCTTATTGGCATGAATATAGTTTCGATTTATATGTAACACGCTAGACGAAACTCTATTACAATGTGTCAAAGATATCAGGGGTTCTCACATTGAAACATTGCCCAGTACTTATATAAACAATACGTATATCTAGGAATGATTGAATTGGGGCTTAGAGTCGCTTTGGAACATGTTTCCAAAAATTACTGCTCGTCAGCTGGATGTGGAAGGAAATCCCAAACGACGTAGATTGTGAATGTTCCTCGTCTTGGTGGAACCAGCCTGTGTGAGTACGGTTCTAAGGAACCAAATATGATCATCAGATAAGACGGATAATCGGACCTGTAATTACCGAATCCTGACACAGCTACAAGAGAGTACTGTGAACAGGGAATTTCTTACCCTTTTTCTAATGGTTCACCCAGACTTCTCACAATATAGCTATGTGTATGGTCAAGGACATTCCGGACGCGTGCTCGTGAATATACACTGTCATATTGATGCTGACACATTGTTACTAAGCGTCCACGAAAATATATTTTTCTGGGTAAACAAACCCATTTTGTTGCCACAGGAGCAGGTGCCATCGCATGTTATTTTATCTTTGGGAAATGAATGAAATTTAGAATTCATCTTATTAGCGAATCAAATGTTTAGATAACACGTGAGGGTGGAGCGAAATTAACTAAATATCTGCACATTGTGTCACGGTATGACTAAGCTCTCAGGGTGTTTACATTGCTCTCACAGCACCGGCTATGGTGAGGCAAGTGACGCAGTATGCTGGGCTACAGGAGTGGTAGATTGGGCTTTTCATATTTGTAACAGCACGTTACCTGGAACCTAGCAGCAGTATTTTCATGTGATCCACTGGAATATGTTTTCATATATAACGCCATTGAAGAGGTTTGGAGGGCGTGTTATTTTTCATGTAATTGGACATCCAAGGTGCGTTTAATTGGAAGATGTAGACGATAAGTCACAAATGCCAGTGAAGCTGCAAAATATATAGAAAACACATGCAACAAGTTCAAAATAGGCAATAGAAATTAATTTCATTGATGGGTCACATTCAGATATACTCCACGTATTGTGATATTTCAGAGTTTAGTTAAATCTCTTAACGTCATTTGATATCTTCGTTGAAGTAGAACGCTCGACTGTACTTCTGTAACTCTTTATAGCTGCTGGACTATAGTTCGACATAAAGGAAATGGTTAGGTAGCAGCAGTTCCACGTTTAGATCTGCAGATTGTCTGTTATGTTCTTGTCATGATGCAGAGAGTGAATGGTTAAAAATGGAAATTTGGCGTCTCTGTTAGAGCTACTGAAAGACCTTCTAAACTTTCGGAGCTATACTGGGAAGTAAATGTTAACTAACTACTAACTAATCAACTAATAGTAACTGACCAGCATTTAGTACCATGAAACTTCATTACAGCACTAACGTCAATTCATTCATTAGATGTAGGAGCCTTTGGTGTCTCAGACGCGGCTCTGTTTGGTTCAAAGAGAATATCATTATCCAAGACATCAAAGCTATATTCTAAAATCAATGTTGCCTCTCACCGCACTGAGCGAGCAAAATACTTTTACGCCAATACTGACCTCAACATAAATAGGCTGGTTTGCGCATTTTTATAGGAATCTTCCTTATTGCATAAGCAGTATCACCAGGTACATTTGGCGGTCAACGTGGCGGAGCCTAAAGTGGATCTCTTTCATTTCCAAGACAACATTTTGGGTCATGTCTTTAATGTTTTTTGCAAAGTCGATGTTACAAATCAACACAGCTGTACGGATCTGAAAAGTTCTGCAACACGGCCATTTAAATACAGAACAGCAACAAGTCTTCTCACCTTGCACTACATGTCGAAATCAGTTGTGTGCTCAAATCGATAGAATCTGATCACATGACGTAAGGAGGAGACAATCACATATACACACTTTTGAGTCCCTTTACTTTCGAAGAATGAATGAATACAAAGATGATGGCGTGATAATTCATGGTGTTATGTTTCACTGCTCAATATGTCATCCAAAAGAATCTTTCAAGCCAGATCTCTCACACTTACTTTCCAAAGGAAATGGTTTGATCACTTCTCTTCTCGATCGGTCAGGGTATCGAGAATATGTTGAGTATGTAAAGAAGGTTAGGAATAATTCAACTAATGGCAATGTTGCATATTTCCTTTTTGCGTGCCAGAATGTGATTGGCAGGTCTCCAGTCCTCTCATTATCTGCCAGCCTCATTTGCTGAATAACAGCTTGTGCAAAAAGATGTTATGCTTCAGACGCTAGCATGTTACTAAAGAAGTCTAACACATTACTTATTTCACTAGTGATGATTTAAAGCTTATGATCAAACATTGCATCAGCTGATTGTGAACAACGCCTTTGTTAAAATGATGTGCAGTGGCACATTTTTCACAATACGTTGAAATCTGCTAACGGAAACATTTTGAAGAAACCAGTTTGCCATTCCACCGTCAACCGTTGATTATGAAACCCGCAAATTGGGTCATGGTAAATACCAACACAATTATATGATTATATCTACACAGAGACAACCAAAAGTGCAATGATCAGTTTTACTCTGAAGGTTTTCTTATTGTTCTTGTCACCGACCAACCCGCATCTTGAAGAACAGGCTACCATTTAAGGCTTAACACCGCACATCTTTGACAAAGAAGCCGAATACGTGGTCAGTTATGTGTAGAGTAATACATTCGTGTGTTGCCCAACATCGGACCCCATGCATATAGATTCCTAAAATCACTGACTCGGGGACTATTAAAAGTAAACATGTTTGAATCAAGTAAAAAATGAGTGACTGAGTGAGTTAATATTTATCGTCACATCGGCAATATTTCAGCCATACCGTGACGAGAACCAGTAATTATCCGATTAAAGATCAATACATTAGAAATTAAAAATCTGTTGACAACGCACAGTAAAACTGTTAGTGTATCACAGATAGAGATATAAAACTAGCCTATAACTTAAAACTTATTCAACAATGCAAGACAATACAATATAAAAAAACGGAGAGGGCAACAGATCACCAGCAGCAGAAGGTAGATCGCCATACCAGATACCATGGGGAGTTATAGTGCTTTTGCAACCTGCTTGAGCCGTGGCCGAATTTACATCATCCCTTCAACCGTTGGTGATTGTAGTTAAATTTAGCCATACTCAAATTTCATAACAATACCAGTTTTCAGAATATTCGGTAAGCATAATTTACATCGGAATGTTTTTGGACTTGAGTCCCCACACAGGACGACAATAATTGTACAACACTTCAGCAGCCTGTCAGAATACAGCCACTCACAATCTCAGCTGCTCAATTAAACTACCAATTATAAAATATTTATAGATTTACAAACCATTTTTTCTAACGTTATGGAACAATTCTATATCTTTTAAAAATGCAATAATTAAATGATTATTAACTTTTAAAGATCCTCTACTTTTTACATTTAAATATTTATCTCTTGTGTTGAAAAATACAGTCAAGCAGGACATGTTTGACTGTGATTCTTTCATCACAAGGATACAAAACGGAGGATCCCTCACCCTTTGATAGGTATTCGTGAGTATATCTTGTATGGCCAACGCGACATCGTCCTATCTGAAAAAGAATCCCTGGAGGCATGTTATAATTCACATTTTACTTTGAGCATTGTGTATCATACGTATGTTTCCGTGGTCTTTTCGAACCTGCTTGTCTTTGCAAACTTTTGTGACTGGTGCCATCACGAACACCTGGTATCATGGCAATTTTAAATCACATGCTTATGATATAGTCGGATTGAGCTTTCATAGAAGTTTCTTGTTATTATGGAAAATTGTTTTCCCGAGAACGTAACGTAACTCCGAAATGGCCCCTGCAACATGTTTCTGTAGTCTGTAATTAATAGATATCATACGAACAGAAATCCATGCTGCACGTCAAGGGATAGGTTTCCTTTTTTCACTCATTACTCACGTATTAAATGTGAATATTAGCAGAATATAACTTCAGATTCAAAGACAGGTGAACAGTAAGTTAGTATTTTGTCAAGTCACCATGGGCAGCAATGCAGGCTTCAATGCGGCGGGGCATACTACTCATCAAAGAAGTTAGAAAGTCGTGGTCCATGCTGTCCCAATATCGGACCACCTCTTCTTTCATTTCAGCAATATTTGTCAGATTTTTCTAATTGACACTTTCCTTCATAAGTCCCCAAACATTTTCTATTGGATTTAGGTCAGGGCTATAGCTCATGGCCAATCTAATAATGTCATATTTTGGGTCCGAAACCAGGACTGTGAATGCTTTGAACGATGTTTTGGGTCGTTGTCCTGCTGGAAAATCCAAACATTTCCATAGAACACGTGAGCAGATGGAAGTAAATGTCCCCCGAGAATATCTGTGCACCGCTCACTGTTCACTGTACATTGGGCGCTGATACAAAGGTTTTTCAGTTTGTTTGGGCCAGAATTTCAGTGTATTAGGAAACAGCCACACAAAACTTTCATCTGAGAAAATCACATTGTCCCAGTTAAAATTTCTATGCTGTAAGCACCAGTTCAACCTTCGCTCCTTTTGTTCAGGTTTCATGATCGGTGATGGAATTCCTCGACTTTTCTGCCAACCCATTGCAGGCAGCTCAGTTCTAATTGTCTCCTTACAGACAGCCACAGTTCCTCTATCAATCATATCCAGCCTTAAGTTTTCAAAACTCCTTCGTTTGTTTTTAGAAACAAGAATACTAAGCCGCCTCCTGTCACCGACAGTCAATTTTCTGGGCCTTCCTGCGCCTCCCCTTGGTGCAATAATGTCATATCCATTTGCAATATTTTTCAAAACAAGATAAACAGTGGACAAAGGGATGCCTGTTCTACTTGAAATCACTTTAACTAATCTGATGTCCTTGTTATAATACTCTAAAATCAACTTCCTCTTCTCTAAATCATCCATACTGAGGATCACTGAAAATGTCGTCTGCTAGCAAGTAAACAAAGGGTGATAACTCTTCACAAATTAATGAAAAAGGATTAACGGATTTGTCTCTCTTGAATGAAACCAAGCACTTGATAGCTGGTCAAGGTTGTTTACACTAGAAATCCAATTAAACATATTCCTAAAATTCTCAATAATTTCTGGTCATACTATAATTAATGGATATCATACGAAAAGAAATCCATGCTGCACGTCAGGAGAGATGTTTACTTTACGCGATTGTCTTTCCTTACTTGCACGATATAATACGGAGTTTATGATATGTTAACTGTTGTCAGTTTGAACAGGATCACCCACTTAACAAAACATGTTACAGAAACGCTATTCTTGGTTCGAGAATTTAATGCCGTCAAGAATGTCGTTTTGACCTAAGTCTATAGCTTCAACATATTACACTCAGCTGCTTTGACAAACATATAAACTAGTGTACGAGAAGTGTCCTTTCGAGCCTTGACTTGTTATGCAACAATCTGCCTTTTGCGGCATATGACAGGCAGATAGCGTTTAATGACTATGCACTGAAGGACATTTGCGAAAAATGCGAACTGTCAACTGTCGTTCATTCCAGCACATTCACAACCACCGACGGCGCGACGAGAAGAACCTGCAACGATTTTCCAAGTCAGCCTTGCTGAACAGCTGTTTCTTGGCATTAACAACTTCATCAACTGTGTCTAACATAAACAATGAATATTACTCAAAATATGATGGTAACCTATTCAATTTATTTTGTTTGTTTTTCATATGACTGCCGTCATTTTGACTTGCGATGGTTTTTACATCCGGAAGCCATCACCTTGATTACAATTATTTGTAAAATACCACACCTGTGTTGTTAGAACAGACCTTGCACTAACACCGTTGGGAACTGCTGACTTTTAATTAAGTTTCAATACTACTGCTCACACTGATACAACTAGCACTCGTCTCGTGTCTGCTATATCACAGGAAGTGTCAAAAGCGATTGGATTAATGTAGCAAATATAAGGCAACTAAATACGTAAATGACATTTGGCATCAGCCTAATTTATAAAAATACATAATAAATGGCAGCGGCAACATTATACTTTTATATAGACATCTATTAGGGAGATCTCAAATCCCTCCATAATCTTCTAGCATCATTTACTGAACAGTCGTTACAAGATACACAAAGTCAACGCCAGAGAATAGCGAGTCTCTATTATCCGACTGTACAAATTCAACAGGGCTTAAGAGGCAAAAGAGCAGTGAAACTTACATGAATAGATCATTCAAAATCACTGAAGGCCAATGGTGTTCGCAATGAACAACAGGATCAGCATGCCATGTCCTACAGGCACCACTTCTGAAGCAAAGATTCTTTGCTTTGCAGTTTAGGACCAAGATACCGACTTATAAAACAATCGTAGTGTTACTCTGCCTCGAGGAAATTATGCTGAAAGAAATTAGTTACGGTAGCTCTTACGCTGCGATCACTTTGGGAAACAGGACCACGGTCATTTACTTATTGTGAAAATGGCCTAACACACTGTTGGTCGTGACATGCAATTAAAGCCAATGATTGCAGACAACACTAGTGCTTCAAAACATAATAGTTTCGACACAAAAATCCTTAATTCGATGGTAAACATCAACGTAGTGCCGTATTTGTATTATACAATATCCACTTTAATAGTGCAATGATTAGGCTTGTCTATCTCTAAAGATTGTATTGCAATTCTTGTCACTTAACATGACGCGCGTCTGGAGGGAGACGTTGACATTTTACAGCTTGATGAATGGTTTTCCTTAGACATCTCTCATCTAATCTGAAACTCACACCAGAAGCTGCTAATGAAGAGTGTCCAGAGATAACCTTTGGAGACTAATGGTGTGAACCAAGTGACTACGCCGTCTCAGTGGTACAAAAAGTAGCACTGATGCTAAATGTTGTATATAGAAAGATTTATGATTCAACCCAACAGACGCAGAACCTCCAGCTTCAATGCTTTAATTTAACAGAGAATCACAATACAGTGAAGGCACCTATTACCCGATGCTTGTCGAATGAGATCTGATACAGATTACTAACAACTAGTGATAACACCAGGTGGAATTCTTTTATGGACTCAGAAAGAAGTTGTGAGTATGTTATCTGTAAAACTGGTCGTAAAAAGTTAAGCTCAAGACAATAACTCCAATTATCAATGGTAGAATAAAACAACACACACACACACACACACACACACACACACACACACACACACACACACACACACACGCACGCACGTGATCCGAGATAGTATTGGTCTTCAGCAGCCCATGCTTGTCGTTAGACATACCATTACCTATGGTTCACACAAAAGGCATAAGAGGGCAAAACAGACATGTATTTCCTAATCCAACAGGGAAATGCTTCACGAATCCTGAAACACAAAAATACATATAGAACAGGTTCTTTTCACTAGACGCGTAATCGTCCCAAGGATGTCTAATAGGACAGAAAAAAACACACAAGACAAATTGCTATGCTTTCGGGATACTGAATAGTGAGGAGTATTGGAAAACAGTTATTGATCGCGTGAAGAAAGGAGGGCCCATGTGCAATTTAAAATCGGAAGAAGCAGGTGGTTCCTGCGTGTCTTCAATGATTCAAAGTGTGGTATTTACTAGACGCTCAAAAAACCTTGACGAGAGAAGTAACTATCTTGGTGAATGCAACTGTCGTTATCTAGACGCGCGTTATGTAGACCAAGTATCTATACCAAGTATACAGATGGATGCATTTTACAGGAATACATTTGTCCTGACAGATTCCTACAATCATGTCTACTGACATGGATAGTCACATGCCAGTGATAATTCCTTGTATTGACACATTTGTAATTTAGGAAGAGTACTCTGTGTGTACCAAGGCTTTGTCAGCAAACATATCTCATCCATTACGGTTGTTTTATTCCGAGTGTTGTTGTGTACTGCAAGGTGTACCGTGTATATGATAATAATGACGATGATCGTTGTGATAAGGATCCCCTATACTGAGTAAGCCAAAACCATGAAGTATATCCACGTGGTATTGTCTCAATTGATGCGTGGTGCCAACAAATGGCTTCCTCAGTTAACGTCATATATGGCATTTTATGAGGCTGTACTGCAAGGTGTACCGTGTATATGATAATAATGACGATGATGGTTGTGATAGGAGTCTCCTATACCAAGCTTCCCGTGAGGTAACTGAATGTAAATAGCCATGTTAAGCCTTTGCAGACGGAAGTGCAGCTATATCTTTGGTTACATCGATTTGTGGTAAAATATCCGTTTTGTCTAGCGTTTGTTGTTTGGGATGGTGGTGTACAATGTCGAAAAACCAAATGTTTTGATAGAATTGAATTTGGGTTTTTCTGAGTTTCTGAGCATAAAACATGAAGTATACCCACGTGGCATTGTCTCAATTGATGCATGGTGCCCACAAATGGCTTCTTAAGTTAACGTAATGGCCTTATATGCAGCTGATTTGATATTCTACACATTATAAATTCTCTTATTAAACAAAGAATGTGTAGTGTAGTGATCAAACAATGAATGCAGTGGTGCTTCTAGTTCATACATGTATCAATTTCTGCGGCTTGGTTAATGGTAGCAACTACAAACGTTCCTGCTGAGCGTATAGACTTTGGATGACCGCTGCCTGGGACAGAATGGGTTAATTCCAACTGTTTCTTCTCGTGCAGTTCGTGAATTCTACTAACATCAACATTACACACTGAATTAACCCATTCCGAAAAATATTCAGCACGCTCCCTTTTGGCACATAGATTAAGTAATGGATGATGAAGACATTTCTTTTACCAGAAACGCTCAAAATCATGAAGGAAGTACGTAATAGATCAATGATTTTACGTTTACATAGTAAATTGTTTTATGCATTCTTAAAATAAAACAATGTAGGAAAGCAAAAAAAATATTTCATTTAACTGCCATGTCTGAATGGTTTTGTCTGGCAGGTCAATCCAAATGTCTAACTAAAACCTTGCACACATTATTCCGTAAATAAACACACTAAAACGGAAACCATAAAGTACGTATTGGCCTAAGGCAGCAGTAAATTATCAAGATCATTAGGGGGTAACTCGGTGTTAAATCAACTTGAATCCAACATTCCTTCTTCAAGTCTTTTTGGTTATTAACCTTTATCAAATATGAATTAAAAGAAGCTTCACAAATTATCTTTGTTATTTTCTTCCAGATCTTGAAATCCTGGCATCTTATATTGCATCAACATGATGAATAACGCAGCCAATCCCGAATATTTTGTGTGATTCATGAAATCGAGGGAAATCCTTCCAAGCTCTCTGAAGACTCAAACGTGTTTTGACCGCTATGACCATAACTTTATTGATTTTAACAAACAGTTCCATTAATAACTCAGTGGTGATGACCTTACACGTGACATAGAAGACAGTTGCGGCAGTTATCATCACATTAAATTACTTTTACGATTTATAAGGCAATATTCTGTGGTTAAATTCCTGCCAAATCCATGGAACTATCAATTATGCAATTTATTTCGTTTGGATTGTCAGTTTTCAAATATTTAAAGATTGAAGGGGTGAATAATGTTTTTCTTTACCTAAACGTTGGCTACCAAGTAACTGCCAAACGAAATATTAAGTGATCCAGGAGACAATAACATAACATTCAAGCAGAAATGCGCGAAAGGGATTCATAGCTATATGGTGTTTCGAAAAGAGGATTTTAAAGTGGTATTTAACAGTATGGCTTTTGGAATCATATGCATTAGAATGCGTTTATTTACACGATTTGAACCGTACTGAAGTTACATCTTGGTGTCAGTTTGAGGTTGAGAAAAAACCTCCAGTATGGGTGCTCACCAACCATTCAATAGCGAGAACAATATTTTTTTAATCACTGGCAATAACCTGTTGTAATGAGTGCGTTTATTTACACGGTGTATTGAACAGTATTGTAGTAACATATCGGTGTCAGTTTGAGGTTGAGAATACCCTCCAGTATGACAGTGAAAATGGGATTCGAACTCATGGTCACAAGTTTCTTGCAGGGCGAACCGTGGGGTCTCAGTTAACCTGGCAACCTTTTACCCCAGAAGTGTGTGGCAAGTATCACAACAATTCATGTAACAGAAACTTAGATTTCCCAAACGAGCTGCAATATGTTTTATGTGACTTTGGCGTCACGTGTGTCATTTGTAACGTCATGCTAGATAACGTTCTATAACGTTACTATTTGTATATCTGTGACATGCGAGGAGTGGCTTCAAACATGATACTAAACGTATGCTAATATTGGTTCTGTCATTTTGAGATTGCCTAGACTTTTATCCATTTGGCTTTACTAAAGGTTTCGTTTTTCTGGGTACAGTCATTTGCAGATGCACTCGATCTGTTCAACTTCCCGATTCGCCAGGTAGTTAAGACAGATATCGGGCTTCTATAAACAATAATACAATTAATCTTTTAATAAGAATAACTCATGTAGCATCGATAGTGAGTATCGTTGACCATCTCCGAGTATATATTTCTCTCCTACATAACAGTATTAATATAGAACATCATAGGTAATAGCTTTGTTCTTCGTAAGAGAAAAGGTGGATTAAATAGTAACCTTTATATGCCTAAAATTCTCCTGGTGTGATTCATGTTGTGCTCACTTGCACAAAACTGAGATAGACAACATTATAGGGACAATTCACATGCACCCAAGAATTTGCTGAGAGGTTACAAAATGCTGTTCGAGAAATTGATGGGCTTGTGCAGGTCGCCGTAGCAACAATCGGAAACACGGCTTTGCTCATCAGTAATCACTTAAGTAGTCGAAACAAAATACTTCAAGGTCATGTCCAAATGAACAAAGACCCTTACTTCTCGTGGTATTGGTTTCGTCGGTGAACTGAAAACGTTGAATCGTGGATAAGCACGAAAGAATGCCTTTGTGTCGTAAAACTAATTTAATAGGATGGTAACTGACGCCGTTGTCTTCTTTGTCATTGTGTCACAGCCTCAAAGTCGATAATGCCATTGCTTGTCTAATCAATTAAGTTATGATCACAGTGCTGTTGGAGTAACTGCGATGTTGTTACTAGATTGCCTGATACATTGTTGAGTATCTCATCCAAACTCGGTTTACAGAACGCTGTCGTATTTCAGGAGCCATTTACTGCGGCCTCAGGAAACAAACAAATTGTGTGGGTGCTACCGGTGGGGCAGGACTTTTCGCGAATACCTGGTGACATTACTGAGTCTCTGTGATCCTTGCATGTAATTTTGCCCAAACTATTTTGCCTTTTACGTCAAAAGTGTAATATGCCTTGGGGTTTTGACATATTACACTTAGATTAAATACATATATAGTGCCGTATACAATCGGTTTGCATTTTACCCTTCGTAAAGATAGCCAGGCAGGAATGCATTTACAGTGTTCAGTTGACTTACACGGTTGACATACCACAACATCTGATTTTTTCTCAGCGTATATCACAGATGATATAATCGGACACATACAAAAGCACATTTTTATTGTACATTGCCATAAAGAAACATACGGAATAAAATGTAACAAAAGTCTCCAGATATATTTAGGCATTTTCATAAAAGTATCTTTTGAACAACCCGGTATGTACAATTAAAACCGCGCTTGAAGTCCATTCAAAGAATATAAGATGTTTCGAAAAAGTTGGTGATCATATTTCACTTTAGTAAGCCACAAGAACCCCCTGCCAATATCATGCTGTGCGTTACCCTTGTACGATTACTATCAATGCCAATCAAATGGAATCTGTCCATGATATTTGATATCGACAACGGCTAACAGTACATCAGGCTTTCTATGCTGCCAGCACTAAGCTAAAGTAAATCCAACCTAAGGAGAAAGGTCGCAAAGATCGTTTACTTTCCTCTCCTTTGGCGAGCTGCTAATACATCATGTTGATATGTATACCTTCCAGTAAACACTACCAGACCCATCTGCAATACATCAATTAGGCAACAGTTTTTGTAACCTCATAACTGTAAAAGACAGTTGATGAAACTGTCTGACAAAATCACCTGAAACTGATCAATAGCATTAGCTGGATGACACCATTGTTATCCATCTACACAGACAAACTATAGTGATGACAGATCCCCATCGGTATCGTCTTGCCCTGTGCTTTATCACTGTTGACCCACATGCCAGCTTTGTGCTACAGGCTCATTTTTCTTTTACTTCCTTTGAAAGGATTTTGTTTTAGATGCATAAAGAACGGTTCTTAACATTAGCTGTTTAGTTGTACAACCCATGGACGAACCTATGATAATTGCCAAATGATCCCCTCAAAGATACAAATACATCGTATTACAGAGTGTTGATGTCACAGGGATATCTTGCATGTTTTTGTGTCAAGTTGTGTAAGCAAGCACGACTGACTGACAAGACGCATTCGAATAACAAGACGAGAGAGTTAGCTATTAGATCAATATTGCAGTAACATCACTTAAGCTGGGGGGTAAATTAAATCTCCCGATGTCTGTTCTAAAAGTAGAGACGATTCCAACAATATCACGAACATGTGTTGTATGAATCACTATAGAATTATGACGATAACAAGTGTTTGCAAAACGGCGAGCGTAAAATGTGCCACATGAGGCACGCTAGGTACACTTGCAAAGACTACAGTCCGTTTGAGTCGGGAACGGACCGATGAATTGTAAATTTTATCATTGTACAAAATTGCCACATAAATAGAAATAGTACACATGTTTATCATTTACTAATACCCAACAGCTTTCTTATATTTGAAAATTTTCCGGACTCCACCAAAAAAGTTCTTTAAGAAACTATCATTAAAATTTTGACACAGTTCACTATTTGTTACGAGGGAGGAGTGCAGAGAAAGGGACTGCCAGGTGTTAGAGAAGCACGTGCACAAGTGCCCACCAAGTTATTGATTCATTAGCCTGTGCTGTGCCATCCTCCATCCTTTCTAGCACACCTGGCAGTCCCTTTCTCTGCACTCCTCCCTCGTAACAAATAGTGAACTGTGTCAAAATTTTAATGATAGTTTCTTAAAGAACTTTTTTGGTGGAGTCCGGAAAATTTTCAAATATAAGAAAGCTGTTGGGTATTAGTAAATGATAAACATGTGTACTATTTCTATTTATGTGGCAATTTTGTACAATCATAAAATTTGCAATTCATCGGTCCGTTTCTGACTCAAACGGACTGTAGTCATTTTTTATGTGAAATGCAGCACTGACATGTCTGGAGCTACAGGAATATTGCAGGATATAAAGGAGAAGTTGTGTATAGAACTTTTTACTTTACACCTCTTTTCGCACAGTCACTCTCAATTCAAGTACAGATCTTAAGTTTCAAACAAATGAGGCGGTTTAACTGGACTCTTTAATTTCTAGTTCAGGGGCTTAATTCAGTATATGAGAACTGGCTGCTTGGCAGGAACTGATGATGAGCTTCCAAAATCTATTGTTTTGAGTTCCGATTAATGTCAATAATGAAACACATCAACTAGAAGGGGAACAGACTTTGTGCCAGTGTGGATGAGGACCTTTTTGGTGCAAATGCCTTCACACATCATCATCAAGTCCAGCATTTCAAACCGTATTTTCTCAGTAACGTTTCACTTCCATGTACTTAAATGATATCCTGTCCGTATTACGTCCAATGTCATATATTTGCTATCAGCAAAGCTATTTTAAGATTAGTTTGTACACGTTTTTGCATGTGTGGAGTAAAATACTCATCACAGACAACAGCACAGTGGTTGCCATATATTTAATTAAAGAAGTGTTACAACAGTCACAACACTAAGGTCGTTGCACTTCCCAGAGGCAATTCAAAACCTTCAAAAGGTCCTCTGAGTGGAAGTTCCTTTCCCTGCAAATAAAACATCAATAAATTTGGACCTCCAGCCGCGTTCAGCATGAAAGGTCACGACCACGCCATTCGAAAGGCTCTAACATGTGCCATTGTACCGCGTTGTATCTGCACCTATGCAGACACCACTAAACTATATTTAATCAAGGAGCAGTATCCTTGACATAAACGAATTGATGTACTGACATTTTACATCCCCCACATCTTTCAAGAATTCAAACTAGGGGACAGCTTTGGGAAACATACTCGTTATTATAACATCTCGGTTCATTTACCACCTGCCTGTTCTTACAGGAGACAATGCGTGTCAAATTAAAATGTAGAATCGGTCCGTATTCCCTGTCTTGTGCCCCTAGAGGATGAATGATTGGCAGACGTGTCTAGCCACAATTTGAAGCACTGCCATGAGACAGACATCTGTGTAAAGTAAATACATTTATTTGCACGAATACCATTTCGATTTATATGTAACACGCTAGACGAAACTCTATTACAAAGTGTCAAAGATAACAGGGGTTCTTACATTTAAACATTGTCCATTACTTATATAAACAACAGTACGTATATTTGAGAATGAATGAGTTGGGCTTAAAGTCACTTTGGAAAATGCTTTTGTCTTCAGCTGGTTGTGGAAGGAAATCCCATGCGATGTAGATCGTAAACGTTCACCGTCTTGATGTACGGTTCTAAGGAACCAAATGTCATAATCAGTTAAGACGGATAACTGGACCACTAACAATTCAATCATGTGACACAGGGATAGGACGGTTCTGCGCACAGCGTATTTCTGAGCCTTGTGCCAATGGTTCACCCACGCCTCTTACATTATAAATATGTGCATGGACAATGACATTCCGGTCGCGTGCACATGAAGATACGCAGTCGTATTGATGCTGAGACAGTGGCACGAAGAGTTCTCAAAAGATATATTTTTCGAGGTAAACAAAACTAAATTGGTTGCCACAAGAACAGGTGCCATCGCATGTTATTCTGTCTTCGGGAAATGAATGAAATTTAGAATTCATCAAAATAGCGAATCAAATGTTTAGATAACATGTAAGGGAGGAGCGAATTGAACTAAATATCTGCACATTGTCTTAGAGACACGATATGACTAAGCTCTCAGGGTGATTACATTGCTGTTACAGCACCGGCTATGGTGAGGCAAGTGACGCAGTATGCTGGGCTACAGGAGTGGTAGGCTCGGCTTCATCATATTTGTGACAGCACGTTCCCTGGAACCTAGCAGCGGTGTTGTCATGCCATCCACTGGAATAAGTTTTCATATTGACGTGGCTCTTGCTTCAGTTCCTTCAAGAAACCGATTACTGTTACCTTAAAGAACATGGAGTGAGTGAGTGAGTTTAGTTATACGCCGCACTTAGCAATATTCCAGCTATATGGAGGCGGTCTGTAAATAATCGAGTCTGGACCAGACAATCCAGTGATCAACAGCATGAGCATCGATCTGCACAGTTGGGAACCGATGACATGTGTCAACCAAGTCAGCAAGCCTGACCACCCGATCCCGTTAGTCACCTCTTACGACAAGCATAGTCGCCTTTTGTGGCAAGCATGGGTTGCTGAAGACCTATTCTACACCGGATCTTCACGGGTCTAAAAATATATAAAATGCTAACAAATCTTTGTTAAGTTTAAGCATAAATAATAGTTACACGTGCATAATCATATAATAAATATACGAGTATCGTCATTTTAGCGGTTTGGAGGAAGTGGTTTTTTTTTATGAGCAAGTGTTTGATCCAAACTAAGTTTAATTGAGGCTGTAACAAATGCAAAAGCAGCAACAGAGACTAATAAACTGTCCACCTGAGAAAATTATGGGAACACAAAACAAGACAAAATAGGCAATCGGACGTTTGTTTTGTCATTGATTCATCACATTTAAATATCCTGTATATGTCCATTTTGACAGCACGAGACGCTTGATATGGAATGCTCGACTCTACCTCAAAAGTCTTTAAGGGCTGCTGGACTATCGCTCAACATGAAGGGAAAGTTAACTATTGGAAAGTTTAAATCAACTCTCGTGTGATACAGAAAGTCAGCGTGTTCTTTTTTACTTTTTTTTCTTTTCTTTTTTTCTTTTTTTTTACCAAATCACAAAAGTGTGATTACCTGTATTTAATGGCCAGATTATCTCTTTGTTATATCATGATATTCTGAAATTATGTGGTCAACATTCTTCACGTCTATTAAACATATCACCAACACATTCAAGTTTTTTATATACATCGGTAATTTGCCAGTATGACATTGGCAACAGTTACTGTACTTTCGACCCAAACCAGTTTCTTCAACAGTGGTCTAACTACATATAATCAAAATAACACTTGCCTACACACATTGCTTCTACCTGCCCTTCTCTGTTGTAATCGGTTAAACCACTAGAGTAACTGCCCTTATCAAAGGGAAACAACTCCAACCCTAGTCGAGGATCTACCACACCAAATCAGAATTAGTCGTTCCACCAGCAGTGTTAGTAATGTACAGATTGAAACATATAGGCGTTTTGATTGAATTATTTTATGTTTGATTTATGTGGGTATGTTTTCCACACACATCGGCGCAATTAGTAATATTTCTCCTGCATAACGACGGTCTGTTTGTGATCTACCACGCAAACCGGAGGAAACATGCATGGCAATTAACACAATACTCACTCACATCCTCACTTTCACACTCACTCACTCACTCACTCACAAATATATTTTCACACTAACTTTCATCTTCATTCACGTATTTACTTAGTCCTTTTTTCTTATTGCCAGCGGCTTCCATGGTGTTTGTAGACCACATCATTGAATTTGAAAATATAGCATTAAAATTTGCTAGTATATGTTAAGAACTTTAGATTGTTTCAACACAGATCCCGTTCAGCCACCTAACCCCGCAACCAGTCATCTTCAGCCTCCCTATGTTCTGCTGTCTCTCCTGGCTCGTGTTCTTAACAGAAGCTCTTGCAGCACTGCCGGATAAAACGATTGGTAATACCAGCATGTGGTGTTCTGCAGCATCCGTGTTCCACTCTTAACCTTTAGGAGGGCCCATTCCGCATTAGTTATTCATTACATCCAATAATGAAATTTAACGATGATCAAATATGACGTGTTTGTTGTAGATAATGTGCCCGTGACATGTTTAACAAGTGGCATGCTGTCATTACATAACGTATTTCAAAGATAGGATGTTGTAGTTTACATATATGTTCAAACGACCGGAGTGTATCGTGTCCCAATATATTACTATGCTGTCATTACGATAGCACATGATTTATTCCCATGCTAATTTGGTTTGCGAAGCTCGTTCTTTTTTCTTCACCGCGTTTAGTTCAAGTTGTACGCTGAATTTAGAATACTTTACCAGTTCCTTTAAGGCGAACTCGAATTGCTCATTTGTCTATCACTTGTTTTCAGGTGAGATAAAGGTGGAATAATTCGCGTTCGGAAATATTGTACTTCTATTTTAGGGGTAGCTGATTACAGACTGAATATGAATCAAATACAAAACCAGGCAGCATAATTAAAAGTGATAAGATGTCCCTAGTATAGTCATAACCATACCACCACCACCATATAGCCGGAATATACACTCATTACCACATTTGACATAGCCAGTTCAGTAGGCTTCTCTCGTAAGAGAGTTGAGATGATTGAACAAGGCCTGGTGAATGAACTGGGTGTGACGAAGGTTTAGACGCTCTGGGTTCCAAGGCTTCTGACTCCAAAGCAAGATCTAGGTTTATGATCTCGTGAGAATTTACCTTCAAGATAACCATGGTGTCTTGGGTTAAAAAATACCAACGTTAAAATAATAATAGAAACCTGTGGAAACATCTAACGTCTCCTCCTCTGCAGAAAGGTCAAATCTTCATTGGCCAAAATTGTGTTATTCTGCTTCGGCAACTGCGTGATAATATGAAGGTTAAACCAAAGCCAAGTTGGAAACAACTGCCATTTTCTCGCGGAACACTAAAAAAATGATTTCAGTCTAGCCCATGAAGCATTATATAGACTAGTTTGCAGCTCAATTAATTGATATTTTAACCAAACCTGACTTATACCATGCACCGAAGACCCTCCGGTCATAATTGTTAAAGTATTGACACAATATACTCAATTGAAATTTCGACATTGTATATCTTTACTTTCTGGCGCGATAGCAACGAGTTACTTTCTGGCGCGATAGCAACGAGTAAACACTAGGTGCTTTCAGTGTGATAAGGTTAGTGGTGTTCCTATTAAATAAAATAATCGAAGATTGATCACAGTTACTAAACAATCGATCACAGTTTCTCAAAATCAAACAAAAATATTTTGGAACACTTTTTATGTTTTTATGTACGTTGATTTGGTATGTTATTAAAATTGCATTTCATGCTAACTACCAGCTAGTTTAGCTGCTAACGTTTGTAGTTCAAGTCATCGTCGGATGGTGAAACTAGCGTTATTAAGAAACAAGGTTGGTAAGTACAGTAGAAAGTTGCATTATTTCAAATTGGACGTTAAATTTGAAAATGCATTTTGCGCAGCTTCTAAATAAACACAAAGAAACAGATAACCACAATCCCATGTTTTTTATTTATTTATTTTGCAATAGCAGCCTTAACAGGAAAATATTAATATGACGTTAACCAAGTTCTTTCGATGATTAATCGGTTCTTGTGAGCAATCATCAATCACAAGTTGTCAGCCAATTCGCAAAACTACATAACGCCATCAGGAATTCTTAATTTGTGTCAATTCGTGTTATATATGGGCTATTTGAGGATTTGTATTAATGAATAACCTTTGTATGATGACAGACTGACTGACTGAGTTTGGTTTTACGCCGCTTTTAGCAATATTCCAGCAACATCACGGCGGGGGACACCAGAAATGGGCTTCACACATTGTGCCCATGTGGGGATTCGAACCCGGGTTTTTGGCGTGACGAGCCAACGCTTTAACCACTAGGCTACCCCACCGCCCCTTTTGTATAATGAAAATGTGAAGAGATAGTTAACAAGATAAAACCCGTTCCGGGTTGGTCTGTTTGACACTGCCTTGTTATATTCTATATAAGTTGACTCTCGTGTTAGTAGTGGCTTGACAACATCTCATTTATATCATGTCATTGCCTTTCAAATTGCCGATAAGCAAAAACAATGACGCTATAATGAGAATATTTATCTTCCTGAAAATGATGGAAGCAGTATATTATTGGTGTTTCTGATTACAGTGAATTCTTGTCACAGGCAGTGATAGGCCATATCTATATCTGAAGTCGTTAGACAGGATTTAGACATGACATCACGTTTCGTGTCCACTTGTGTACCTGAATCTGAAGGGACTGGTCTTTAATCACAAACATGACGCATCAATTGTCTTCCTAGCAATTGTTCATAGCAATTGTTCTGTCAGATTAGTACCAAGGACACTATTGCGGCATCTAAAGTATATAATGATAACATATCGTATAAAAATACGACAATGATTGGGATCCGGAAGCCCTTCGGTTATATTTAGTTCAAATAAATCATTAACAGGGCGAAAATAATACTTTTTAGATCTTGCTTCATGTGCTGGGGTTAGGTCACGCCCATATAAAACGTTGTAGTTGCTAGTAACTTCAGATTTCGCATGGAGAGCTCGTTCATTCTGTATTCTGTAATCTTACTTCAACTCTCTTGCCCATCCAGGACAATGCACCTGCTGAGCACAACAGCACAGTCAGTAGCTTGGCTGTACAGTGCTTGACTGTAGTTTTGAAGTCAATTAACAATCTCCGTATTCTCCAGATCTCCACTCTTTCTGAGCTGCAAGAAAGAACTGTCCGGCAAGAAGTATGCCATGGCCATTTACACCAACATGAGGAAGACCTCTACATCAGTGTGGTCCTGGCAAAAGTGGGTGAGTGAGTTTAGTTTTACGCCGCACTCAGGAATATTCCAGCTATATGGCGGCGGTCTGTAAATAATCGAGTCTGGACCAGACAATCCAGGGATCACCAGCATCGATCTGCGCAGTTTGGAACCGATGACATGTGTCAACCAAGTCAGTGAGCCTGACCACCCGATCCCGTTAGTAGCAACTTACGACAAGCATGGGTTACTGAAGATCAATATTCTAACCCGGACCTTCACGGGTAGCAAAAGTGTATGATAATTTGGCAAAAGTGTATCATAATTTGACAAAAGTGTATGATAATTTGCAGCCACCTCCGTCAGCGCTGCCAATCATGATTAGGCACACAGAACGTTTCAGCAGCCTTCTTTAGCGGCGTGCACACACATGCATGTCACAGCGGGCTCTCCTCCTGATCCTAACATGTTACATAGTAAGACTCTAATGCGACACCATATCGCCGTGGTACATACACCACCCAGACAATTTACTGACTCCAATCCAACCAAGTTGAAGATAAACGACATGTGATATTGTTTTCGTCCTTAAGTGTAACGCAACTTGGCCTTGTGTCATTCTGCCCTCTACATCACTGAGACTGTTTTTCTTCCAACAGTGAAAATACAATGGTTTATTGGTGTAATTTAAAAAGGAACCTTCGAATGTTTTCGACTGTAACAAAAATGTTTTCACTAATTCCGCTCTTGGCAGATGTTGATTATACGATCAACTGGTAGGAAGGCAATGATCGGATGCAGCTGGTTACAGAACTGACGTCTTTTTTCCTGTTGCTGGTCTTCCCTCGGGTGTGTTGAAGCTACTTAAGATTCAAGATAGGTAATTAAATACATGCATATCGTAATAATTGTAACAATTTCCTCGCAAAAAGGTGGATGCTTTGACGAATAAATGCAAAAATATCGCGGCCATTTAGTAGTTAAAGAACAGTCAGCTATGTGTCTTACTTCAGCAAAAGAAGTCCACGAATTGTTATGTATTTCTTTTACGGTTTTAAATACAAAATGAACCAAAACACCAATAACTGGAAGGTTAGACAATAGGATGATTTCAAAATGAATTAACTGTCAGTGAGGATGAACTGCACTTTCGATTACATTCCCAACTCTCATCTAGATGTGTTGTCCGTCCATTAGACAACGTGTCTACGTTCTTCTCAAAGAAATGTGAAAGTCTATGTTTTTGCTTTGCACCCTACTGTCCCCGTGAGGCTCTGACTGGCGCCAGCACTCGAATACAAGGGCGCTTGCAGCAAAAGTATCTTTGTTTTGTAACAGTTTACCATATTTCTTTAAATACGGCACTTACATTCCAAGCTATTAGACGCAAATTCTCACATGAGGATGTGAAGCACTCCATAATACAACACTTTGCAGTAATAACTGTAAACAGAGTGAGAGGGTTGCAATGACATCGGTAGGAAAACGTTGTTGAATGGGTTTGAATTTGCTTTGGACTTTTCACTGTTTATGAACGCTGTTCTCTTTCTATTCTCAATTCCACATTTGAACATGTACCTTTGGGTTCTTGTGAACTGGATGCATATTTGATTTTGATTTGATCAACATTTATCAGAATATCTTAGTAGTATGTTTCCGCAAACATGACAAATCGCTGAAATAACTTCTACTCAGAAAAAGAAAGAAAACCAAAGTAGAAAACTTGACGGTGTCTTGCTAATATTCCTACAAAATGAATTTCATCAAACAGGCATTTCTTATGTCTGTATGCATCGGGAATGATTTTGGGTGGTTGGAATACTGTATGGACAGAAAATACTGAGAACCAGGTGTGACACCAACGTGGACGTGCATCGTGAATTGTTGGGCCAAGAAAATGATGGGTTTTTATTTGTATTTGTCTTAATACATCAAGTGAATTTTGAAAACATGCAACGACCACGCACCATTACAAGAATATGGACGCATTAGTCAACACGTGACCTTCACGGCTACGTGTCACAGCTGCAGCGCAGGGTTCCTCACTCACCACGGCTTCAGCAATACCAGGATTGAGCCGTACTTCAGCCTAGACAGTGAGGAACCGTCGCCCGAGTCGACTCAGTTGAAAGTGTCATTGTGACTTATCAGCATCGTCGGCTGCGACGTTAGTGGTGTTAAGGACGTTGTGTTTACAGGCGTCGTGGGGAATGTTATGCTCGAAACTGCATACAGTAAGTGAAAAGGTTTGGTGGCAGTGATGTAATGAGGTGGGCCGTTTTTCAACACGACAGCGGCCGACCTCACCGGCCTGTTAAAGAAACCACAGCATCCAAGTACTGCCATGGCCCTCAAGGTCTGCAAAACTAAACCCCATTGAACATATATGGGATTAACTTGATTAATGTCAGCAACAGCTACAGAACCTCCAACAGATGGCACAAACACGGCAAGAAGAGTTGGCGAATATTCCCCAGGCCACAATTCGTAATTTGATTGGTTCTATAGGGCGACGATCAGGCAGTTCATGCAGACTCTCATGGGGACCATGCAAAATATTGAGAACAGAATCCCTTCACCTTGACATTGTATTGTTTCGTGTATGTCATACTGAACCCTGGTCAGCTGCAGTGACTTGTGACAAATTTGCGCGGTTCAATACGTTCTGTTGATGATTTCCACAATACATAAAGTATACATCCGGAAGCCACATTACTTTTGCGTGTCTCTTTTGTTGGTTTGAAATAACCCCCAACAGTACATGTTCAGAATAAATAGAGAATCTCACCCAAGCGTCTTCTGATATCAATTATATCAACACGAGTTGATAAAGTTATAAATATCAGAGGCTTGCCGAAGATGTTTTTACTTTTATCAACGAGTGTTGATATATTTGATATCAGAAGACACGAGGTTGAGATTCTATTTATCATCCAAAATCACTCTTCATTAATTTTCAATGAAAAATGTACATCTCTGAACATGGTACTGCCATTAGACTTGCAGTGCAGCGATTTCATAGCATTGTGACGTCATCAAGTACATGACGTCATAGCATTGTACAAAATCTACTGTCAAAACGGTATCTCCTAGGAGATATCGTTTGATCTCACACAAGCGATATCTCCTGTGGAACACAGTTTTGGATGATAAATAACCATGTTTAATGAGCAACCACGGACTTGTGCAGTGAATCAGTTAGTGACTTAAACAATGTTAATGTTCGAACAACGTACATAGTTCTAATCGAATCTTTTGTCAACATAAACAGCTCGATGTAAGTATTTGTATGAAAAGCGTTAACGGTATTTTGTCTAGTTCAGTTCGATGAAGCATTTGTGAGCCTTAAGGAGTGTATGTATAAATGTGTGTGTGTTGGTGTGTGTACATGAGTGTGTTTGTCCGTTTGGTGCGTGTGTGCTTTTCCGTCTGTGTGTATTAAAGTGTGTGAGGGCGTGCGTGTGAGTGTGGTTGTCCTTGTAAATAATAATTGGGAGCCAACTCACTGAGACACAAGTAGACGAACGATACAGATGGAAAGTCGAACAGGCCTTGTTTTCTTCCCTAATGTCGAATGCAATGCAGGGTAACAACAAGTGTCATTTTTAATTGATTTTTATCTGGTATGACATTGTCACCGGCCTTGTCTCCGGACAGACGCTGTCAGCAAAACACGGAAGCTGACTTCTGTGATCATCCACACCTCGACACATGGGCAGCCTTCTGTGCTTGAGACCCACTCATTGCAGAAAAGGCTTCCGTGATCATCCAATCCTCGGCACATGGGCAGCCTTCTGTGCTTGAGACCCACTCATTGCAGAATAGGCTTCCGTGATCATCCAATCCTCAACACATGGGCAGCCTTCTGTGCTTGAGACCCACTCATTACAGAATAGGCTTCCGTGATCATCAAATCATCAACACACGGGCAGCCTTCTGTGCTTGAGACCCACTCATTGCAGAATAGGCTTCCGTGATCATCCAATCCTCAACACATGGGCAGCCTTTTGTGCTTGAGACCCACTCATTACATAATAGGTTTTCAAGCAGTGATAAGTATGCTTCATTTTCACTATTTGGAATATCATATTTGATGGGTGAGTAAGTATGTTTTCATGGCATGATTAAAACATTACTTCATACCTTGCACCAATATAGGGAATCAAACTCGGGCCGAGCAAACGCTTATTTCACTGGGCTAAGATACCGCTCATCTTCTTCAGAAATACGCGCTAAATGTCAGACTCTCTTTTCTGATTCAATTACTGATTATTTCTGGGTCACGTTACAGGAGCAATGTACTACAATAGATTAATATTGCCTGCACAATAAACCCATCCTAATTACGCAAGCATCTCCGTAACCTTGCGATATACAAAAGGGCATACAACCACTGAGGTTGTGTACGGTTACAAATTAATTCTATATCTTTGCTGCAGAAGCAAGTATCGGATTTCACTTAAGGAAAGTGGCTGATCAAAATAGATCCACTACCCAGTGTCATCATCACAGTAACAGTGGACTGAATAATTACTGTTAGCTTAAATATTGTTACAAATTAATATCTCACCATTACATCTACTGTCTACTGGTAAGGGGCGGTGGGGTAGCCTAGCGGTTAAAGCGTTGGCTCGTCACGCCGAAGACCCGGGTTCGAATCCCCACATGGGCACAATGTGTGAAGCCCATTTCTGGTGTCCCCCCGCCGTGATGTTGCTGGAATATTGCTAAAAGCGGCGTAAAACCAAACTCAGTCAGTCAGTCAGTCAGTCTACTGGTATATCAGTGCAGATTTGCTTTCATCTTTCGCTTGAATTCTTATATAAAGTCATCAGGCAGTAGAAAGTATACACCACAGTTTGATGGCAGCTAAAAAAGGACCAAACAAGAAATTGTGTTTGATTGGGGACCTACTTGATACGAGTGTCGTGGTTGTGTTTTATATTTTACGTTTGCAGTTTTCATAACGTTTGTAATTTTTCAGTCAAATCTAATTTTCTAGTTAAAAATTCATTTCGCCCGTCAGTTTGGTTTGGGCATTATTAATAACGGTGAAAACAGCGACATTTTATCATTTCGAAAGACATACACCCAGCATGACCATAAAAAAGATTAAAAACGGATTAGTTTTAACATCTGTGCTGTGAAAGAAAAGTCATATAGAGTGAGTGAGTATGGTTTTACGAGACCTTTGGCAATATCCCAGCAATATCACCGAAATGGGATTCTCACTCTACACCCAGAATAAATTGGGGAATCGAACACTTGTCGTCGTTGGTGTGACCAACGAACACTTTAACCACTAGGCTAACACATTGCTCAGCAAGTTCACCACTTTCAAGTGGAATGGTTATAAGCAGGGACAACCAATGACTTTAACTCCTTTTTGTGTAAACGTCAAAGTATTTTGTACGTGTAAAAGACGAAAAGTTTCTAAAAACTATTTAGTCATTGTCAAGAGTGGGTATTTGATGTCATGCTTGTTCCTATTTCAGAACCTGAGCGCATTAACTGACAAAGACTCTCCTCATGTTTTCCGATTGAGCAAATGTATCTAATTTACCTCCTTCATACAGGTAGTAAAAGTGATACTTTTGTTGTTGCTTTGTTGTTGTTTTTATGTTGTTCAACGTGGCAGTCAGCAATATTCCAGCTATATGCCGGCGGTCTGTAAATAGTCCGATCTGGATCAGACAATCCAGTGTTCAACACCATGAGCATCGGTCTATACAAATGGGATACGATGACATACGATGACCAGCTGATCCGGTTAGTCACCTCTTACGACAAGCATGGGTTGCTGAAGACAAATTTTAACTTGGATCTGCAAGTGATACAAAAGAATGACATAATATAAGCATCACCACCTCCTCTCACAAGGATCCATTATAAACTATCCTCCCATTTTCAAACTAATACCATCTCAATCAAGAGTTAAGAGCACAGAAACGATTGTCGTCATTTTCAATCTTTACAACATTTCACCTTGAAACTTATAGGAACACATATTGATACGTTTAGGTCATGTTTATGATTACTGATCATGCGAAATCCCCAAAATATACTACCAACTCAAGTTGTACAGTCGCGTTGAATAAACACACTTGTAACACGATATACAGTTCTTGCTCATAGGCCATGTCTAAGATTCCAGGATAAAATTCTACAACTCACAAGGAACAAACACGAGAAGGATATATTACTGAAATTTAATATGTACAAAACCAATACACTGGTGCTACTCTCACTGTGGTCTCAACCCTTGACATTTTAACATCTATCTCACATCAAAGGAATGGTGTCCCTTCTAAGATATCTAATTAGTAGATGTTGAGAAAAGAAAAGAATCTACATAAGGGTTAAATGAAAGTGACCGATTTTGAGTTCATTGTGTGTTTCGTAACCGAACTTACAAGCGATGTATGTGCAGCCTTGTATACCAGATACATATAGATGAGGTATATGACAACTCGGCCACCACCTCGAATCAGTTGTATAAGCATGACGCCGTGATCTCCCATAGTTACGCCATTGCAGAAATAGCCATCCAATCAACACTTATGATTGGTGATCTGCATTAACATTTCTTTCTCATTTGTCACACTGTGATGTCAGATGTGCAACACTCTCTCAGTTCAACTGCCCTTGTTGACGACCATTTTCTAGTGGGCAAATCTTACATGGACATTCAAAGAGTATTTTTTGTCACCGCTTTGATCAATAGACGCATTGTTTCCATGAACAGAGGACACAGTTACCCTAAGAAAACACACAACCTGAGGCATCATTGACGCCTGGATTAAGCATTTATATTTAATTGACTATTTTTAATCCCTGGCTTCCATATGCTTCCATTTCCATTGCTATTACCAACCAGCGCCAGTAAACTACTGGCTGTCCTTGTTACATAATCACTGTTGTAATTTCACACTTCTTATATAGCTATTCGTCTCCTTGTTTTTTCATTCGCCTGATGAAGGATGAATATACTCCAAACGTCGAGCTACTCAAAATAAAGAAGCTGACATCCATCACTCTTTGTCATTGTGCGTATCCCTTCTCAATGCAGTTCAAAGACTTTCAACCTGAGGCAAAATTATATCTTCGGGAAAAATGTCTTCTACAAGTATGGTCGTGAGGCTAAGATCCGTGAGGAGAGAGTGAGTGATATTAGTTTTATGCCACTTTTAGCAATATTCCAGCAATATCATGGCGGGGGACACCAGAATGGGCTTCACACATTGTACCCATGTGGGGAATCGAACCCGGGTCTTCGGCGTGACGGGCAAAACCTTAACCACTAGACTACCCCGCCGCCCCAACACCGTAGGAGAGAAGTCAAGGTACTTATTGGATATACTCGTCCTGCAGCGCAGTGTTAAAGTTATATGTACACGCCTTATACCCTGCTGCAGCTGCACACTCTGCACACGTGTAAACATGTTTTGAAAAATGTTACAGCTGCTGTGTATACATGGTTTGTCCTTTATTACATCTACACGTGTGTGCATTGTACATTGTAAGTGGTATACTGTTACAGCTGCACACGTGCAAAGTGGTGTGTGCTTTGTTACATCTGCAGACGTGTACGTCGTTGTATACTTTGTTACAGCTAACCACCTGCACACATGACATGGTCTACTTTATTACAGCTGCACACCTGTGGCCACGTGGTGTAATTTATTTCAGTTCCACACGCTGTGTACATTGATTACCAGTACTTAGTTACAACTACACACGCGTGGTGCCTCTCTGGCGGCTCTCAAGCGTGTCTGACCCACTTCAGTCATGATAATAGCTGTTACTTGACAGCTTGTTTGTTCTGTTGAACTTCGTTGATGATGTTTCTACACTGAAATATAAGAAACATGTTTTAAAACATATACCAAGACACACATATTGTGTCATATAGCGACTGTAATTCTAACATGTGAGTATTTAAGCAGACATGCAAACATTGCTGTGTTCAGTGAACACAAATCGACCAGATTATATGACTTAGTATGTCATCGTGTCCCGAGTGCGTCGATCGATGCATATGTCTGATCCAGACTTGATTTCTTACAGACAGCCGTTACACAGCTAGAATATTGCTAACAGCAAACAAATGGTACCTTAAACGTGCTCGTGGGTTTCAGTAATGTAGGAACGAACTGTGCTGTTTTGGGTGTCTCTCACACTAACCTGACTTGTGACAATACAATTGAAACACTCCATACTCTACATTTGTTACTCACTCACTGAAGGCGATAATGATCAGTATGTCACCTCAAAGTGTCACAAATCATTTGCAAAATGTTGATGCAATGATGATGAATCCATGGAAGACAGAACTGTTTGAGGTGAGGTGAGGTGAGGTGAGGTGAGGTGAAATTGGGTTTTACGTCGTGCTTGAGAATATTTCGCTCATATGACGACGTGCATGCGTGTGTATGTGTATGTGCGCCTGCTTGTACTAGCCCAGACTGAAGCTGGTTTTATGGTGCTAGCCCACTGAGATACCATGCCGCAGTGAAGCATGAATACCCCACTCAGACACATTATACTGACTCCGAGCCGACCAGTCCTTGTTCTACCCATTAATGCCGAGCGCCAGGCAGAGACCAACCAGTACCATATTTTAACGTCTGTTGGTATGATGCGGTCGGGGATCGAACCCGCGACCTTCCGCTCTCCGGGCGGACGCTCTAACCACTACACCACAGAGGCGGTCTAACTGTTTGAGAGGCATTGTAGAAGTTGTGAGCAATAGGAATGATCATGCTTGAAATCGGTATAAGCATCTATACCGAAACGTCGCCATTGTACAATAAAGAAGTTGATCATCCATAAACACTTGTCATTCCCATAGAGGACAGCTTGTTTATTGGGGGCATGAAAGCTAAGACTTTCGAACACACACCAGCTGGCCTGTCTTCGTATATGTCAAAGATACCCTTGGGGGTCAAAGATCTCACCGAGCTGTTGAGGGGTGACCCAAGTGGGCCATCAGGATGTGTAGCTGGTGTCGACGTACACGATGACATGGATCGTTGCTGTTGCATACATGTCACACGGGTTTCATTGGATTGTTAAATTATGAACATGGCCTAACATTGCTTGAATATTGCTGACGGGTGATAAACAAAAAACACACACTCTAAAACATGCCATACAATCACGTGGTGATTGGCTTCAAGTTTCCTTTGTAAAACCTGATTAAAAACGTTTAGTGCTTCATTTGCTTTCATCCGTGTAGGCTCCCAAAATGCCTAAACGGAGTTAACCCCTGCACACTAAATCCCAACGTGTTACCCAGATGTAGAAGGCTCCCATAATGCCTGAACGGAGTAAACCCTGCCCACTAACTCCTAACGTGTTACCCAGATGTAGAAGGCTCCGGCTCCTGTACTTGTCAAGCGAACCTCGTCAGGATCACGGCCGTCCAAGATCAGCTTGACGTATTCAGCAAGTTCCCAACTGATGCTACTGACGTCGAATTCTTGAATCCTCACGATCAGCCCATCCTTGCTGGTGCGTCTCATCAGCTGCTGTATGTAGTGCCACTTCTAGACAGCAGGAACAACATCGACATCTTAGTAATAACATTGATTGATTAAGGAGACAAATGACTCACGAAATGTCACGCTTGCACCCCAAGTACAAAGTTTTCCCAAAGTTGTGTTGCCATTTTGTACATCGATATGAGAAACAAATACACATGAGATGCATATATGATAAACATTTACTAGAATCAGACGAGGTCATGAGGTCACCCAGCCCGGATTTAAGTAGCTCCATACATCACTGCGTAGACATAGAATATATAATTTTGATGCTAACAAATAAACCCACTTAAACTGAAAAGGAGCCCCAGAGGGGAAATCTAGACTTGCTTCATTTAGGGCTTTAGCATCGCAGGAAAGAATAGGCAGTTGGGAAAAGAATGTTGTTCAGGGACTGTGGGACTAATCACTGCGGTGCGTCCTTGCTGCAGTTATTACTAAACACCCCGCCCCGAAAACAAAAATAGATACAATGTTCAATGGGGTTAGGTGCGAGGATTTTGTTAGCAAACGTGGCTGCACTATGTGGAACTATATTATTAATAGTGCAGAACATCCAGGAGTTCCCAATCTTATTATACCTGAAACATTCGATATTTAAAGAATGTCATCAAATGACAAAGATATTTGTACTTATCTTAGATATTATAGCATAGTATAATACGATATACGATAAGACAACAGACTCAGCTGACACTCTCTATGTGTGTGTGGAGGAGAAGAGGAATAAGTTATCATAAAATATATTATATAAATACAGACTACATTGTTGTTAACGACATCCATGCTGATTATGACATCAACCGAAAGGGGCATAACTCAGTATCCGCGCTTCACCTTATTCCATCTGCCAAACATTCGTCGAGAATGTTACACAGTTGATGGTTCAAGCCTTTCCCTAATCTGGAGGAAAAGGTTATGGGAGGAGAGGGTGATGCAGGGGGAAGGTTCTGGTCATCACCCATCAGAGGTACATCCCTTGGATCAATCAGCATCTTTTGATGGTTATCAGATTAACCCCTGATTACACACCCTAATCTGTCAGCATCACACTCACAGCGCGAGCACCTACAACCGGTCCACCTTGTCACCCAAGTGTCCGAGGGGGCACTGGCAGTCGAGTCGTGTAAGGCGCCGTAGTTCCGGTGGGTAGGTGCATGCCAGAACCCATGGGCTTTCCAGAACCCATGACTGTGGTTTCGAATCCTGGTTCGACCCTATTATTCTTGATCCTGGTTAAAATTGGTCTTCAGCAACCCATGTTTGTCGTAAGAGGCGACTAAAGGTATTGGTTGGTCCGGCTCGCTGACTTGGTTGACACATGTCATCGTATCCCAGTTGCGTAAATCTATCCTCATGCTGCAGCTGGAATGTCTGATCTAGACTCGATTACCTACAGGCTGCCGCCATATAGCTGGAATATTTCTGAGTGCGGCGTTATGCAACAAACCAAACCAACGCATACTCAGTTGCCACGCGGTGATACGATTAAAATAACTGCTCAAAGCAACGTTACACCTACCTCAGAAGATTCCGAAGGAGATGTATATATTACTAACCCGAAGTTGTGCTCCCCTTTCTCCGAGAAGGAGAAATGTTGCCCTCATGACGTCATGGACGATTGGCTTAGGGTGACTGTAGCTATGGATCTCTGCGATGGTGCCCTGGTTGACGGCCATCACTTCATGTAGGTACTTGTTCATTCGTTTAATCACGGTCCGGACAGTTTCGGCTTTTTCCTTCAATTCCGTTAATTTGGGATCAGGTGAATGAACACCCGTCTCTTCCAAGAGTTTGTTTATTTCCGATAACCGTCGATTTTCTATTGCCTTTTTAAGATCTGGAGATAAAAGGTAATTATGTTGTAATATTTATTGATAAATACAAGCGAAACATTATTCAGGTCCACACATTCAACACAAAAGTTACCTTGAATAGAAAACATCGAAGACAAATCATTTTCATTCGTGAGGTTTTTGTGCTTTTGTCCGGTGGCCACTTTTGTGTATAGACTGTCATAATATAACTGTAAACAATTTCAAACCCGTGTTAATTCACCCTCACTCACTCACTACTAACTACGTATCTACCTACCAGCGTATCGTCAAAACCATGACCAGATATATTCACCTGCACAAATTAATTCACGATCTACACCTTGCTTTCTGCATGGGGATTTCGAACCACTGCCTTTCTTTTGCTGTCCTGTTTCTTTCACATTTAGAGACTGTTTGATCCTTTGTACATCTTGAATCTAAAAAGTTGAAAATATATAACTTCAGCTTATCTGCTTTATTAATTTCAAAAACGGTTGTACAAATCAAATGAAAAACTGTTACAATATTATAGCATGTGATCCAATTAAACACGAACCTTTTCAGAATGCTGTTGCAATGGCCCTTCGTTTGTTTTGGAGCCTTTGCTTACATTTGTAGGATCCTTTGTCTTTTGATGTAGGTCTTTTAAAGTTGTTGCTGTTTGTTCCTGAGGCTCGGGATACCAGACACTCCCGTCATCTTTGAAGGTGTGGATATCTTGCTACTCGGGTTATCTGAATACATGGTTGAGACCGTTGATGCACGCGTATTAGCTTGCATTGATGAGGGTGTTGTTGAACCTGTCTGTAAACGATTCGGTTTGCTAGTTGACCCTTTGACTGAGACTGGAGTATTTGGATGTGGAACCTTTAGCATATCTCTTCGGTTTCCCTGTTTCGTAGTAGCTTTGCCTGTTACAGCAGGACCCGTTGGAGATGCAGTTCCTTTCATTTTCGGACCTGTTGCAGAAATGTCCCCGTTTGGAGGATTTGGAGATGGTGATTTTTGTCTTGCATAATGTCTATACGAAGCTGTATCCTTAGTGAGACCATTGGTCAAATAAGCCTCTTTCATTCGCTTAATGCGAGCTGGGGTACTATAATCTGTAATCATTTCAGGAGAAGGAGAATTCAGAGGTGTTCTCCTAGGTGATAGTAAATTTGCATTCATGGAGGTTCCAGACTCACGCCTCGATCCTGGTAATTTATGGATGCTTTCTACAGCTTGATTTCCATTAGGAACACCCTCAGGAGACAATCCACACGACTCATAATCCTGACTGGTTTCTTTATTTTTGATTTTGAAAGAGTATGTTTTGTTTTTAAGCTTTGAGGTCAGTGATTGTTGTGATGGCTCCTTTGAATTGTCTTTAGCTTTGTCAACGGCAGTGTGACCGGTTTTGGTGTCGCTGTTGACAGTTTGAGACTGCTTGGAAGGGATGCTTCCATTGGCGGCTTTATCCTTGCCTCCACCAGTTTCTTCAGAAGAAGGTCCTTTGGTTTTAGGCTTGCTTGAAAGAAAGGAAAACATTCCCTTTGTCTGTACAGACTCATTTTGTTTGTCAACAGATGGTTCCGCTGGATTTTCTTTCTTGATATAACCATTTGTTTTTGTTTCGTTTGAATGCTTCCCTGAATTTGTAGTAGACGCTATACCTCGTGATGCAATATCATGAGGTTTGTTCTTTTGAGTTGTTAACAGATAGTTAGCAACATTTTGGTGCTTGGCAGTTGCACTGTCTTTAGCATTAATTTCAAGGGCATACTCTTGCTTAGTAGATGTTGTGGGTATGTCAACGGTTACTGTCAGTTTGTCACCGTCCTTTTGTTGATTGACATGTTTTTCAAGTTCTGTTGTAGGAATCTCATTGTGTAGAAGATTAGCTTTTACATCTACCCCCTTCCGAGTTTTGAAGGTAATATCTACTGATTTCTTTGAGTCAATAGTCACAATTCCGCTTTCTTGCGAAGGACTTGACAACCCAGCTCTCTTAGTTGTTTCATTGAAACCCCATCCAATAGCAGGATTTTTAGGAAACGGTTCACATGTCCCTTTGACTCCAGAACAGTCTATTCTGAAGTCGCACAATGGTGTGTCAGTATCGTTGAGAATCGTAAGCATGTATCTCCCTTCTGTCTGAAGACGAATGAAAAATGATCTTGTCGATCTGATGTTGTTAACAAATACATAACGGGACATCTGACTGTCTCCATGAAGTTTCTTCTTGCTTTTCCGATCACAGTATAATTCATATTTGATATCCTTTGCACCTTTGGTCACCTGGAAGTTAATTTCCACTTCCCCTTCTTTGGCACCAAGAATACCTTGTTGTCCTTCGGGTAATTTTAATCCAGATGCAAAGAAGTCATTATGGACTAATGGAACCATCAGGAACTTTTCCATACTCCAAGGCTCCCCAAGAAGCTGCCATTTGGCATTGGTTGGAAGACACCTGTAAATGTGATCCTCAGGGTCTGTGAGGAAATAAAAGTCGTCCTGACTATACACATACACTAAACTGCCTTCCTCTCTGTCTGGTTGCTCTGCTTTCCCATCTTTTTCTATCATGCGCCATCGTTCAGTGCTATAGTTCCCAATGGACACCATTGCCCACTTCGGATTGACTATCCTCCACGATCCATCGAGATACACCAAGTTCCAGTGGCCATAGATGCATTCTATGTCCATGTCACCTACTTCGTATGTAGCACTTTTGATGTTTCCCTGGACGACCATGCAAGGGATTTTAGCTTTCCTGTTTGCAAACAATGGAAACATGTACAAATGAGGACAAAAATGGTGTCTTTCGTGTAAGTGAATATTGTTTTATACAACAGTGACAATTACTATGGCGAGGAGCATAACCAATCAGAACTTCAGCGTGAGCGTGACAATGGAATGTTAAGTCACTAAGCTACCCAATCCTGGACAACTGACCATCTCTGAAGATTCCACGAAAGCAACAAAACCACTCCATCAGTATAATAAATATCTATTGTACGGGTCAGGTGAACCTCTATTAACAGTTAGCGTGATCTGCCTGCTTAGTTGCCTCTGTTCAAAATGCACTTTATTCTTTCTCGTTAACGTTTCAAATTGACAAAAATTACAACATGTAGACCTAGACTAGAAATGGGCACCAAACCTTCCGAAAATCGAGTGCGTTGTAAAACAAATCCGTTTAGGAAACTCACCTACAGAGTAGAGCAAAGAATTGCTCGTAAGTTCCTCTGTCATCCTGAATGAGACGCATGTAGCCGAGAGGAGTGTTGACGTCAACGACATCGTCGAAATTGTCGTACATGATCTGTTGTGAGGCCAGCCATACAAATATGGACCTGACCTTCTGGACATCATTCTGAAGTCCTTCTGTCAAATGTTTGATCAACGTTTGATAGGACAGGGCATCATCCCTCGAGGTCTGATAATTGAAGAAAGGGGAAACTGTACAGAATCGAAATCAATCATTGTGGTCCTTCAAGATTACCTTTGCTGAAATGTATTCATATTTACACAAACTACAAACGCGTATTTCCATTGGAGGTATGTTAGATTAAAATGATATCTGTGTTTTGACACTGCTATTTTGATACAACAAAGTTGTTTTAATGATAAAAAGAAGAGTATAAGAGTATATATAGAAGAGTATAGGCTAAACAGTTATTTTCAATAGGAATTGTATTGCTATTCAATATGACGGTATAAGTGATATTTACATTGCTATGCCAAATGCATAATACATATATGAAGGCATTGTGTTCTCCCACGACAATACACGTATGCACAAGATCGTTCTTGCCATGGCTGCAATATGCATGTGGTGCACTGAACATCGTCCATATTCACCAGGTTGGGCAACGTCAGATTTCAACTGCTGACCATCACAAACATATCTGGTAGGAATCATGCAAATGATCAAGACGTGGAGAATATTTAAACCATCAGGAGAAAGCATTCTTTGCTAGTTGTACGAAGGAACTCCACCATCCCATGTAAGTATTTGAGGACCTTGGAGGGGGATTATCTCCAAAAGAAATTTAGCCACCAACTCCATCTATGAATCCATCCTAGTTTGGCTCAGAGCTGTTCAGCCATCCCTCGTATAGCAAGCACTTTCTCGGTGTGCCACGGGATAGTTATACCTATTTTCAACTTTGACTTTCTTCAAGGAAATATTTGAATAATTTACGAGGTGCGAAATTATCATTACCTATAAGCTGCATTACTTCACTATATTATGATTTCATTGCTTACATTTAGTATTGTGTTCAATGTTTTCTGAGCTTTGTTATGTGCGCAGTGAACAAATAGGTCCAGCCGAAGTCAAACAAACGCAAACTCAATCACCTTAATGTTCCAATACACGACATGTACCAGTATATTTGTTAGGTGATGAATAGCTCCTACTCCAATCAGAGCCATGAACAATGGTTATCGGTGGTTCTTACCACACTGGCCTTTGCATCGATGGCTGTGAAAAGTCGTGGATTGTACACAATGTCTTTCTTTGTCTTGGGCGGCTTAAGTGGTGGGTAGTTGTTCTCCGAGTACGGCACATCGACCTATTTGTAATCCAAGCCGTACATTTTATTGGTATTTATATAAGTAGGTCGTTTACAGCACCTGTTATTACATATCCTTACGCGATTATATGCTTTCGTTAAGATACCAATATCGGAGCAATAGGAATACCTGTTCTCAACTTCAATATGATCTGTAGTTTCAAATGGTATTGGAAAAGTCATAGCGCGATGAAAAACCTAATTACGGAGAATATTCCCCTCGGTGCTATAAGGTTATTTGATACATTTTTTTTAAATAGCCATCGGAATGGAATCTACAAAAAACGGAATTAATCGGGTTGCACTTTTATTGGCTAAATCTGGTATATCAGATACCTTAAGATATGATATGTCCTCGCAAGGTTGAACTTCGCGAGTATGTGTTCTACAATTTGACCCCTAATACGTATCCAATGTACATCAGTATAAAAAAAAACGTTCAGGTTTGTTTCTTTTTTTACCACCGTCAAACATGGGCGTATACTTTCTATTCTTGTCGTCCGCCGGGATACAGGTAGACTATTGCAAAATCCGACCCTCTACAACGTAATCGATAAAGAGAATCTAAACTTTAGGAAATTACAGTTCTCGCATGTTAGTTTCAAGTTGTTCAAATTCCCAACATGGGTTAAGTCCAGAATGTGTTAAGTCCATTTCTGGTGTCCTCCGCCGTGATATTGCTGGAATATTGTTAAAAGCGGTGTAAAACTAAACTCACTCACTCACTCACTCAAGTTGTTCAAACACCATGTGTCTGCAAGATTACATGTATTTTATGATACTATCACTCTATGTCTGTCATTTATATGTATATTTTAAAAAATATTAAATTTATATATTAATTTCATGTATATTCTACTTACATCAGGCAAATGGGAACTGTCCTTCTGCTTACTGGAAGCTCCACCCATCATAATCGTGTACCTGAAATACAAACAAGTTCAAGTTCAAACATTTGCTTATCTATTTTGCTTCTTATGATGTGGGAAAATGGGACAAAGGTCCCTTTCGTCCCTCTGGAAGTAGATAATATTTCAAAACCTTTCAATAACGTATGCCTGAAACATCCACTGTCAGAAATCATTACAATGTCTCTGTGTAGGTATGGAAACCTTTTGAGCAAATCTTTAAACAGAGGTGCGCATGTGTATGAACATTCGTCATACAGAGCTATATCGGTCGATGATTCTCGGCGTTATCGCTTCATCATAGAGATATACTGATTTATAAAATGTCGTTATGTGATTCAGATATACTAACATTAAGGATCTAACTAGGGCTATGAATGTGCATTAACTAATGCAAGAAACAGAAACATTTCCATAACAATTCGGTCCTGAGTTGTAGGCTTCGGGTTCGGGTTTTAAGAATCACCATCTGAGATTGATCTTACCAGATAATAGCAAATGGGTGAACGTATCCTGTCTTACCGGTGACACTCGTCACAAATACATGCAAAGGCAAGCCGATTGTTCACATGAAACACAAGGTATGCAAGGTATTATTATCGTACATCATTTCAGTTGCTGATGTGCAAAATTTGGAAGCGTCACCGACATGTCCTCAACAGGCCTTCAAAAAGCCTTTGAGTGAGTGAGTTTAGTTTTCCGCCGCACTCAGCAATATTCCAGCTATATGGCGGTGGTCTGTAAATAATCGAGTCTGGACCAGACAATCCAGTGATCAACAACATGAGCATCGATCTACGCAATTGGGATACGATGACATGTGTCAACGAAGTCAGAGAGCCTGACCACCCGATCCAGTTAGTCGCCTCTTACGACAAGCATGGGTTCCTGAAGACCAATTCTAACCCGGATCTTCACGGGTTCAAAATGCCTTTGAACAAAACCATACGACCTGCTTGAAATCAAATGTAATGTAAAATAACTATGCTCTAATGCTGATTATGTAATCCACATTTCGTTGTGTACTCACCACCTAAAGATGTCCTATATGCATGCTAGTAAAGGGGGACACATTATTTTCCGTTGCACAAGTGGCGCTGTGTGACACCTTCCCAAAACTAACAGCAATATGAATGGGTCTTTTGTGTATCAAACACACTTAAGTCAAGCACGTAAATACTCTAACTGGAGTGTATACACGTTGCTATTGAGAATGATTAATAGCTTAAGAAAACTTTCAACTGGCTAGCAAATAGTCACGCGATGTAGGATTTAAAGTCATACTGTCGGTACTGGTTCACCAACACAAAGGTTTTACGTACATGTATTTATGTGATGTTAATTCCGCAATCAGCAATCTTCCAGCTATATGGTGGCGGTCTGTAAATGATCGAGTCTGGACCAGACAATCCAGTGATTGACATCATGAACATCGATCTACGCACTTGGGATACAATGACATCAAACAAGTCAGCGAGCCTGACCACGACCCCGTTAGTTGCCACTAACTCGGATTGTCACCAGTGCACCATGTTTACAAGTTATTTATCAAGACCGTTTGGTGTATCCTATCCTAACACTCATCGTGACAAGAACAAAAATATCTCATGGAATGTGTTGTACTGGCGGCCCAGTGACAAAAGCGTTCGCCCGTTTCTCCGAAGACCCGGGTTCGATTTTCCGAGTCGGTACAATGTGTGAAGCCCATTCATGTAGTCATATTATATATAGCAGCGTAAATCCCATCTCATTCTCTAAATCACTCTTGTTATTTTGTCAAACAAAATGGAAAAAGGTGACATTTAGCATAGTGCTATCATAGTGTCAGCTCGCTATGCCAAAGACCTGGGTTCGATTACCAACGTGGGTCCTCTGTGTCAAACTCATTCTGATGTTTCCCAGCAATGATAGTGCTGGAAGTGACCTTAAACGTGCTCACTAACTCCACCTTGAAGAAGTAAGCTACTTCGAACAACATTTGGATCATAATGAAATTGGTGAAAATCCTTTTCAACACTAATTCTTATTCTTGCTACGTCCTTTGAACACTGGAGGCCAATCGTCGAAGGCACCGTAGAGTTGCGTCCCTAAAGCCAGCAATCTTTGGTTCGAGTCCCAGATTTGCCTCCACTATGAGCCTTGTGTGTCACTGAAGTTGTGAACGTCTTAAACGTTTACTTTTCTCCCTGGTCAAGCGGACATGTCACATTTTAACTGAAATTCTGTTCAAAGCAACGTCAAATGAATCCCCCGTCTTAACCAGCCACCTTTTACATCCGGAACATCAGCTCAAGGGGATCGTTTCAATAAAATGTGTTCATTATTCATTTCTTTGGTCGTACATAAGTTCATATGTAATATATCATGGAGTATACGTTTACATATGCAAAATATATTCGGGAACAAATAGAATCAACATACATGGATAAATAAAATATATATTTCCACGGCGTTCCCATACTAAACTAATTATGAATAGGCTCCTTTAAATCACATCGCGAGCATAGCTGTTGTGAATTATTAGACAAGGTCCTTTGAAACCCATACATTACTTGATGTTATCCAGGCCTTATCAGTAAGCTACACAATGCACGCTAGAAGGGCAAAACGTATACGACATGCACAGCTTGTACGGCATCGTGTTTCCTTTGTTATTTTAGTTTATTAATGATACTTATACTTCTCTTCGCAGGCTTACAGATGATAGTTATGTTGTAAATATTATTAATCTAGCAATAATATGTTGCAATATGATAAATGTGAGGTATTAGAAACATCCAATTTGTAATGTAAGACGTATTGTATGACATCTATAGGTATGGAAGAGAGCTGAGGTCAAGGTTGTTAATTACGTTGCCAGTGTACATATACTGTATGGTGTGGTACATGATTTCTCGGTTTCCCGTGTTTGTGAAACGTTTGTTTATTCGTTCATCAATATTCGAGTTTTAAGGGGGCAGTCATCGTGACCTGTCAGCTTGTGATTGATGCTTGGAGAAACGTTTCACGCTGTTGTGAAGGGTTGTTGTTTTTTTCTCACGGACATTTATATAAGATCTGAAAATGGAAGGTATTTGCGCTCGAGCGACACTGCGGGGGCGGATACAGCTTTTTGAGAAAGTGGGGGAGCACACTCTTGAGAAAGGGAGGGTGAACACTTCATTTTCACCCGTTTTCATGAGTCATTTAATAAACTTTCAGGACAAAAGGGGGGGTGCGCACCTCACACACACACACACACACACACACACACCACACACACACACCACACACACACACCTCTAGATCCGCCTAAGCACTGGACCTACCTACGACTACAAAATTACACTGAGTTGGAGAACATTAAACACACATAAATAGCATTGTGAATTGTGATTTCGTAATATGTAAAAGCATACCGAGATTTAGGTCATACCTCATATTTA
Source organism: Haliotis rubra (assembly GCF_003918875.1). Classification (NCBI taxonomy): domain Eukaryota; kingdom Metazoa; phylum Mollusca; class Gastropoda; order Lepetellida; family Haliotidae; genus Haliotis; species Haliotis rubra. Next base: position 550,373 of record NW_025767377.1, on the reverse strand, counting down.
TAGGTCAATTTCAGCAATTTTGCTTTGCCTAAAATGACAATAGGTGATATCGAGAAACGAGAAACTGTGGTGCTGCCCCACCACCCAAGAAAGCTGTCTACAAGGAGAAAGAACACCGGGTTGTGAGACTGAAGGAGCAGCTCAGATGCAGAGAGAAGTCCCCTCTTCAGTTCCTTGATGCAGTCGGGCCACTGATGATGTTCAAGTGACTTTGAACACTCCTCTATCGTCAAACACGATGTATACTGTGCCCTCGTCTAAGGCACTTTGTTCTTGATTATAATATGCCAAGGGAATCAAGATATTTGAACTATAAAAACACTACGGAGAACGTTTTGATACAAAGCATGCCCTAAATTGCTTTCATCTATATATGGAACATCAGCGCCAGTGAAAAGATTTCTTGTACAGTAACTGGTCAAACGAATTCCATAGCGAGTAACAGACAAGTATCATGTGAATAGATCTCTGAAATTTAAGATTTGGTTTGGTCGGTTTGTTGTTTAACGCCGCACTCAGCAATATGCCAGCTATATGGTCTGTAAATAATCGAGTCTGGACCAGACAATCCAGTGATCCATAGCGTGAGCATCCATCTGCGCAACTGGGATACGATGACTTGCGTCAACCGAGTCAGAGAGCCTGACCACCCGATCCCGTTAGTCGCCTCTTACGACAAGCATGGGTCGCTGAAGACCAGTTTTAACCCGGATCTTCACGGGTCCTGAAATTTGAAAACCGTTCGTAGACGTATCTGGAAATGATGCAGGTGAAGAACCTTATGTATGTACAGATAGGGAGTGGTAAGGCAGATTAATTGCTTACTTACGTTGATTTTGTTTATGACATCGATGATGACTGGTAATTTAGAGTGGCTAATTTTGAAAACGGAACGTATGTTTGATGATGTAGAATTGGGTAAATGAGATGTGCATTGACCCTTACTTAGTAAATGAAACAGACCTATCAATTACAAAAGCATTTCTTTATTTTCTAATTGTTCATTCAGAATAGGAAAATTTCCAAAAATATAAAGTTTGGCTCATGTAGCATAGTTTATTTACAACGGATGCTCATGCCCTATCATTAATTAAAGACCAACTTCAATGTTTTTGAAAGTGTGGGTTCCAATCGCATGTCAAACTGCCTATTGTTGAAATATCAATCAGGTTTTACAAAAAGAGTCGTTCCACTTTCATTTGAACTGATTGAAATTTATAACCAATTATTTCCGTATAGCAGCTGATAAATGGACACTTGTGGATGGCATTCTGTGATACATCCAAACAATTCCATTAAGTGTGTCGCTGATTGTTTTCATATCAAAACGCTATGATGTACGTGATTGGTGCAACACTGATTGATGAATCCCGTGGAAGATAGCAATCAATCTCTCTTTTTAACGGGTTAGTTTTATGAAACAAACGTATCAAAATCCAGAAGGTTCAACTCTTGGCACATTTTTCACTGATTGGAATATTCCTACGGAGCTTGATTTTATACCATGAATATCTGAAGAAGACTTCTAGCAAGGATTTGGATCGAATAATATACTCATGGAAACTAATAAAGGAACACACGAAAGTGCAAGTGTTCCTATGCCCTTTTCCGGGTTTCCTGTCATGTGTTATAGTACACTGTGGGTGACAATCTGGAAATACATAAAGGAACACTTGTACTTTCATGTTTTTCCTTATTCGTTTCCATGAGTACATTTTGTCGCCGGCAAATATTAACAAATTGTTACCAATCAGGTTCATACTTAAGTAAGTAAAGGTTTTCAGTAGAATACCTACGGCAACAGCTGGAGATTCGATTCGTTATTTCCAATAAACACTTATGACTTCAAATGTGACAGGTCAGGTCAAGGATAAATGAGTTATACATGAGCAAATGTGGATTAATGGTTTATGTTCAGTACTACCAGTACAGCATAGAGAGGCTCAGAAGGTTTCTGTCGCTGCCTGTTCAAAGTAATCAGTATTATACAACTGTCATTGTATACCAACGTTCAAGGCTTGCCTGTGGTAGTGTTCAAACGTCGAGTAACCATAACTGACAGAGAATCTTAGTGAAAGAATTACCAGTAGGGGTTCCTTGTGTATATAAAACAATTTTGAGCGATTTTGTGTCTTCATTCCTGAAGACCGCGAGATCTTTCTCACTCAACGCCACGATGACACAATACTGAAGTGTTACTTCTAACATTTCAAAAACTATCATCGTTCGTTCGTTCGTTAGTTCGTTTGCTTGTTTAATGCTGCACTCAGCAATATAGCAGCTGTAAATAATCAGTTCTAGACCAGACAATCCAATGATTTACACCATGGGCATCTATTCATGCAATTGGGATACGCTGACGTGTCAACCAAGTCGGCGAGACAGACCACCCTATTCAGTTAGTCGCCTCTTACTGCAAGCTATGGGTTGCTGAACACTAATTCTAACTCGGATCTTCACGGGTAACAACTATGTGAAATGATAGGAACTACTATGTTGCTTCTTGTTTGAAAGATGTAGACATTTTGTTGACGTTTAGCATTAAACATAAAACGTTTAACGTGTAACCAAAACAAAAACGAAAATAAAATATTAAAGCTTTTGATGGTAATGTTTTATAGTTTTGGTTTGGCTCAACTTCCGCTGACAGTTGGACCGTTCTTGCAATATTTCCTGCATTAATACCTCAATCAATAGTCGATAAAACCCTTAAATGGGATCTTCCTGTAACCCACTCTGGTTAAGGAAATAATATTCCAGCTTAAGCTATCATTCTGCATTAGAAATTACACATTTGATCGTGTGATTAGATGTGTTTCCATCTGATTGGTCCATTATCAGCGGTTCCATGACTTTGAACATTTGTTCACCCACGTGTCTACTTTGTCTGCACTTCACACGGAAAAGGTTACTTTGGATTTGTAGGTTATTAACGTTGTTAAATGTCAAACAATCAAATTGCATTAAATACAGTTAAGCATGAAGGTATGACCGGTATTGGCGAGAAAGGCTTTAAGCCTGTGTTTCAAACAGTCACAAATGTCATTGGTGCGCTACAATGACTCGTGTCTGGTGCCTTGTCTGTATGAATGCTTAACCTATACATACTGGCAACACAGCATGAAATACCAGATTTCAGTGTAATTAATTATACCAACTCCATCACTAATTAACATAAACTACCGGGCAAACCAGGAGTACTCTTGAAAACTAGATTTGATTGGATAATGATAAACGTTAAGCTTACGCGAAGCGCTGACCATCACAAACGTAGGTAGCAAGCAAATACCGTTTTCTCGCTGGACAGTCGAACTTGTGATAGAGACGATTTAAAAAATGGATGTTTTGAGCTTGAATGCGACATTGATATTTCACGAGCACTCCTTTTCTTTCAGTTTTTCAGTTTTGGCCTCTTTAGATTACTGTATTTTGCATCAATGTATACTACAAATAGTATGTTACCTTTCTGATATGTTTATATATATGTTTATAGTCATATATTAAATTTAATTTAACAAAGCGAAAGTGGCGAGTTTGTTGTTGGACTGTCTGGGTTGAAGTTGTTTTTTGTATATTTGCTGTCTTTCTGGTATTTGTTATTTGATATAACATTCCATTATACATTAGTCTGGTCTTTCAGATTGCCGATAATATACATAAAGAATAACAATTTTGATTATATGTATCCTTCTAAGTATGATGGAAGACACTGTAATTACTGATTACGGTGGATTCTTTTCACATGCAACGATGGGCGATACTCCGGTTTCTTTCAACGTGGGTGCATAAAGCTGATGGATTGGTGATGAATGACACACGTGACTCACAAATTGCCAACATGTCCAAGGTTCTGAAAGAAAAAGAATAATCTTGTTACAAAATCTTGTTCAAATCAATTAATGCCACATACTAGTACAAGCCATGTATATAAATGATAATTATATAATAATAAACATCTATAAAGCGACTGTATCCACGCATGCTCAAGACGCCAAGACATTCTTAACCTGGTTTGCACTTATATGACATCCCACCGGGTACCCATTCACTGCTGGGTAAACAGAGGCAGTTTTGAACAATACTTGCCTAAGGTGCGACCACATGTGTCACATATAAACTGAGGAATTAATCTGGAACAAAGTATTAACTTGTTTCAGCATGTAAGTATTTGATGAGAGGTAATAATACCGCGTGGATTCTCAAAATACTCAAAGGACTTGCTTGAATTGTTACACTCCCATAAAAGGTTCCATTGTGTCAAACATTTTGTACACACCCCTATACCACACTACAAACTGAAGGGGAACTTTACTCAACAACAATATGCATAAATGCTTGAAAACTTTTGTGAGGAATTATAGAATGACAGATTTATGTAAAAACGGACATCACCTAGGGCACAGATTCTGTCCGATTGTTACTTTATCCATAATAAATTGGAATTTTTATTCGACTGGCAAAATTAAAGCAAGGAAGGGTAACTATAGCCTCAGAGGTGTGTGTGTGTGTGTGTGTGTGTGTGTGTGTGTGTGTGTGTGTGTGTGTGTGTGTGTGTGTGTGTGTGTGTGTGTGTGTGTGTGTGTGTGTGTGTGATTGCTTGTTCGTAGTACTGAGTAATATTGAAGCTTTAAGACAACTGTCTGTAAATAATCGTGTCATTACATGACAATCCAGTGATTAGCATGACATCGTGACGATCAACAAGTCCTTCCTCGCTTTTTATGTTATGACTACACAGTGAAATTGAACGTACATTGACAAAAGGTCAGGTCAATTGCGTCATGTGATTAAGTACAGGTTAACAGTTTCACACTTTAAACTCTACAATACCACAACATGAGACTGTAAGGCTTCAAAGTATATCATACTTTAATACAAACCTTGAAAAAGAGACACAGTAAATCAAGGATGAACTTTTACCTGAAACTTTTCAACTCCTGAATAATCCATATACAAAAAGACCGGTATTTGTTCTGGCTGGTCAGAAGCTTATGCGAGACTGGCTCAACTGAGGCTAATCCACCAGTAAAATAGCTCAGTGGTAGTAGCATAGTCATTTAAATGAGATTGCTTAGGCCAAATCAAAACCAGGAACCAAAGAAGTTCAACTGATTACAGTCAGTGAGTATGCCTTAGTCATATTCCAGCAATATCACGGTGGAGGACATGAGAAATGGGCTTCACACATTGTACCCACTGAATCCTCCTCGGCGTGACGAGCGAACGCTTTAACCACAAGGCCACCTCACCGCCCGTTAAACTTAATATAAGCTTCAGATATGATGTTGTCCAATATCGGCAAAGCATGAACTTTCCTTCCACCGATTTACCAACCAGAACTTGAAATTGCGAGACCAGTGAAACTAGACTGTTTCATATTTGGATTTTAAACAAACAATTCAATGACAATTCAATAACAGTTCAATAACAATTCAACAACAATTCAATAACACTTCAATAACAATTTAACAGTTCAATAACACTTCAATAACAGTTCACAACAATTTAATAACGGTTCAATGACAGTTCAATAACAATTCAATGACAGTTCAATAACAATTTAATAACAATTCAATAACAGTTCAACAATAATTCAATAACAGTTCAATATCGGCGTGACAAAACACAAATGTTCAGCAGTATCTTTAGCAGCTTCAAAGTTTGGTGTCTACATTTCACACAATTTAGTGACATAATCTATCGTACGCTTTCAGTCACAAATTCAATAAGAGTTATACACCTTTTGCTCAAAGTAGCCTTTAAGCAAGACTTCACCAAAGCTTTCAGAATGTTTTACGGCGGATACCATTGTAATATTTTACAGATGACAAACATGATGTCACATGCAATATGTTTCATGTGAACACTTGATTTACCTTTGCATGTGTTTGTGACTTTTGTTTTCAATATATCATATATAATAAGCTCTGCTTTTCCTGAACACCGACATCTTCACATGTTGTAACCATTCATAAAGAATGATGGTCACTTAGTCGGAATAGTACAGTGGACACTTCTTTAGAACAGATTTGTTTATGATTGTGGAAACATTTTTGTCGCTGTTAATCGGCACGGGAGCATCTATGTGTTATTGGTTAAAGCCACAAGGCTATTCGTTACCAAAACAAGTTCGTTGTAAAACTGGGGGGTAATACAGGGACGAACAAAACGTCTAAAATGTCCTGAATCAGAACAGTTTTCATCAATATCCCAACTTGTGTAATCTGTTCAAACCAATGTTACACTCATACTAACTGACCGATAGGTATATTCCCTTTGACAGTAGATTTTGTCACGCAGCCAACTAGAAAGGCATATGGCTTAATCCGTAGTTTTTGCTTTGTTATTTCTTGTTTTGTGAAATATACTGAACATCATTGAAAACGCACCACTTATAAAAGTTCAGATTATTAAAAGCACGTGTAAGGAATTGATATTTTTTGAGTGGATAATAACAGATGGACGACTGACAAAAACAACAACACAGAAAAGACGTTCATTCATTGAAATGTTCCACAGTCAGAAAGGATCAAACACACATGGGTTCAAATCGAAAAGTCAATACCGCGTGTGACCGCCATTTGCATTGACATATGCAGTTCAACGTCTCCTCATTGAGTCGATAAGCGTCCGAATAGAGTTCTTGAGGATGGCATTCCACTTCTGCAGTAGTACAGTCTCAAGTTCCCGGATGTTTCACATCTGTTGTCGCCGCGAAAGACTTTGACCAATTTCGTCCAACAAGTGCTCCATGGGGGATACATCTGGCGACTGTGCTGGCCAATGAATAACCTGGATGTGTTGCTAGGCCAGATACTGCATGGAAAGATTGTTGTGTGCGCCCGTGCATTGTCCTGTTGAAAAGTATGGACATCTTGGTGGTGATTGAAGACAGATACGATGTGATTCTGAAGAATCTGCTCACGGTAATAAAGGGCATTAACTCTCCCTTGACAGACATGAAGGCAGTCCTGTGATTGTAATTTATTCCACCCCAGACCATGACACTCCCACCACCCAAAGCTCTGTCTGAACCACACACTCATCAGCATAACGTTCACCACGTCTACGCCAAACACGTAATCGGCCGTCAGCATTACGTAGATGAAGACGTGACTCGTCAGTGACTACCACACCCTGCCATTGTTGTAACCTTTACTGAAAATGCCTGCTAGCCCATTGTATACGCTCTTTACGGTGTCTGTCAGTCAGAATTGGTCCAACGTAAGGACGTCCAGCATGGAGCCCTGGGATCAGATTTTCGAAGCTCTCTTAGCGCTAAGATCGTAAGCTAATGTTAATGAATGGCACTTACGACCATCTTAGCGCTAAGAGAGCTTCGAAAATCTAGGCCCTGTAGCGTGTAGACGGCGTCGCATGGAGTCAGCGCTGATGACCCCCACGTCAACCTTGAACTAGTGCAGCAGTCCTGGCAGTCGGCAGTGTTCAGTCACTGATATGGACAAGGTCAATATGGCGATCCTGATGGAGCGTCGTAACACGTTGTTGCCAAGGTCATTGAAGGTCACGGGTGCTGCCTGTCTACTGATGTCGTCTATGAAGCCTAACGGTGGTGGAGTTGTCGAGCAATATCCCTGCTGCTGGTGCCAACCTGAATCATGCCTAGTGCACGTTCTCTTTCGTGAGGTGTTAACCTCGGCATCTCTGTCCTCGTTTCACAATCGTTAGTGCGCAATGACAATCGGTTCTCATACACCCGCTTTTAATGTCTCAGTCAGTATGATTTCAGAATGAAATTCGCGCTTTTTTCATTGCGAGGCTGCATGTTGATGCAGTTTGGAATTAAGAGTCATACTGTGGACAGGAATTTGTTTCTAAAGCAATTTTTCAACTGGACATGCCCTTCGACTTCATGTTAGTTATATTCATTGATCATTGTCATGCTGAAATCCATCTTGATGAAAATATGGACAATTTTAGACTGGTGCGTTTTCAATGATGTTCAGTATATTATCATTATTGTGTCGTGCTTAAATACCGGAATGATTACAGTCAACGTGGAAGCATTTCGGTGCATTTTATGTGATTAAAAATCAATCTCAATCTACATATTTCTAAAGAAGTTAACAAAAGTGTTTGGATTAATAAATCAAAATAGTTAATATTATACTTTCATGGAGTTTTTATGGAAACTGGATAATACTTTAGCCACATCTGCAAAACTATAGATTGTTTAATTAAATATTTAAGCCAAAATGTTTTAAAGATACATCTTGAAATAACGTAATTTGAGGCAAACAGTTTTCTTTTTCAACAGTCTGCATCGTCAATTCTCAGGGGCAATGTACTTTTTTCGATAAAATCCCTTCCCATCCAATCACCTGCTTTCTTGAGAACCGGCTGCTCTTTCGACAAATATCTTGTTTTCGTTTGCCTCTCTCGCGGTGTCCCAGAGAAAGGTTTGTGTCAAAGTGTTGTTGGTCATTGTTTCCCGCAGTACAACTGCAGAATACATTCAAATCACCGTAGTCAAATAAATTTCGCTATTGAAGTTGCACTGTAGCAGTACATTCCTCCTACAGTAGTTTCTGTAACTGCTTCACTGCAACATCTCCAACAACACACTGATGTTATCAACGTTGTGGGGCGGTGGGGTAGCCTAGTGCTTAAAGCGTTCGCTCGTCACGCCGTAGGCCTGGGTTCAATTCCCCACATGGGTACAATGTATAAAGCCCATTTCTGGTGTCCCCCGTCGTGGTATTGCTGGAATAGTGCTAAAATCGGTGTAAAACCTCACTCACTCACTCACTGTTACCTGTATACTGTAGACAGGAACAAAACATCCAGTGATTGAAATAATGAGCATTGATCTACGAAGTTAGTACACGATGGCATTTATCAACCTGGCAGCAAGTCTGATCCCTTTAGACACCTCTCCAAGTATCTGTTTCATTCGTGACACACTCGTGGACCAATTCGATTCGTGATCTACGTGTCTTTCCGGGACAAGCCGAATAGCGCCTTCCTATAATTTACGGAAAGTGGCGAGTGGTGACGAATGGACCAATTGAAACCGTCACGGGGGCAATGTGTATGTATACCTACTGTAGCCGAGAGCCGCTATGGACATGGCCCTAACGTAATATAAACATGGCTATGTGGTTGCACATCTTCTGAATCCGACAAGCCTGTAGATTGACGGTGAATGTATATTGTCACATTGATTGATTGATACTAACCTCACCTGGTCTACTCTGATTGTGTGTTCAACATGGACGTACATAATTCACATCGATTGACGGATAAAGCTAATGCAACTGCATCGACTGGGTGGAAAATGGTGACTTACGTTTAGAGATCTAATACGTCATGAGTCCTACTAGAACTTAATCAGACTGACAAATATATTCCATCTGTCACTCGGATAAGTGTTGAACTATTTATTTACACCTTCTCTTTCATTTACTAACAAGTGGATGAGTCAAACGAAATTATAAATTAAAAGAGTGAGTGAGTGAGTTTAGTTTTACGCCGCACTCCAGCTTTTTGGCGGCGGTCTGTAAATTATGGAGTCTGGACCAGACAATCCAGTGATCAATAGCATGAGCATCGATCTGCGCAATTGGGATACGATGACATGTGTCAACCAAGTCAGCGAGCCTGACCACCCAATCCCGTTAGTCGCCTAATTAAAAGAGAATGTTTTAGCCTTAAGTATGACACTAGGAACATTAAACACATCCGTCGTCTTACATTTGTTTTGGTTTTTTCACAAACCTTGGAATAACTTGAGTTCCGTATAATGATTTTATTTGTTTGTTTGTCCTTTAACGCCAAACTCAGCAATATTCCAGATACAAGGCGGCAGTCTGTAAATAATCGAGTCTGGACCAGACAATCCAGTTATTTTGAAATAACAACTGGGACACGATAACTAAGTCAGCGAGTCAACCAAGTCAGCGAGTCTGACCACCCGATCCCGTTAGTCGCCTCTTACGACAAGCATGGGTTGCTGAAGACCATTTCTAACCCGGATCTTAAAGAGTGACCGTATGTTGAGTGGGTGGTCCAAATGAATTATCGTGAGTGTTGAACAACTACACCACGACGGCAGAGATCGGCGCCAATATCAACCTGATCCACAATCAATTACACTCGTGAAAGAAACGAAAAACGTAGTCTAAATTACAGACGGATCGATGAGAGCGAGTGCATGGGTGTGACAAGATGAAAATGGCAGGATTGGCGTCTTCCTGGACTGGAGTCATTTCCCGTGAGTTCGGAACATGTCTAATAGGCAAAGTATCTTGGATACCGGCACCAGATGACTTTCAAGAATGCCCCCAAGAATGCCCTATGAAGCATCACTGTTACAGAGGATTATTGTAGACTGCTCGTACATTGCCACGTCATTTGGAAACTGCAGGCGTTCTGCTTATGGGCTGTATATTCGGGGCGGTGGGGTAGCCTAGTGGTTAAAGCGTCCGCTGGTCATGTCGAAGACCCGGGTTCGATTCCCCACATGGGTACAATGTGTGAAGCCCATTTCTGGTGTCCCCCGCCGTGATATTGCTGGAATATTGCTAAGAGCGGCGTAAAACCATCCTCACTCACTGACTCCCTGAATATTCGTCAAAACGTGCCCTTCGTGTTTCTGTTGCTCCTGTTATGGTGTCACTTGTAGGCTCTCTGTACAGTAGTACAAGTTTCGTCCCAATCGTCAATAGTATTGCGCCGCCAGTCGACCCACAATAGTTCAGACAAGTGGCCATACATCTTCAAGACGACTTGGCTTGAAATTGGTGCGGAAGTCTGTGGGCAGTGACTGACGTTATTGGGATCCCATCGAGGTTTACGTAAAAGTGGGAACATTCATTTTACTACACTACATTCTTGCTGTAATTCAACATTAACATTGCTCAGTGAGCGAGACTGATATTCCAATATATCATCCAAAGGTGGCTTCCACCGGAGATATCGCTTGGAGGAATCTTGGAAGACAAATAGAATCTTGTCCGCTTGTCTTTTGTTATCGAACGTATCAGCACAAGCATAGGAGCATCAAACGCTTATCTCCCGTGTGACATTGCAGGCCACTGAGACGTCATCATTAGCCATGACATCATAATTATATGACATACTTTATTTCGCTGTCACTGAAACCATTTACCGTAAGCTGGTCCCCGGCTCCCTTAGCTAAAATACATAGCGTTCACTGACATGAACGTCAGTGAACGCTATGTATCTTAGCTACGGCTCCCTTTGCGCGATATGCGAGACGGGGCCCAGCTTACCATTTACTGTACACATCTGGGTCCCGATCCACAAAGCGTTCGTAACGTTACGGCCTGTCGTAACTCTAGTTTTCCATAGGCTTACGAATGTCGTAGCGCTAGAAATATTTTGTGGATCGGGGTCCGGAACCATTTACATTCAAAATACTGGCCATTACTGATTACAATCTTACAAAGTTGGAAGATAGTGTTTGGTGTTAAATAGAACCACATCCTCCTGGCACATCACGTACATAATAGGACACCCGTCTAAGAACTGCCAAGGTCCAGTGTATGAAATACGCCAAAACCACAGCCAGACATCTGGGCTGAACTTACCAGCCCAGAAGGGATTTAACCAGTCAGTGCCAGTGGGCATGTTATTGAAATATTTTTTTTCACCCGTCCATCGGGCTGGCTAGCTGTAAAATTGGACCTTCCGGCAGAAATCTAGCCCGTCTCGGGCGGTCGGACGGGCCTTATTTTATACACTGCAAGGTCAAACCCATCTGAGCTTGGCGAGTACTGTTGTCTGTGTGCTCATGTTTACAGAGAACAGGAAAGTACTTGGTCGTGTCCACAACCCCTGCAGGTGCAGGAGTGGAGTGGAGGAATGGGTGAATACCTTCAACTATAAATACTGATCTGAAGATCATGCAGCTCGTTAACTATTTGTCATAAACACATGGGGAAAAATGTATGAACATGGCTCAGTGGTTGAAATACATACCTGCTCATTACTGAACCTGGTACTTGAGTTATTTTGAGAGAGTAGGTGTTTATGCTGCTTTTAGCAACATTCTATCAACATCACTACTGGGGGGAGACTGGAAATGGGAATTGACCCGGGTTCCTGAAGAAAGGACGCTTTAACCACGAGTTAACTGTTTTCAAATCAGAGTGGTGATTGTCCTGAGTGGTGATTGTCCTGAACCTTATTTATGTTACAGGGAATGTGTGAGACCAGAGCTTTCACGTAATCCCTAAAAGAGACAGCGGTTTCGTGAAATCACCCTTACCGTCAGGGATTTCATGTATTCCCTAAAAGTTCAAGTGAGTGAGTGAAATTACTGATTTTCATGGTGTTCCATTACACACACTCCCTATCAGTGAATGTGCGAAATTAATGTTTATAGCTTAAAACTTGTTTGTAGTAAAACAATTTACTGTTGAGTCTTATTTCATCCCTCGTTCTTAGGAGTTGAAAACTTTGACAATTTACTGATGACACTCTTGGCTAATTACTACCTTGAGTCAGGGTGCCATGGTCATTTTCTCGCGGCTTTACTCTTGTCGGAATCATGTTTGTAAAATTCCAACAGAATTCGGCACTTTATGCAGGTATTAAGTGCAGTCCGTATGAAGCCTTGTTTGGATGTCCTGCTAAGATTGGCCTGACTTCACCCCCACTACCAAACGTCATCGAAAGATTAGAAACAGAAGACGAGCTACTCTATTGAAAACCAATTATTGGTAAACATTTGTGCAAGATTGTCTCTGGTATATATGTGTGTATGTAAGTGTATGCATTTGGCAGTGTTATAGCTATAAGAGTGTGTTCTGTAAATAAACTGATTCTGGACCAGAAAATACAGTGATTGATATAATGAACAAGGATAAATCAACAGGTCTGACCACCTAAACAATTCAGACACCTCTTATAACCAGCACTGATTGCTCAAGACCTATCAAGTAACCAGGGTCTACCTGTGTATGTTATTTTCTAGACTACAGCGTCCTTGGCTCCTCACTTGGTCCAATAGCCACAGAACACCCTTATCAAGCAAGTTCTATCCATAGAACTTAGTTTTCCTTCATCTTCACAACTTCTAAAATGCCTCTCAAAGAACTTACATCATGATGTTATTGCCACAGAGTGATTGATCGATTTAGTTTAGTTGTATGTCACCTTTAGCAATATTCCAGCAATATCACGGTGGGGGACATCAGAAATGGGCTTCACACGTTGTGCCCATGTGGGGAATTGAATCAGGGTCTTTGACATGACATGCTAATGCCTTAACCACTAGGCTACCCCATTCACCACAGAGTGAAAGGTTTTCTTGACAAGTGAGTGAGTGAGTGAGTTCGGTTTTACGCCGCTTTTAGCAATGTTCCAGCAATATCACGGCGGGGAACACCAGAAATGGGCTTCACACATTGTACCCATCTTGACAAGTACAATCATAACGTTCTTCAATAACCCATAACAAGATGCCAAAATACATACATTATTCAGCTTTATTCCTGCATCAGAACAGCTGACAATAGTACATTTATACATGAATGTTCACATTGTGATAATATGGTACAGGACAATATCGCCCAATGAGTTTGGTTGTGATCATTAACAATCGTTCACAATCTCGGTCTAAATAGTACAACCACTCCATACCTGGGCAAGCATGAAATAACCGAAATAACTGAATTATTAGGTGCTGGAGTATACAGCAAGTGAAACTGACTAAGACATGTGACTAATTAAAGATACAATCATAAACAAGGGAATTACTAAGGTTGACAAACTCTATTGCCTCTCAAACTCCAACGATGCAAGTAGTGAAGGTGCACTGATATCTTTTAAGAAGTGAAAAGATCTTCTCAATGTTATTACATGGTTTTTTCAATGCCTCTAGTCATTTACTGAATGGGATGGTTAACCAGCCGCTTTGACTCAGATGATTCATGTCTTATCCAGTGGACATTTCAGCAAAGCCTTTATCCATCTATTTGGGTCAAAATACCAATTAATTCTTGCAAAAGTCTGTGTGTAGACTGTCTGGTTCAGATTCCATTACAGGGGTGGAAATAACTTTAATATTGCTAGTGTACTCCAGTACAGTGGCACATGTAAAATCACTTGCCCTGATAATTTTTCCACTATACCGGCCGTTTTCTTGTTGATTTTTTAAATAAACAACATAATTAACATTGGAATATCAACTGGACACCGGTACAGTGTGATATACAAATTTGCTTGCCCGACAGTAAAAAACACTGGTCTCAAGCGTCGGGCAATGGGTTATTTCCACCCCTGCATTAAGAGTTTAATTTACTTCAAAGTTACATTACTTGTTTATGTAGTCACGTCAGAGGAAATTACTTTCATGTTAACAAAGGGAAATAACTCTGTCATACCCAATGTCTTGATAACAGAGACAATAATCTTGATATTACACACAAATGGCTACAATTTACATTCTAAAATGTAGAACACTCAAACGTATTCATTCATAACAAAATGAAGAAATAAATGAAGATATACAGTTGATACTTCTACGCAACTTGGTATCCTGTTAAATATAATACAAAACACCATAATGCCCCTGTACACAATAATTCAACCAATGTCTTAATGCTATATATTTCTCTGGATGCTGTACATGAATATAGAATTAATGCAATAAATATGTTTCACTTGATCCTCTTAAATAACAACCAAACCTACCAACCAGCCACACATTTAGAATCATGAGAAGGCCAACTTGTGGCCATTACGTGTCCACTCACTGGACAATATATATATACTATATATATATATATATATTATATATGTTTTTGGATGTTCCCTTTCAAACTGTCTTTCTGGCTCCATTCTTATTTGAAATAAAAGTTGTCCATCTCATGTTTGTAGTAAACAGAATGAATGTGCTATCAAGATAATTCAATGCTCATGCTGACTTTAACAGATGTTATATTTGGGATTACACTTTCTCAGTAAAGTAAAGATTCTAGTACTTTTGTTGGGTTGAGTCCCATCTGGGATTCGAACCCACACCCCCAGAGTCAGGCACCTAATCGCCAGCACACTAAGTCAGCTGCCAAACCTGCTCAGTCATAGTGGCTAAGTCATAGGTATAATCCCAAATATAACGTATGTTACATTTGACCACTTTCTAAATGGCATTGTGTATTCATTCTGACTTGTAGCACACAAGCAGTGACCATGTAGAGTGTCATGCATGGATAACCTTGCTATTTTATTTGGTATGATATAGAGCTTTCACTTTTCATCAAATAGTAACCGTCAGTTCCAGTGAGTGAAATCATGTGTACAGAATAAGGATAGGATTTGAGTTATCAATTGAACAGCACATTTTCATCATATGCGATATCCTAACCTGAAAAGATGTATAGCTGTGTATATGGAGCTTTTATATGGACTTTACAAAACCAGACACCTCACAACACAATATTCCTGTCACGATTCTGATTATGTTATAGTTACAGAAATCACATTGCCATCTCCATCAACTGGGTCCATATGCGATAAAATCTCATCATACTCTGATTAATAACAACAATCGTAATTTGGATCTGAATATAAATCTAAAAATTCTCAAGATAGTTTTGTTATTTCAATAGCACTGTTTCGACACTACGGAAGTACCAAAACATATCAAAAGAAATCTAAAATGGCAAAATGGCAGAAGTGGTCTGAGAAACCAGGAAGCTCTCGTAAAATAGGCCACAGCTCTTTAAATCTGGTCACTTCCTCAAGCAATAATCCAAGGAAAATAATATCTAAGAACTGACTGAGAAACACTAAAACAGAATTTCAAACCAAACAGATATTGCTTGTATTCAAATCTGGGTTAGTACCAATTGTAATCAAGTCATCCGACTCAAGCAAATGTTAGATCTATAAATCCAGGTAAGTCAACCATTCACAGCCATTAAACATACGCACAGAGCTAGAATCAAACATACACAGGTAACTGGCATTGTACCATCTTCTTTTATACAGGGTATCATGTCATCATTCTGTCATAATAAATACCCTGGATTCATCCTCTTCCATAGCTTCATCTGGGAAATCCCCATCTATATTTTGGCCGTTTCCACAGAATCAACTCACACCTGAATGTACTTCTTACTCAAAACAGAATCGGTCCACAGTTTTCATAATACACTGGTTATTCAAGGATGACATCACACATACACAGATGACATCACACATACACAGATGACATCACACGCACACAGATGACATCACACACACACAGATGACATCACACATCAGGGAATACAATACTGAACACCTCCTTATAATGGTTGACAAAATGGACCTCAAGACCCTCGGTGATGTAGTCAGGAAGATCTGAGAAGTCCTTCTTGTTCTCAGCAGGCAAGATAATGCAATCTACTCCCACTCTCTTGGCCTGCAACATCACAACCAATCATGACACCAATGGGAGTGTGTTTCGAAATCTGACAGTGAGAAATATGTAGTCAAATGGATTTCAAATGAAATCCTCAAACCCATTTTAAGGATAACATTACAATTTTAAAAAGTGCATCTAGCTGTGTGCCAGGAGTATCCATTCCATCATAAATTGCATTTGATCAATATTTTGGTATTCTTTTGATATTTAATAGCATTCTGGTAACCAGGCTGTAAGTTTCCATGGAAACGTATAACATCATCCAGGAGTCATGTCTCACAGTTACTCAAGGATGTGTCGAAATAGATCTGTGGAAAATCACACACAGCATTGGTGTTAACAAAACAAACAACCATTAGATGTTTTCAGATTTTGAGGATGTTGTTGAGAACTTCAATGGTATGTAAATTTTGATATAGTGGGCGAGTGATTGAGTTTACTATTACGCCGCTTTTAGCAATAGTCCAGCAATATCATGGCACGGAATACCAGAAATGGGCTTCACACATTGTACCAATGTGGGGAGTCGAACCCAGGTCTTCATCATGGCGAGCGAACGCTTAACCACAAGGCTACCCCACCACCCCAAAGTTTGGTATACGAAACCATTGACTCGTCCACATACAACTGGGTGCAGAGCAACATATTGGATCATATTGTCTTAGACAAAACAAAATACAGCTAAATCTTCTCTTATGTAAATTGTCAAAGCTAACTATGACTCAGTAACAATGTATCTATTTATACAGGCAGGTGAAAAGGGGGATTCAAACTACTGCACTTACAGAGGCGTGTGTGTGTGTGTGTGCGTGCGCGTGCTTGTGTGTGCGTGTGTGTGTGTGTGTGCTTGTAAGAGTCCAGACTGATGCTGTCATACCAAGCTACAGTTTTAACATGAATCCTGCATATGGACACATTATACTATCAGCAGACCAGTCCATGTTTCACCCATTAATGCAGGACAGGCAGGCAAGAAACAGTACCACTTATTAACATCTTTTGAGATGAGGCACCAAGGTATCAGAGCACAGACTGTCTGCTCTCTGGGCAGATGCTGTATCCACTAGACCATAGAGGCAGTTTATTTATACAGAATTCAACTTATCCAAGCTGAACACACTGATGAGAGAAGAGGTGAGGTGAGGTGAAAGTGGGTTTAACGTTGTGCTTGAGAATATTTCGCTCATATGACGACATGCATGCATGTGTATGTGCAGCTGCTTGTACTAGCCCAGATTTAAGCTGGTTTTATAGTGCTAGCCCACTGAGATACCATGCCGCAGTGAAGCATGAATACCCCACTCAGACACATTATACTGACTCTGAGTCGACCAGTCCTTGTTGTACCCATTAATGCCGAGCACCAGGCAGGGACCAACAAGTACCATATTTTAACATCTTTTGGTATGACGTGGTCGGGGATCGAACCTGCGACCTTCCGCTCTCCGGGCGGACGCTCTAACCACTACACCACGGAGGCGGTCGATGAGGGAAGAGACCTGAGAGTGAACTATATTTGACGGAGTGTTAGTTGTTTGATCTGCATGCAACAACATTCCAACAATGTGATGGCAGTCTCTGCATTTCGATCTGGACAGTGATCGACTGAGCATTAATCAATGCAGCTGGGAAACGATGTCATGCCTCAACAAACTCAGCAAGCCTGACCACACAGCTCTATTACAACAAGCATCTTATGCAGAAAACAAATTCGAGCCTGGATCTTCATGCTGACAAGACAAACGTAACCTACAGCTATTGTCTTCTCCTTGATTCCCCCGACTGGCAGAACTTTCCCTGTGAGAGACACCTCCCCTGTCATAGCCATGTTCTGTCGAACAGGGCGGTCTAGAGCTAATGACAGCAGCGCTGTGGTGATAGTGCAACCAGCACTTGGACCATCCTTCGGAGTCGCTCCCTGGCAACAGAGTGTCATTGTATATAGTTAAAGACATTATGTACCAGAATATCTTTTTCAATAATGCTACTGACTCTTGTGTGAAAATGTCTTGAGGTAGGCTGGAAATTTGTATTGTTTAATAGATACAACAGTTACAGGATCTAGTAACTTCCACTATGCATACCTCTGGCACATGCAGATGCGCGTTAGCTTTCTGCAGATAGGAGTTATCTGGGTTGTATTCTGTCAGGAAGGACTTGGCATAGGTATATGCCAAGTTGACACTTTCCTTCATCACAGTACCCAGGTGACCTGTGACCTCCAGGGATCCCGCGTCAGTGGAGTCCGGTGAGATAGGTTTCTTGTTGACCGTCTCAATGTACAGCGTGGAGCCACCTAAACAGACAGCACAAGTGAGTGAGTGAGTTTAGTTTTACGCCACACTCAGCAATATTCCAGCTATGTTGCGGTGGTCTGTAAATAATCAAGTCTGGACCAGACAATCCAGGGATCAACAGCATGAACATCAATCTACACAATTGGGATATGATGACATGTGTCAACCCAGTCAGCGAGCCTGACCACCAAATCCCTTTAGTTGCCTCTTACGACAAGCATGGGTTGCAGAAGATCAATAATTCTAACCCGAATCTTGACAGGTCACTTTATAAAGAGCCACACATATCTGTCTCTGTTTCTCCAACATACCCATGGAAGTCCAGGCAAGGCCCATTACTACCCCTGGGGGTGTTTCCTCGTACATGCGGTCGGTGGTGAAGATCGGTTTGCCCACATAGTCCTGGAGGTTGTCCACATCTACATGAATGTTGTCCACTTTCTCCCTCACCATCTTGTACGCAGCCTTGCGATAGATCTGTATAAAACAAAAGCTTTGACCATGTTACACCCTGTCTACAGTACATATATGGCCCTAACTGCACTTTTATTTTTCCCTCAAACCAAACCAAATCACTCTACGCAATTTAAAAACATATTATTTCCATTTTGACTCAATATATTCTTCAGTGAAAGCCTAGAGAGAAAACTGCAAACCTTCTCTATGTGCTTCTGGAGGTTGCGCACTCCACTTTCCCTACAGTAGGACTTGATGAGTGTCTTGATGGCATCATCACTGATGTCAATGTTGTCCTCTTGAACCCCTGAGTGGTCTTGGGCTTGTGGAATCAGGTATTTCTATGAAACATATTAGAGTGAGTGAGTGAGTTAATATTTAACGTCACATCGGCAATATTTCAGCCATATCGTGACGAGAACATTTGATATTGGAATGAAATATATGGCAATTATAAAAATCTGCCGACGAAGGGCAGTAAAACAACTAGAATATCACAGATATACATGTAAAACTAGTAATAGAGTCTAAAACATTTTAACCATAGGGGACAACACAATATAAAAGTAGGCTATAGATCACCAACAACTGAAAGTAGGTCACCATACTAGGGACCATGGGGACTTACATTACTTTTTGCTACCTGCATGGACCCTAGCTGGATTTACACCATCCCTTCAGCTGCTGGCGATTGGAAGAAATGTTAGCCAAAATTAATTACGTTTAAAAATCCTGGCAAGTTTAAATTGACTTTGAAAGTTTTAGCACTGAAACATATTAGAAGATCAAAATATTTAATCCCATGAAAAATGGAATGTCTTGAGCCATACCACCAACTACAATTTGGCAAACTTAGCATATATAAATTCATCACAATCGGAACAGAAACAACTGAAGAATGGACTTGTAGTTAATGACAAAAAATCCAAATCTGGCAAAAACATGTACCGATTACCCCAGGTCCAATAAACTGGTTGAGTAATGACAAACATACATACTGCTTCAATATGGCTGCCACTCTTAAATCATGATAGACAAGGGACTAAAGGACAGAGGAAGACACACACAGGGCATAAGACAAACAATTACTTAAATAACTGAACGGTTGTTACTAAATGCTAATAGTTAGCCAGACTAGAATTTTGATAAACTTTTCACTGGGAACAGTGACATTTTGATCATCAGGGTCTAGTGTGTGAGGAATGTTACCTACATCAGCAATGGCCACTTTCTCCTCAGCCACATATCCTGACACGTCTATCATCTCCATCCGGTCTCTCAGTGGTTCCGGGATTGTGTCGGTGATGTTAGCAGTGCAGATGAACAGTACCTACAGGATCAAAGGGTACACACATTACTAAACATACACCAGAGGCCCAGATAAGTTGCATATCCAGGTAAAATACGCATAGAAACTTTCCAATTACGCATTGAAAAATAATTGTTGCGTACCAATTACGCATTTAAACTGTTAGATACGCAAAGAGTTTAAAACAAATGCGTATGGAACATACTTATAAAAATCGCTTGCGTAATGAAAAAGACATCGATTGCTATCAAGTTGTACTGTTAGTATAGGACAAGTGTTGTACTGTCAGTATAGGATGACTGTTTTTTTATAAAATCATTTCCATTATATTTAAGTTGGTTTTGATTAGGTATGACATAAGGCAGAACATACCTGCTTAGTAAACTTACTCAATGACACAATACTTAGATGTGTAAAATGACTGAAATACGTACATATTTGAAAGCAGTGGGTAACGGTAAATGAAATACCCACTCAACATTCATAATACCCACTCCAAAAAAATACAGTGGGTACAGTACCCACATGAGCTAAATCTTATCTGGAGCTCTGCAAACACCATTTAAAGATTCTACAACTGTCTGTATTCCACACGGCTCACCTTTGACAAGTCAATGGGGACGTCCAGGTAGTGATCGAGAAAGTTGGCATTTTGTTCTGGGTCCAGTAACTCCAGGAGAGCTGATGATGGGTCACCTTGGTAACCCTTGCCGATTTTGTCCACCTGAACAAGAAAAAGAATAACATAGCCAACTTCTGATCAAAAACAAAATGTGGCAAGGTGGCAGCCCCATGAACACAGATTTTTATGGGTTTTCTTCCCAATTCAAATTATCAGAGTGTACGATTACCATTAAGTACAAAGGGATGATGTCTTACTGTCCCAGAGACCACATGACACAATGTCAAGACCTGCACTGAAAATAGTCAATAATTGAACAATTTCAGTGACAGAATTTGTATCCCGAAAATCATCCTAACATGCAAGATAATGTTTTTCTTTTGACAATTACATAAACAGATCACAAATCAGTGCAGCAGGGAAATCTCTAGTTTCTTAGTCTTACAACACCCGACATGCTCCAATCTTACAGAAGCTTTGAAATCACTAAATCCATTATTTATAATGACAAAAGTGTGCACGTCTTCGGCAGTTGAAGCAGCACATTATTGAACCCTGTGAATCACCATCTTGGACAGTTTGCATCATAGCTGCCTTGCTTCTTACCTCATCAATGAGAACAAGGGGATTTTCTGCTTTGGTTTTCTTCAGGCACTGTATGACCTTCCCTGGCATGGCACCAACATATGTCCGCCTGGAGAGAAAAGATCATTCACTGACGACTGTACAAACACAACACAGATTACTAGACATGACACACACATCCCTCCACAAACACGGATCATGAACCACTGGAAGTGATTTAATGTCAGAACATTGTGTCTATTAAACCGGTGCAGTGGTACAGTGCTGTTGTTAAACATGGCAAATATATCCTATTTTTCAACAATTGATTTGGTCGTATGTATTTAATGCTCACCTGTGCCCTTTGATCTCAGCTACATCAGTCATGCCACCAACGCTGAATCGGAAATACTGCAAATAACAAATATACCATAGTAGCTCAAGTCACTATCTCCCTGTATTAACAGACACAGAAACAGATTCTGACAGTTCTTTGCATTAGTTTCATTTCAATCTTCTGACCATGTAAACAATACTTCAGCATATATTCACAAAATTCTGAAATTTCATTTGAAATATGAGAACTGATGGCAGTCGTGCTTTTAAGCCTCATAAGGGAAAGAACATATCCTGATATAGTGATGTCAACTTCTTTCTTATGAAATACACTTTTGAGTATATCTTTTGCCATCATCAGGTGTTGATATTCATCCTTATGTTTCTCCTTGAATGGCTGCTGTGTTTGAATATTCTGTGATCAGTAGTTTAAGACAGCAAAGCTGAGATAATTGTTTCAGCTACCTAGGCCTTATAGTTTCATAAGATACTGAAAACACTAGAAAAAATGGGGTGTAATTTGTATGCAGGTGAAAAGGTGGCAGCGGAAATGTGTATGTTTATTGTTATGAAAATCTGTTTAGATATATATCTCTTCCTTGAAGAAAAAATTATATTCATCCTTTCTATATACAGATAATTATATTAATATATTATTATGTTACATGTGTGGAGATTGTCAGTGATTAACACTGATGCTCTGTTTACCAGGGACATAACTTTCCATTGTCTATGTTAAGCTGGGGTAAGCTGACAACAAAGGGCAGTTACCTAATTGTAGCTTGGGTTTTTGTCTTTTTCTAGCCAGTTGAATACAAACTGGTCAGTTCCCAGGTCAGGAGTGTTATAAAGGGGTGTGCCATGTTGGCACGGAATGTAGCTTAAATTGTACATGCCATGTCAGCATTATGTGAATGAAGTACTCTGTGCTTCACACTTGGTATGCTGGATTTATGTCTTGATATTCAGGGGATCTTGTGGGGACATGGAAGATGATGTTATCAAGAAGTAAGACTTTTCTCACTGATAATTGCTTTATATTATTGTACCTAATGTAAAATATAGTTAGTCTGCCAGAATTAAACTGTTCTTAAATTGTTGAGTGATCTCTCTTTGTTATGCATGGAGACTAAATTTTCAATCCACTCGTAACACAACATACTTGCTGCATATGAACTTTCACAAGTCATCCAAAGGTAAGATAACTGTTTTCAGCATATATGCATGTTGACAGAGCAGTATGTACCACACACTGCCATCCATGTTACAATGTCCATCATGATGCTAACCATGCTAAGAAACTTTCAAAATCAATGCTAATCCATACACCACATCTACACTGTGATCTTCAGTGAAGAACATCAACACGCTTACAGTAAATGTAAAACAAAAATAAAACACACGTCTTTGGTTTTCTCTTCTTCCGGTAATGAACAATCATTTCAATCAATATGGTGTAACATTACTTAGCAGCCAATAACATACAGTATTGAGTAGTATTCCAAGTGTGTAGGTCACCTACCTCTCTGTTGAGTGCCCTGGCAATAGACTTGGCAATGCTGGTTTTGCCTACTCCAGGCGGCCCATAGAAGCAGAGAATCTTGCCTTGCACCGACCCCTTCAGCTGACTTACAGCGATGAATTCCTGCACAGCAAACATTGAAATCAATGCCTATAGAACAAAGTTAACTGGGTGCTATTTGCAAAGATGTGGTTCTTGGCATCATTAGTGCCTGAAAGTTTTAACAGGGAGCTACTCAGCTAGGGAGCTACAGGATGTGGGTTGTGGCAACATCAATACCTGGGAGTCAAGGTATAAAAGGGACCTACTGACCAGGATGCGTTTCTTGACATCGTCCATGCCGTAGTGGTCCTCCTCCAGTACTGTGTTAGCTTTGTCCAGGTCCATGTTCTCCACTGTGTACTTCCCCCACGGCATGTTGGTCAGCCAGTCCAGGTAGTTGCGGGTCACGCTGCACACACATCAGTCAGTATACCAGTACGTATCAGAGAATATATTCACATCGATAAGTGTACATATCACAGAAAGCACACATCAGTTTACATATCTAATAGGAGTATATGTAATTATGTATATATAAGCAAGTGTATTTTAATTTGTATTTTAATCACTAAGTCTAGCCCTAGCTTAACCACTCAATCTAACCTGCTTCACTTTCACGGAAAGATTTCAGCCCGTAACCCCCGTATTTATTTTTAATTATTATTTGCCTGAGAATACCCGCCTATGTTTTTTTATAAACAGCCTATACCTAACCCTAAACCTAACCCTAAAATCTAACCCTAAACCTCACCCTAAACCCTCGAAATAATCCTAATAAATAGAATACATTTCAAGTAGGGGTTACGGGCGGAACTCTTACCCCCTCATATTCAATAGCAGGGTGTTTTGTGGGTCAGCTACCATTTCCACTTCAGTCTGTCAGGTCATTGGTCATAGCTAGCAACAGCTTATAACAGGTTAGTTTATAATTGGATTGTATATTTTATGTCTTCATGTTTAGTGTGTATGTATTATTTCTCAGCTTCCTTTAAAGCATGTATCATGTTATGTGTGGTAAATATAACTGACTGACTGAGTTTGGTTTTACGCCGCTTTTAGCAATATTCCAGCAACATCACGGCGGGGGACTGTGGTAAATATAAACCAAATTAAATATTTGTAATATTTAGCATAACTAGGTGTTAGCAATACTTTACATATGTAAGTATTTATTGCTGGTAATCCTAAATAACATTTCCCACGAGAATGTTACCTAACATATAAATTATTGTGTAGGTAAACAAAATGTGTACATCTACTTCTATAAACTAATGCACCTAACTTTGCATGTGTGAATGAATGAATGAATGTATGTGAGATAAGATGAGCTATTGGAACAGATATTTTATGTACAGTAGAGTGATAATGTATAGATGTAGAACGTTACATAGTATTGATTTTGTATATGTTTATGTTCAGGTGTGGCAAACATATTTCCTGATGTTTGTGACCTCAAAGGGGCACTCGGTGAGGGTTCTTTCTTATTATATTGTAAATAATTATGTTATGTACTTGTATGATGCTACACCTGTATGTTGAAATATAAACGTTATATACATATATACACACGTCTGCTCTGTGACCTGGATTAATAATGATTGTATTGATTATATATGATCGTAGTACTTATTGCTAAGCCTCACATGTATTGGCCCATGAAGTATTGTAGCGTATTTTGATGCCATGTATTTATTTTTTTACAGGACCTTCTTCAGTTATTATTGCCATTAAACAGACATCTACAGAAACTATTTGCCTTTGTGGTATATACCAAACCACTCTGTTTCACCTGATGAAGGGACCTGGAATGGTCTCGAAACGTAAAAATATCTTGGACAATATTATTCTCAGTACAAATTAAATCTGGATGCATGAAAGTTTGCACTGTAAGGGAGTGAGTAAGTTACAGTACAACCAGAAATTATTGAGAATTTAAAGATTGAAATTTTATATTTTTTCACTCATTACTCATGTATTAAATGTGAATATTAGCAGAACATAATTCCAGATTCAAAGACAGTTAGTATTTTGTCAAGTCACCATGGGCAGCAATGCAGGCTTCAATGCGGCGGGGCATACTACTGATCAAAGAAGTTAGAAAGTCGTTGTTATGCTGTCCCAATATCGGACCACCTCTTCTTTCATTTCAGCAATAATTGTCAGATTATTCTTATTGACACTTTCCTTCATAAGTCCCCAAACATTTTCTATTGGATTTAGGTCAGGGAAATAGCTTGGCCAATCTAATAATGTCATATTTTGGGTCCGAAACCAGGCCTGTGAATGCTTTGAACAATGTTTTGAGTCGTTGTCATGCTGGAAAATCCAAAGATATCCATAAAACACGTGAGCAGATGGAAGTACATGTCCCTCGAGAATATCGGTGTACTTCTCACTGTTCATATTCCCTTCAAATACACAGAGGGGCGTTGCCCCTAACACAGATATGCCACACCACACGTTAAATTTCGGACTGTACTTAGGGCGCTGATACAAAGGTTTTTCAGTTTGTTTGGTCCAGAATTTCAGTGTATTAGGAAACAGCCACACAGAACTTCCATCTAAGAAAATCACATTGTCCCAGTTAAAATTTCTATGCTGTAAGCACCAGTTCAACCTTTGCTCCTTTTGTTCAGGTTTCATGATTGGTGATGGAATTCCTCAACTTTTCTGCCAACCCATTGCATGCAGCTCAGTTCTAATTGTCTCCTTACAGACAGCCACAGTTCCTCTATCAATCATATCCAGCCTTAAGTTTTCTAAACTCCTTCGTTTGTTTTTAGAAACAAGAATACCAAGCCGCCTCCTGTCACTGACAGTCAATTTTCTGGGCCTACCTGTGCCTCCCTGGTGCTCAATGTCATATCCATTTGCAATATTTTTCAAAACACGATAAACAGTGGACAAAGGGATGCCTGTTCTACTTGAAATCACTTTAGCTCATCTGATGTCCTTGTTATAATACTCTAAAATCAACTTTCTCTTCTCTAAATCATCCATACTGAGTATCACTGAAAATGTCGTCTGCTAGCAAGTAAACAAAGGGGGATAACTCTTTACAAACTAATGAAAAAGGATTAACGGAGTTGTCTCTCTTGAATGAAACCAAGCACTTGATAGCTGGTCAAGGTAGTTTATCCTAGAAATCCAATTAAACATATTCCTAAATTTCTCAATAATTTCTGGTCATACTATAGATTTAACGCTGGTGTGAATACTATATTAGACAAATTCATATTATTTCTGCTGCAGATCCGTTTAATATTTATATTAATATTAACAAAATATTACAAATAAAAAATATTAGCCATGATATTTAGATTTCCAATAATTATCTTTTCAGGCATCAACTGTGAAAATGAGCCAGACAAGCTGTTTTGCTGTGTCTTAGCTGACCATCCTATAGGGTTGTGACTTACTTGAACTCTGATGAGTGGTTGTCTAGCAGGGACAGCTTGGTGAGCTCCTCGTCTATAACTTCCTGCACATGCTTTGGTACAGTGAGGTCCTACAACAACAAACACTGGACATTGAGCATGGGACCAATAACTGAATCATCGATTCAAGATATGTTAACCTACTTGCACCAGGTGCAACCTAAGATAAAAAACAAGTTGCACCAGCAAATTCCAGTTGTACTGCTTTTATTGCAATATGTTCTGTATGAAATATGCTATTGAATTATTTAGATGTTTTATTCAGAGTTTACCCAATCAAAAATGAGTTGCACCTGGTGCAAGTTAGACTAATAACTAGGTTGCACTATGTAATATTGGGTTGCACCAGTGCAAGTAACAAAGCACTTAATCGAGCCCTGATCATGAATATATTATTATGGCAGAATCATGAAGATATGATCAATGACTCGATCATGAACATGGGATCCATGTCTGCAACAGATGTGTCATGAACATGGGGATAATAGAATCGGTGGTCAAATCATGCACATGTAATCAATGAAACAACTAAAGTAAAAACCTAATATTGTTCAAACTTTGAATGGGTAATCTTACTACTCGGATCATATCTCTGTACTAACTGATAAACCCTTGTTGACCTCTCCTCAATGGCTTCAATAACGTTGAGCGTGGAGAGGATTTCTTCTCAATGGCATTACCTTTAGTCTGGTAAGGAAGTTCTCCTCAATGTCATTACCTTGAAGGAAGAGGAACTTCTCAGTGGCATTACGATGAGTGCGGAGAGGAACTTCTCCTTAATGGCATTACCTTGATTGGAGAGGAACATCTCCTCAGTTACCTTGAGTGGAGAGAAGCTTCTCAATGGCATTACCCTGAGTGGAGAGGGACATCTCCTCAATTACCTTGAGTGGAGAGAAGCTTCTCAATGGCATTACCCTGAGTGGAGAGGAACATCTCCTCAATTACCTTGAGTGGAGAGGAACTTCTCCTTAATGGCATTACCTTGAGTGGAGAGGAACTTTGCAATGACATTACCTCGAGTGGAGAGGAGCTTCTCCTTAATGACATTACCTTGAGTGGAGAGGAACATCTCCTCAATACCTTGAGTGGAGAGGAACTTCTCCTTAATGGCATTACCTTGAGTGGAGAGGAACTTTGCAATGACATTACCTCGAGTGGAGAGGAGCTTCTCCTTAATGGCATTACCTTGAGTGGAGAGGAACTTTGCAATGACATTACCTCGAGTGGAGAGGAGCTTCTCCTTAATGGCATTACCTTGAGTGGAGAGGAACTGCTTCTCAATTACCTTGAGTAGAGAGGAACATCTCCTCAATTACCTTGAGTGGAGAGAAGCTTCTCAACGGCATTACCCTGAGTGGAGAGGAACTGCTTCTCAATTACCTTGAGTGGAGAGGAACTGCTTCTCAATTACCTCGTCTCCTCAATTACCTTGATTGGAGAGGAACATCTCCTCAATTACCTTGAGTGGAGAGAAGCTTCTCAATGGCATTACCCTGAGTGGAAAGGAACTGCTTCTCAATTACCTCGAGTGGAGAGGAACATCTCCTCAATTACCTTGATTGGAGAGGAACATCTCCTCAATTACCTTGAGTGGAGAGGAACTGCTTCTCAATGGCATTACCCTGAGTGGAGAGGAACATCTCATCAATTACCTTGAGTGGAGAGGAACTGCTTCTAAATGGCATTACCTTGAGTGGAGAGGAACTTTGCAATGACATTACCTCGAGTGGAGAGGAGCTTCTCAATGGCATTACCTTGTGTGGAGAGGAACATCTCCTCAATTACCTTAAGCGGAGAGGAACTATTCAATGACATTACCTCGGAGAGAACATGGTGAGGAACTTCTCCAATGGCATTACCTTGAGTGGAGGAAGCTTCTCAATTACCTTAGGTGGAGGAACATCTCCTCAATTACCTTGTGTGAGAGGAACTGCTCAACATCTCCTCAATTACCTTGAGTGGAGAGGAACATCTCCTCTCAATTACCTTGAGTGGAGAGGAGAGAAGCTTCTCAATGGCTTCTCAATGGCATTAGTGGAGAGAAGCTTCTCAATGGCATTACCTGAGTGGAAAGGAACTGCTTCTCAATTACCTCGAGTGGAAGGAACATCTCTTCTCAGTGGATTTCTCCTCCCTGAGTGGAGAGGAACATCTCCTCAGTGGGAGAGGAACATCTCCTGCTTCTCAATTACCTTGAGTGGAGAGGAACTGCTTCTCAATTACCTTGAGGTGGAGAGGAACATCTCCTCAATTACCTTGAGTGGAGAGGAACTGCTTCTCAATGGCATTACCTTGTGTGTGGAGTGGAGAGGAACATCTCCTCAATTACCTCTTGAGTGGAGAGGAACTTGCTTCTCAATGGCATTACCTTCTCAATTACCTCGTGGAGAGGAACTTCCTGCAAGTGGACATTACCTTGAGTGGAGAGGAGCTTCTCAATGGCATTACCTTGTGTGGAGAGGAACATCTCCTCAATTACCTTAAGTGGAGAGGAACTATTCAATGACATTACCTCGAGTGGAGAGGAACTGCTCCTCAATTACCTTGAGTGGAGAGGAACTTCATAATGACATTACCTCGAGTGGAGAGGAGCTTCTCAATGGCATTACCTTGAGTGGAGAGGAACTTCAATTACAATGACATTACCTCCTTGAGTGGAGAGGAACTTCTCAATGACATTACCTTG
The DNA here is from genome assembly GCF_003918875.1 of Haliotis rubra. Classification (NCBI taxonomy): domain Eukaryota; kingdom Metazoa; phylum Mollusca; class Gastropoda; order Lepetellida; family Haliotidae; genus Haliotis; species Haliotis rubra. The sequence continues at coordinate 520,700 of NW_025767377.1, read as the reverse complement.
TGTGGAGAGGAACTTCTCAATGGCATTACCTTAAGTGGAGAGGAACTCTCCTCAATGACATTACCATTACCTCGAGTGGAGAGGAACTGCTCCTCAATTACCTCGAATGGAGAGGAACTTCTCAATGACATTCTCTTGTCGAGATGGAGAGGAGCTTCTCAATGGCCTCAATTACCTTGAGTCTGGCGAGGAACTACTGCTCAATGGCATACCTTTAGTCTGGCGAGGAACTTCTCTTCAATGGCATCCTTGTCATCCTTCTCAATGCCCAACTCCTTCTTGATGATCTTCAGCTGCTCCCGCAGGATGTACTCACGGTGCTGCTTCTTCACCTTCTCCTCCACCTGCCACAAAACAATACACATAATTCACAAAACACTAGGCATATTCAGCAAACTGGTTCTGTTTCAGCATAGGTTGCCAGTACCCCAATTCATCCAGACTCGATGAAGAGTTATGTCCCTTGGTAATTTCATAAAGCCTGAGTACCATATTGGAACAGAAGTGTATGACACAGTTTCAGTATGACATGTAAGAATAGATATGATCATATCTCAGTACTACATCAAGGAGTGAGTGAGTGAGTTTAGTTTTACGCCACACTCAGCAATATTCCAGCTATATGGCAGCGGTCTGAAAATAATCGAGTCTGGACCAGACAATCCAGTGATCAACAGCATGAGCATAGATCTGCGTAATTGGGATACGATGACATGTTCAACCAAGTCAGCAAAAAATTCCTGGGTCCGCCTATGTTTGGTATGATGCTGTCACTTCTATGGACTCCTATCAACTAGACCTCAGAGATCACATCTATCTCAAAGACTGCTTTGTGAGCCAGCATCTGTAGGAGACTCAACTGACCTCTTTACCAATCCTCTGCTGGAGCTTGCTGAGTTCATACTCCTTCTTCAACAATGACAGCGCCAACATCAGTCTCTTTGGTACCTGTAGCAGACAAGAACGATAGAATACATCACATGCATTTATTAGAGTCACTTAAGTTAACTGACTGTCCAGCCTAAAATGGTATCCTGCCTCAATATTAGACACATAGTACAGCACATATCTTAATCTCAATCAGGAAAAAAGCAGAATGTTCTGGAGATTTACTTTTCCCTGGATCTCAATGGGGAACTAGCAGAATGTACTAGGGATGTATTCTGGGAGGGCAGCAAGGGTTATGGGACACCTCTTCTTACATTTGCCTCCTCCAAACAGGATGTACTGGGGATGTATTCTACCCTGGATGTATGTTTCCTGTCTTTGAGGTGAGGTGAGGTGAAATTGGGTTTATAGTCGTGCTTGAGAATATTTCGCTCATATGACGACGTGCATGCGTGTGTATGTGTATGTGCGGTTGCTTGTACTAGCCCAGACTTAAGCTGGTTTTATAGTGCTAGCTCACTGAGATACCATGCCGCAGTGAAGCATGAATACCCCACTCAGACACATTATACTGACTCCGCACCGACCAGTCCTTGATGTACCCATAAATGCCGAGCACCAGGCAGGGACCAACAAGTACCATATTATAACGTCTTTTGGTATGACGCGGTTGGGGATCGAACCCGCGACCTTCCGCTCTCCGGGCGGCCTGTCCTTGACCTCAATGTGGTGGGAGATCAGCATGGGTTATGGAAGACCTGTTCTTCCCTAGAAATCCCATGGGAAGAGGATATATGTGAGTGACCTACTCTGCCCTCATTGGTATTACATTGTCATGAGCCTTACGTTTGTCTCCTCCATGGGAAGAGGATATATGTGAGTGACCTACTCTGCCCTCATTGGTATTACATTGTCATGAGCCTTACGTTTGTCTCCTCCATGGGAAGAGGATATATGTGAGTGACCTACTCTGCCCTCATTGGTATTACATTGTCATGAGCTTACTTCTCGTTTGTCTCCTCCCTCAGGACTTACATTGTCTTGAGCCTTACGTTTGTCTCCTCCAGGACCTTCTGCAGTTCCTGTGCCTCCCCAGCGGTCAGAGCAGCACCTGAAGCCAACAGGTGACAATCACTAATATTGAAACACAATATACAGCTAAAGCAAAGTCTCTGATAACGTAGTACTATTTGTGACAGTAAATGTAAAACATGCAAAGTGTTATTGTTGATTGTGATCCGGTCAATGTGATGGAAGCACAAGCAACCCAGAAGCAACGTGATCCCGCTCCACCAAACCACAAACCCCTTTCCGGCACAAGCACCTGTGATCCAGTCTACTAACCTAAATCACTGATGTAAACTGGATTGTCGATCACTCTCTGTCCAGCCTGGATGATCTGGGCCAGATTCTCCCTGGAATGCACAAAATTTAGTGTCAGTAGAGGACAAACATCAAACTAACCCTTGAAAACAGTCAGTAAGGAGGGAATAATCATTAATAAGTTATAATTTTTGGGGTGTTTACTTAACAAATCTGTGGAAATACTGGTCCTACAACAATCTTTTAAACTGGGCAACCATTCATATACACCCATAACTTAAGTATCCAGTAGAGGGTAGCCTTTGAGCACAAATGTCCATTATAATACTCTTACACATCTGATATAATCATGGCAACCTTTACTTACTATTTAAAATACTTGATACACATTTGTAAAACAGGTTTATTCTTATTCTGCAAATTTGAGTTAAACCGCAACATAAGGGTCAAGTCAAACTGATGGACTACAACCAGTGTGCAAATAAGCCACTGGTCCGCTAGCCTGTGGCTAGTAAAAATCCAGTCGGGCCAGTAAATCTCCAGAGTCACTTGCCCGGCTAGTGACTTTTCATGGGGTCATTTTGTAACTATATCACTCTCTCCAACTTATTAAGTTATAATACACTTTTAAATCAAGATCATGGCCTGATAAAAAGTTAATCATATTAGCAGCTTAATGATGACTTATTTCAGTTATTTGAGCATAAACAAAATATTTCAGAAATTCAGACATGTGTTTTCTTATTTGTTTTTGATGGTATTTTACCTTTTTGTAATCATTTGCTTAGATTCTACATTCAAATTCTGGGGCCAGTGAATATTTTTGTGGGCTAGTAACTTTCAGACATAGCTTGCCAGACTGGCTAGCAAAATTTGGAAACTATTTCGCACACTGACTGCAACAACCACTTCTGAATATGCCTGAAACTAGGATTCCATGTGTACGTATTGTCTGCGTAACTGTGTGATGCATAGTGCGTATTACATGTGCGTAGTGTCCAATTCCATGTGTACGTATTGTCTGCGTAACCGTGTGATGCATAGTGTCATATAGTGTCCAATTCCATGTACGTAATGTCTGCGTAACCGTGTCCATAGTCCATTACATGTACGTAGTGTCCAGTTCCATGTGTACGTGTATAAGGCTATGTGATGCGTGAAATCAAGTCTTTCTTTTCCTGGAGATCGTACCAGAGGCGCACATAAGCTGCGTATCGGGGTAAAATACGCATAAAAACTTTCCAATTACGCATTGAAAAATAATTGTTGCGTACCAATTACGCATTTAAAATGTTAGACACGCAAAAAGTTTAAAACAAATGCGTACGGAATATATTTATAAAAATCGCTTGCGTAATGAAAAAGACATCGATTGCTATCAAGTTGTACTGTTAGTATAGGACAAGTGTTGTACTTTCAGTAGGATGAGTGATCTTTTGTGATAGCATTTCCATTATATTTAAGTTGGTTTTGATTAGGTATGACATAAGGCAGAATATACCTGCTTAATTAACTTACTCAATGACACAATACTTAGGTGAGTAAAATGACTGAAATACGTACATATTTGAAAGCAGTAGGTAACGGAAAATGAAATACCCACTCAACATTCATAATACCCACTCAAAAAAAACAACAGTGGGTACAGTACCCACATGAGCTAAATCTTATCTGGAGCTCTGCATACTGATCACAATTGCTGTCTCAAATGCCACCTTGTTTCTCAAAACGGAACTTTGTAACTTAACATATGAAGATATATATATATATATAATTCAAAATCCCAGTCCTTTCTTGGTCATCGTTTTCCTGAAGTTTCCTTGTAATTGCGTTCCAAATATTGTCTATCTTCGTAACATCCTTGTGGTCCTTCCTAGGTGCATTGTAAATAGCTGGATTGCATCTAACGAGTTCAGTTAATTGTTCAAGAAGTATCTCGGATACCCAATTTCTAGGCATTTTGCAACTTGTGTGTGCAATTAAATGCATGTGATATTGGGAAAGCCCCTTGGGAATCCCTACTTCCGGCCTCCGTATAGCTGCGTGATGCGTATTTGGGCACTTTTTCAGCATAAGCGAATTCACGCACTACGCACTACATATCACGCTTTACGAGTGCATGGAAACCGCTATTACTATTTTAGTACAAAGTGTTGTATATGCATTACGCACTATGCATCACGCACTGCTCGCACATGGACTGACTGACTGACTGAGTTCAGTTTTACGCCGCTTTTAGCAATATTCCAGCAACATCACGACGGGGGACACCAGAAATGGGTTTCACATTGTAAACCTTTAACCACTAGGCTACCCCACCACCCTGTGCACACATGGAAACCCGGCTTAACACTTCATGGTGTATGTCCAGTAACCGATATAAGGACATGGATACAGAAACATCCATCAAAACATAACATCCAGCTTCCTATCCCTGAAAATAATTATGACATACTTTTTTCCTAACAACAAATATTTAGTATGGTGTTTTCTAACATGCTCAGAAACATCAACAGACAAGCCTCAATCAAGACTGAACTGTTCTAACATGACAAAGCATCTATGTTTCTACCACAATGACAGCAGCTTGTCCAGTATAGATTATCAAACAGTCCATGTACCTGTACAGAGGATTCATAGCTATGATGTCTCGGATCGTCTTCACAACTTCAGATGTCAGCGCCTGAACAACATCAAACATCCTTTTTCAATCAAAACATCAATCAACCCAGTATCATATTGTATAATGCCATGTTGGCTTAAAAATTGGTCAGCATGAACATACAAAGAGAATGCTTCACAAAGAATACAAATTACAAGACACAAAATCAGACATTTAATCAGCTGAGTGAGTGAGTTTAGTTTTACACCGCACTCAGCAATATTCCAGCTAAATGGTGGCGGTCTGTATATAATCGAGTCTGGACCAGACAATTCAGGGATCAACAGCATGAACATCAATCCACGCAATTGGGATACGAAGACATGTGTCAACCAAGTCAGCGAGCCTGACCACCCGATCCCGTTAGTCGCCTTTTCCGACAAGCATGGGTTGCTGAAGACCAATTCTAACCCAGATCTTCATGGGTTTTAATCAGCTGAGATCTCCCATCCTTGCCACTGAGTTAAATCACCAAGTCCACAGTTTCTGAAGGGAAGGATCCACCAGGACCCAATTCTGAAAAGCAACTGTAGCACTACAATTACAGGGCTCGATTTAGTGCTTTGTTACTTGCACTGGTGCAACCCAATATTACATAGTGCAACCTAGTTATTAGTCTAACTTGCACCAGGTACAACTCAATTTTTGAGTGGGTAAACTTCTAAATAAAACATCTAAATAATTCAATAGCATATTTCTTTCATTACATGTTGCAATTAAAGCAGTACAACTGAAATCTGGCTGGTGCAACTAGGTTTTTTAGCTTTGGTTGCACCTGGTGCAAGTAGGTTAACATATTTTAAATCGAGCCCTGAATTATTGTAGTCCATGTAGTATAGGAGTTACGAACACCTCAGTGCTATGATTGCACTGCGATATGGGGCCAAGGATCTTATGACAAGCAGGTGGAATTTTGGACCAATTCAAAGGCTTATACATCTATCATGTCTACAGAAATGAATAACAAGTGATTCTGTGGCATTTCATTGGCTAAACAAGCAATTTTTTCATCTTTTTGTTTCCATGATCTGAACAGAAAATATGCGAGGCCAACTAACAGACGACTGTTTACTGATAACATGTCGCAATATTGAGATTAACACCATTGACTTTGTACAGTAGTCTTGTTCCTTGTGTTCATGATCTTCATCTTATCTTCATAATGTTTTCATATTTATGGAGGTCTAATTGTAAGAAACAGCAGGTACACTTTGTGTAGAATTTACAGTGTGGACATCAATTTTTAACATTACACTTCTCTTAGACAAAAAATACTGAAGTCGATTCTTAAAGAAATGCATAATTATGACAAATAATGACCTTTATCTCATCGTCACTGGTAAACGGTTCATGCTGAAGGTTCTCAACATCCACCATCAGGACTTGAGATACAGGCGGCACAGGTGTCGGGCTTGAAGCATCTGCTCTGCGGCATTATCCAACAAGGGAGACGACTCCCCTGCTTCTGGTCCCACTGACTTCACCATCTCCTCAACACCATTTCGGCCATTACGTCGCCTTCGTCGCTTCTTCTTGTTACTGTTATTGTTGTCTGATCATAATATAAAGTTCTTGTAGGAAAATGTTGATAGTTGTTATTGTTTTACCATGACAATATTACTGAAATATGCTTATCTATTTTCTTAGGATAACTATATAGTCCGTTTGGCTCAAAATCATACCGATGAATTGCAATCTAACTCGAAAACTACTAAACATATAAATTATAATACTCAATGAAATGCTGATCATAATCAAAACATCAGACCAACTCTGTGGTTTTTTTGCAGAATTTATGTCCTAAAAATAAAAAATTTTTACACCATTCACTATTTGTTACGAGGGAGGGGTGCAAAGAGAGGAACAGCCAGGTGTGCGAGAAAGGATGGAGACAGCACAGCACAGGTAAATGATTCAATAACTTTGTCACGTATACCTGGCTGTTCCTCTCTTTGCACCCCTCCCTTGTAACAAATAGTGAACGGTGTCAACATTTTAATGATAGTTCGTTAAACAACTTTATATATTTTTAGGACACAAATTGTGCAAAAAAATCCCAGAGTTGGTCTGATGTTTTGATTATGATCAGTGTTTCATTGAGTATTATATATTTAGTAGTTTTCGAGTTAGATTGCAATTCACTGGTACGATTTTGAGCCAAACGGACTATAAGAATGATCATTTGGTTATTTTCTGACATAGCTACATTCTACAACAGGTCCCTTAAGAATCTGGTAGAAAGACGCCTCTCCAACAAAATGACAAAATCTGACTATTTAATCATATATTTTACATAAAACTTGATTTACAAAAAGCTTTTACTGTTAAAAAGGACATACAAATTTTGAAAAAGTTTAGTAATCTGATGACCAAATAATGCATGTTAACTCATTTTTTTGTTGCTACTAACACAAAAACATATTTATCTGAAGGCTCTATATCACACCTCTAATTCTCAATAATACTAACTATCATCCCTCAGGGAAGCTACCATACAATTTATTAGGAATTTACGCATTTAGATTACAATAGCAAATTAAAAAATTTGAATAAATTAACGCAACTTAGCATTAAATCAACTCTCGCACACTCTACCGGCCGAGCATTATTTCAAGCAAACCTCATAGAGTTATGTCCCTTGGAACACTCTTACGAATATCCTACACACAACTTGTGACTGTTGGTGTTTGTACATAATGGAAGGGAGATAACTCTATCCCATGAACACACCAAACTATCCTGCCTGAACATGAGGAAATACCTGGTTCACTGGCCTCAACTTGCACTTCAGCTTCCTCTGACAGAAGTCCAGTAATCCGAATCCTGAAAGGGAGTTTTTAATTGCTATAAATATATAGAGGTCAAAGGAAAAAGCGGTTATGATTTCTATATCTATAGGCTGTCACCAAACAGCTGCAATGTTGCTGAGTGCTGAACAACAAACAAATCAAACATACACTGTAGCTACACAAGCCATGAAGTCTGACATTTTTACATTTGTACATGGCAAGTTAACAGTGGTAAATCTGTCTTAGTGATGCGAAAAATAGTTAAAGTTTACCAAATATTATCAACTCAACACGGACATAAATTACTGATGGTGACCAACATTGTGACAAAGAAAATATAAACTACTTGAGATCGGAATAATTACCATTATAAGACAAAACTAAGAAACAAACTGTAGTATGGAATGAAAATACTGCATTATAATGTATGTCTGTCTCACTAAGTTCTGCCTTCTACCTGCGGTGCGCCATGACAATCATCCTCAGCTTGTCTCCGAGGTCCTGCATCTCAGTAATCTGGACGAAGGTTCCCACGTCCTAGATGTCATCAAGGCGGGAGACAACATCGCTCTCGTTACTGGAAACAGTGATAACATTACTCATATAACATCTTGAATTGTTTAAGCTAAATTAATCATTTTAAAATTCACCTGAGGGAGTGAGTTGGGTTTCAGCAATATCACCGCGGGGGATACCAGAAATGGGCTTCACACATTGTACCCATGTGGGGAATCGAACCCGGGGCTTCGGCATGACGAGCGAACGCTTTAACCACAAGGCTACCCCACAGCCCCAAAATTCACCTGAGACTTTAAGTCAGGCAAGATGCATACAGTGTGTGTTTTTGGTGCTGGTGCTAGTCCAGGCTAATGTGGTTTACAGTGATAACCCACCAAGCTACCATGCCACAGTTAAAACATGGGTACCTGCCAGACACAGGTAACTGTCCTTTATGGGCAACAACAAATGCCGCTGTTAATGTCATTTAGTGCAATGCAGGAATCGAACCACAGACCATCCTGTCTATAAACAGATGATCTATCCACTACACCACAGAGTGAGTGAGTTTGGTTTTACGCCCCTCTTTGCAATATTCCAGCAACATCACATCAGGGGGCGCCAGAAATGGTCTTCACAAATTGTACCCATGTGGGGAATCGAACCCGGGTCTTCGGCATGACAAGCGAACACTTTAACCACCAGGCTACCCAAAGGCCCCTACACCACATAGACAGCCACTTCAGTATCTGATATCATCAATCAAACATCACACCTGACCAGGGATTGACATGTGATTTCTTTGTTTTGTTTGTTTGTTTGTTTGTTGATTACCGCTGCACTCAGCAATATTCCAGCTATATGGAATCTGGACAAGACAATTCAGTGATCAACAGCATGAGCATCAATCTACGCAAATCCAACCCAATCCTGTTAGTCGCCTTTTACGACAAGCATGGATTGTTGAAGACCATTTCCAACCCAGATCTTTACAGGTTGATCTACATGTGAGTGTGGTCAGTATAACCAAGAGCTTATCACACAAAATTACCTGTCATCTTTTTTCAAGAACACTCCAGCATATGGTTGATTGAGTCTCACTTTCCTTCTCAGCAGATCCATCAAAGTTTTGTCACCAACCTGAATTGACAAAACACATCATATATATACTATATCATACACTTGATGTTTCCACTTTCTGTAGCCCTTAACATGCTTAATAATACAAGAGTAGGCAATACATATTGTTTTGTTGTCATGTTGTTATTTTTATAAATGCTTAATGATACTTAACTCTGCATCTTATACAAGATAATATTGCATAAGTTATATCTACACCAGTTCATTTTCACCTGTTTTCACGAGAGTTTCAACGGTTTTCACGCTGCTTTCATAGCAATATTCCAGTTACATCATTTGAATCAGCATGGGAACACAAGCTACCAAGAAAATGGGCTCTGTGACACATTATAAACACTTTATTCCCACATGTGGGGATTGAATCCGGCGTGATCTTCAATCATGTTACTCATGCTGTAACTGAGCACAATGCTTGTAACCACTTTAAGGCTACCCAATTTGCGCCCCTTCTGTTTTGGAAGCCAACCAAGCTAATCTTATGGGCAACATTCCCTAGGTATTTCCACAAATGTACTCAAGAAGAAACATAATGCAAAATCATTATCCTGACACTGCCTGAAGTTAAAAACTGAATGTACTCAAGAAGAACCTTACCAATACCCTGGGACTAGAGTAGCAAGCTTGGGTCTCTGAACATATATAATTATGACAGAAGTAAATAATTCCTTTTAAATTAAAAGGAGCCCCAGTGAGATGGGAGATTACGGACCTGAGGAATCTAGACTAGCTTCATTTAGGGCTTTAGCATTATAAAAGGGCTGGGCAAGGGAAATAATCTGGTTCAGGGAGTGTGAGACACAAAAGAAACTGTAGATGGCCATTTCCTGAAACTAAAGTCAGTACTTCATCACTGTATAAATGTATGTATGTGCTATATCACAATGACTTTGGGATAATGTTGACTCACTGACTGAGTTTAGTTTTCTATTATAATTTGGGTTATAGAAGAGATTTTATATCACCATAATGTACTAAAAAAGAAGACAACTCCAAACTGTGGTACCATTTTTGGAAACATATGTCTCGTAAGTGTCTTCTAAATCATGTAAATGCTGACAAAAACATGTTCTTACCACAACATTTTGGTATAATGACTAGAGGTGTGACGATACAGAAATTTCACGATACAATACGTATTATGATATCTTGGAATGATACGATTTGATTCGATGCATATCACGATATGCTATCTTTAGTTATTTTCTTTCAAAATGTATATTTTGATAGCAAGTAACAGTGTAAATTTTGACATGACCGCCAATTTCTGGTGAAAATTAATAATTTTAAGGTCAGCGATACATATCACGATACAAAAAAAGTATTGATATATTTATCGTCAGATAAAGTATCACGATTATCGATACTACGATATATCGTCACGGCTCTAATAACGACACACAAAAAAACACTATTATATATCCTTTGTCTCACACAGTTGACTTAATCATTCTCATTAAATACTTGAAGCATAACATATCATTGAAACTATGAAAGGGGTATGAACTTGCATTCATTTGCAAAAGCTTAATCCAGTATTTACATTCTGTTGGCCTCAGAAGGACACCACAGAATTGATAATTTACTCGAACTGTTGAACATATCATCAAACAAATATGCTCCAGAAGTTCTTAACTATGCTATATTTAATTTCATATGCAATTTGACATTATGACAGGTAGTCATAAAAAATAATCTTTATGTATACACTCGGACCTCGTTGTATCGTGGCATTCATCGTATCACGGCAAACAGTATTTTCGGTTTTCTGCACGAGACACGCCCTAATAGCGACGATTTGAATATGTAAATCGATAGCCAGACATCAGTCACTTGTTTACTTTTTGGAGACCAGCAGGATGTATCAAATCTTCGTAAGTATTATCCAGCAGAAATATTAACATTAAACTCTGGAATCTTTTGGAATCTGTCTGAAACCCTTCCATCAAATACCTGCCATAATATTTATGTTTTGTATTGTATATGACCCTTCCCACTCAATCTGAACTAGGTCATCTGCATATCATTGTTGCCATATCAGTTAAGCAATATCATTTTCTGTTCCCTATTTCAACTTGCAATCCCAGTTTTAGTGTTTACCGCGATACGATGGAGTTCTCTCCTTGGTAAAGATTAAACAGCTTCGTTCGACTAATGGCTCTCGCTGAAAAACTATCAAAGTTAAAATATTATTTTTTCATAAATATGTTGATTAAATGTCATGTTAATCAGATTTCATAATAAAATAGGCCTCATAAGTTCACAATTTTATTTCTGATTATGGATATATCAAGTACCGCGATACAACAAGGTCGCAGGCTATGTACAACTGTACTGTGTACACTGTTGCACATCGCCCATTTAATCTTTGTGTGTGTGTGTGCATGCATGCATGCATAAATAAGAAATTGAGGAAAGTGACACAGAAAAATGAGAGACCTACTTGCTTTTGTTATAATCATGTGACCATGAAACTTACTTCTATCATCTTAACAAATCTTGGAAAAACTGGATTTCTGCTGATTGCAATAACAGGCACTTTGGGGAAAATCTCTGGAACTGCCAAGGTGGTAAGAGCTCCCATTGGAAATGGCTCTGGCTGCACATGCGGCGTCGGCGATTCCTCCTCAGCAGGCTGTCCATCTTCGTTTCCGTCACCTTTATCAGAACTACTCGAAAAATATCTTGAAGAAACCGTAGCAGAAACAAGTCGACTCTGCCCCAGTAATGCCCGACTAACCCGACTGTTCAGATTCAATGCTGAAGTGTTGAATTTCATAAAATTAGATATATTAGCACTATTTGTAATATTATTGATTTCCACAAGTGCTCAATGTCCGAGAATGCCCAGTACGTTGTTCACAGTGACTGAGCAAACTTTGCGACCTTGTCTGATGTAATCCATTGACGGGTTTCTCAGCACTATACAGCTTGCACTGACAGTGTCCAAAGTTTCTACTCTTCGCAGCTCCATAATTTACCGTCGTCGCCAACCGTCTGGATAAAATACAATTTCCTTGAGAGATACTAGACGCCTTTTTTGCACTGCACGTGTAGCAAAGCCTGACGAAAGCGGCCATGTTTACAGGGGACCATTCTATTTCCGGTTTAGGGACCAGTCATGTAACACAACTGAGAAAACCACGACACTTATTTCATGATTGTCAGAATTTACGACCCAATGACATCTTTGCATGATGGAAGAACTACAATGTTCTACACTGTTCTGTTTTTTTCATGCAATTAATGTTTGTGAATGGTGACTATTTGAGGTAGATCGGAATGAAATATGACTGGCCTCAAAGATGACAAACCTCAGAGACATATAGTGAGTGAGTTTAGTTTTACACCGCTTTTAGCAATATTCCAGTAGTATCACCCATGTCACCGCGGGGGACACCAGAAATGGGCTTCACACATTATACCCATGTGGAGAATCGAATCCGGGTCCTCGGCGTGACGAGCGAACGCTTTAACCACCAGACTACACATTTTATACTGCTAGTTATATAACACAGGTGTCGCGTGTAAAAAGTGAATTTAACTTTTTACTTCACGCCATTCAGACTCTTGCCATCTCTTGATGACTGCCTTCAGCCACTAACAGTCAGAAATTGAGTACACGATTTGACTCTTCATGGTCACTTTCCCCATTATCTCCTCTTCTATCACGGACATAAAATTATTGCCCTCATTAAGCGAGACACGTTCGTTCGACTATTGTTTTTCCAAGTGATAAGTTAAGTAGTAACAGTAACCACAACCCCTGCCATTAAAGTCGTCAGCAAACATAGTGTTTAGTGTCGATTTTATTCAAAATGTTTAAAAGGAAACACGTCCACACTTCACGTATCATTGCTGCAACTATCTACTGACCGCTGATTCACTTCTGAAATGATGTTTAAAGAGCGTATCTTGTGTTTGGTGTTTGGGCTTCTGATTCAAGGTGAGTTTAGATAAACTTACCAGTACAGAAATAATTATATATTTCTTATATAATCTCACGAAAACACTGTTTTGATGCGAGATGAATCCTGTACGACTAAACGTATTTGCTCTTCTGGTATTGATTGATCAAGGCTTACAAGTTCAGCCACTCTTTCGCCGTCACTTCCCTTGGCGCTGTTTCACAAAGCGATCTTAGTGTTAAGACGGTCCCTTTCCTTAAGGGCGGTGGGGTAGCCTAGTTGGCTCGTCACGCCGAAGACCCGGGTTCGAATCCCCACATGGGTACAATGTGTGAAGCCCATTTCTGGTGTCCCTCGCCGTGATGTGGCTGGAATATTGCTAAAAGCGGCGTAAAACCAAACTCAGTCAGTCAGTCAGCCCTTTCCTTAAACACAGGCTTACAATAGTAGTAGTGCTTTAATTGTGAAACCCTCGTACAACCAGGTACTGCGCAGATCAACATGTTTTGTGTGTTGTTTAACGCCTCACGGCAATATTCCAGCTAAATGAATATCTCCATGCCTTTGCAAGTATTATAAAGAAAGTGTTGCCAAGTGGTTAGATGACTGGTCACACACGAAGATCCTTTGAGATGAAAACCTATATCACGTGAACTTATAACATACATACATTTAATTGACTAGTTTTAATCCCTGGCTTCCATTTGTCCATTGCTATTACGACTCGTGAACATCCGTGTTAGGGCGGTGGGTAGCCCGTCACGCTGGAAACATTCCCCACATGGGTACAATGTGTAAACCCATTTCTGGTGTCTCCCCACAGTGATATTGCTGGAATATTCCTGTAAGCGACGTAAAACCATACTCACTCACTACTGGCTTCCCTTGTTGTTATCATATCACTGTTGGAAGTTTCACACGTACTTACATAGCTATCTGCTTCCTAGTTTTTCATTCACCTAATAATGGAGTATGAATATACTCCGATACGATGTGTTGAAGTTGACATCATAAATTCTCGCTTTTATGTGTATCGATTTGCCGTTCGAAGACTTTATATTTTCAGCTAAATAAACGTAAATTGAATAGAGTATTTATATTCATATACTACCTATCAAAAGTTTAGACTCACTAGTGTAAATGTAGCCACTTACTTCAGTCACCTGTTCGAAACTAGATTTTGCAAAATATTCCACACTGTTTAAAGGTACTGTTTACACATGAATTGATGTATTGTAAAACAAATTTGTAACGTTGAAAAGATTATTGTCATGGGTTCAATAAATGATAAAAATCAGTGAAAATTGGCGATTTCTTAACAAAACTTTACACTAAAACGCAACTGTTCACATGCACGATATTTGCACAAGCTTTTCAGCAATTTGATACATGATCCTCGTGCAATTCATCCGCATAAGCTTTGCAGGTGGTTCCCCCCAAGTTAGTAGAGAAATTCATCTTCGATGTAACCATATATATATACATAACATATAGTGAGTGCTTTAAGTGAGTCTAAACTTCTGATGGGTAGTATATTAAAAGAGATTCAAGATCTGCCTATCTCACCCAGCCCAACACAGACACCCTCCTTTGGTGATCGCGGTTAGGCCTTGGTTTGAATCGCATTATTGGTACAATATTCGCATCCTATTGTGGTACATACCTGCCGCAGTTGCTAAAACGGCCTAAACATTTTCAACTTATACATACCTTGTTTCAGGTTTGCCCGACATCTTGGCTGCGACATCAATATACAGCGATGCACCCGTCTGCAACAACACCATGACGTGCCAGGGTAACTGTGGATACAAACAACACAATCACCGAGTCCGACATCACGTCCTTCACCTCCCCCATTTACCAACGTGTGAATGTGACCCGGTGTGCCCAATATATGGAGATTGTTGTGATGACTATTACTACCACTGCCAACCACCGGAAGGGGCCGGTAATAGCCTTGACGCCATGTCTAGTTTTGAAAACATTACCCAAATACCTTTGAGCAAAGACAACCCGCATTTTAACACAGTAGCAGCCATCAATATGAGAATCGATGCCATGACGTTTCGGCATTACATGACGTGTACAAAACTAAAGTGTTCACATTCTACAACTGGGCATGTCTGGATGATCTCAAGGTGTCCTGAAAATTTCAGCTCTGGGCAAACGTCTGAGCCAAGTTGTCAGAATCCCGGGAAGAACCCTGTGCTTTTGAGTCCCGTGTCATTTGCGTTGGATGTCAATATATTGTTCAAGAATGCATTGTGTGCTCGTTGTCATGGCGTTGGTACGAGCAGTGTCATTCCATGGCCAGTGACGGTTAGCTGTCATAAAGGTAAACATTTGTCAACTCTTGCGTCAAATGCCACTGACATGATAAATGGCTCTGTCATGTCGGAAATGTTAAATTCTTCTGAATGTGAAATCGTGTATGAATCTAACATGTGGCGTTTTGTAAGGAACTGTACGCCTCCTACTGTGGTGTCAGAATGTCCGGTTGTCACTGGGGACGAACCCTCTGACATCAGCCAACTGCGCAAGCTTTGTCATCTTTATGTAAACGTCATTGGAGACATTCACGGTCAAACGTACAAAAATGTCCATTGTGCAATGTGTACGCTGCGAGAAAAGTATACCGCTGAGAACATGCGCTGTGATTTCAAAGAAGAGGGGCAGGTACAGATCCCAGGAAAGAATAACCATTCTCCAATGACACTGACTACCGAGACATTAGGAGGCGGGAGAACAAATTACCGAACAACTGCTTCTCCGCATAACACCCAACCGCAGATTGCAAGTCTGCAGATCTTGTTTAACTTCTACGATAACGGGATGAGTTACACAGTGGGGAAGCAGCTCTACCATGTTCACGAAACTCACAAGCTATGTAAGTCGAATGAGGTGTATGACACACTGACTCTGTCGTGCACCACCTTGCTCTGCAGCCCTGATAGGTACCCTGCAAACGGGACCTGTCACCTTAAGGATAGAGACCACATCCCTGCAGAGGGCCAGGTGTTTAAGTCAGGACCTCTACATTTCTTCCTCGTATGTTATGTAAAGTCTCTTCCTCGAAGTACATCAGACGACTTAGAGGACATGTTTCAAAGTGCGTTCATTCAAAGGATGGATAACTTCATGGCCAGATACTCAAACATCGAGATCAGGTTTATAGATTTTATCAAGGAGGATATAATGGCAGATGAAAACACAACCACGAAAAACATGTTTCCACCTTATGATGACTCGGGAGCAGTATCAGATGATGAGGTAGCAGGCCTGACAACGAAACTGGTGCTGGCGTTTGACACTGATAATGCAGCCTCGCTGGTGCTGTCGGCTTGCCGGGACATCTTCAAGTTGTTTCCAGATGAACTTGAGTTAAAAGGATGGTCGATGGCATACGCCTATCTCCGAGACTACCAGGACGGAGAGCAACTATCTTGTCCAGCCAATCAGACTCTTTATGATTTCAATGCAACATTGGACACAGACCGTCAGCTGTACGATGCCGTTGTTAATCGGATGTATTTTCCAGTTGACAATGTCCCGTTCGTGTACCAGCTTCATCCATTCGTTGCTACTAACTCGACAGTGATGATCAAGGGTTGTTTACAGGACGTTGGGGTGTTCCTTGAATGTGCGTTTCTCCTTTATAACGCATCCCAGTACACCGTCACCAATGGAACGCTTAGCCTGCTTAATTCTGATTTAGTGTTTGAGGCAAATACCTACAGGCTGTTCAGCAATTACGCCTTTGTCTGTGAATCAAACCTGACAAGAGACTATATTGAACAGACCCGGTTCTACTTTTTCAATTATTCTCATGTTCAGTATTACCTGACAATTATTACATCTTCATTATCGATAACGTTTCTGTTAGGAACGTTGGTGGTATACGGATTGCTACCTGAACTCAGGAATGTGCCTGGAAAGGTTGTTATGTCTTTATCTGGGACACTCCTTCGTTTCCCAGAGCCTGCAGTTGGTATTGGCGCTGCCGAAAGGAACTCTCTGCGTGGTCGTGGCTGCAGTCGCACACATGGCCTGGATCTCTACCTTCTCTTGGATGACCATCATGACAATTGACCTTGTATGTACTCTAAGGAGTGACCGCCTTGTGACGGACACGCAATCCAGACGACGGACATACTGGCTGTATGCCGCCTGCGCCTGGTTGCTGCCTTCCCTTGTCTGTGGCTGTTTGGTCTGTCTGGACCACTGGAAGGTGTACGGCATTGACATCAGCTACGGTGCCAATGGCATCTGCTGGATCGGGAACTCTAAAGCATCAATCTATGTGTTTGGTTTGCCTCTCGGCGTCTGCCTACTGGTGATCTTTATATGTTTCTGCGCTACCCTGTACACCATTGAGACGAGAAGTAAGATCCACCAGGCTTCCTTGTTTGGGCGCCAGGAGAGACAGAAACTGTTCATCTATGGCAAGTTGTCGCTCATGTCCGGACTCACCTGGGTGTTTTGTTTCTCCGCAGCTTATGCCAAGGTCAGTATTTTATGGGACTTCCAGATCGTTCTCAACGGGCTTCAAGGATGTTATATATTTCTCGGTTTTGTGGGAAAGCGACGCGTACTCAAACTACTGAGGATCAAAGCACTGTCGAAATTGTCGCAATCGCCCTCATCTACTTACACTGGATCTCTCTCCGTGTACAAATGACTGTTTGTGACTGGAAACACAGCAGCCAGGATTGTGATGAGGTGCAAGAAATCATCCCACATAACTCCAACTCTGATCCAGCTTCACTGGCTTCCTGTTCATGCAAGAATTGAGTACAATATACTGTCCTTAGCTTATCAATGCTATCACCATTCTATCTGTCAGAACTCACAAAACACCACAACTTCGTTCTGCAGACCTGTGTCTCCTCTCTGTGGCCAAACCAAAGCTTAGATGGTTTGGGAAAAGATCCTTTTCCTTCAATGCGGCAACATTGTGGAATGAACTCCCTTGTGACTTGAAAAAAAATGAAAATCTCTGCACTTTCAAAAAGGGTTTAAATACCTACCGGTTTAATTAGTTTTACAACACAGCCTAATCTTGCCCCAAACTTTGTAAATACAAGAGGACTTTTGTTAGCGCTATGAGCATTATGAGCATGAGTTTGACGCATTACAAATGGATTTATTATTATTATTATTATTATTATTTGTGTCATATAAAAAATGTGATTGTTCATATGAATCTGCTGACTGTAACTGATCTTTACCAATAAAAATAATCTTGACCGCACGCCTGTGTATGTTGATTGTCTATGGTAAACAGAAAGTCAATTCTTGCCCACAAAAACGTTTGGCTGTTTACATACATTACTATTAAATAGTGGCTTTACAACACTATATGTTTTAATTCACGGAGATATTTCAATAATAACTTGTGCAAAAGCATTTCTTGTTTGTGTTAGCGTTAATGAGCATGCGTAGCACGTGCATTACATGTTAGTGGGAGACGATGCTAAGGTATTGAAGACCGTGACTGATTTATTGATCATCTGTTTCGGTGGGATTGCGCCTTGAGGTTTCCTTTGCTTTTTGAGAGCTCACGTGAGGTTGAAGTCAAGAATGGTATAGTACCAGATGCGTCGCCCCTGTGTCTGTGTTAGAGCCTTGTCTTACAGACATAGTAATCACCATCACCATCTTATTCTTCCACCGTATTTACTATTGAAAATATGAATGAATAAACGGCTTGTTTGTTTGATGTTTAACGTCGCACTCAGCAATATTCCAGCTATATGGCTGCGGTTTGTAAATAATCGAGTCTTGATCAGACAATCCAGTGATCAGCATCATAAGCATCGATCTACGCAGTTGGGATACGATGACATATGTGTCAACCAAGTCAGCGTGCCTGGCCACCCAATCCTGTTAGTTGCCTCTTACGACAAGCATGGGTTGCTGAAGACCAATTCTCACCCGGATCTTCACTGGGTAGACAAACATGGGTTGCTCAAGCCCAATTCTAACCCGGACCAATCAGATTCAGACCACACCGAAAGTCGCATTGTCTTCTTAGCTTCACAGCTACTCTCGGAGCCTACAGGAAGTGGGCATCCCATATTAAATTACCCAAGCCTTGCACAGTTTACACCGTATGTCAATGGTATGATGTCGTGTCAAGATATAACATTAAAATGATCGAACTTAAACATACGCTATATTTCGAGGTCTCTCTAATGTCCGCCACACAGCTGGAATAAAATAGTTTTCGGCACCAAATGTATTGATACAAACACATACACGAATCTTTAAACTGCAATATATAACTGTGATATATTAGTAACTCGGTTTAATGCCGCTTTGAACATAACTTTATAGTGAGTGAGTGAGTGAGTTTAGTTTTACGCCGCACTCAGCGATATTCCAGCTCTATGGCGGCGGTCTGTAAATAATCGAATCTGGACCAGACAATCCAGTGATCAACGGCATGAGCATCGATCTACGCAATCGGGAACCGATGACATGTGTCACCCTAACCCTAACCCTAAACCTTAACCTAACCCTAACCCTTACCCTAACCTAACCCTAACCAAAAGTAAACTCGCGTGCTTTCAAAGATGGCGGAAGGTATCCGGTATTCTGTAGTTTTACTAATATGTTTCGGGTTAGGGTTAGGATTGGCTACTTGTTTCTATGGTTGTCAGCACCATCATGGGTTTCACCAAAGTGGTAAACGTCGGTAAGACTTACAGAATAACGGACACCTTCCGCCATCTTTGAAAGCACAGTCTTGTTGTGCACATAGTTTGCGCAGTTCTAAGGTTTTCAAAGATGGCGGAAGGTATCCGGTATTCTGTATTCCTTCCGAAAGGCCTTCTCTTCCCACAGAGGTTACTTGTCACATCTTCCTAACTTCGTAGAACGATATGACAAGTAACCTCTGTGGAAATGTCTGAGAGGTTGATAGAAAACGTTTAGATCAGAGTTTCTTATTTTTATTATATTTGTTTGTTTATTTGCTATGAGGAGTTAACAACAATGACGCAGGAAACTAACAGACCACTAACAGTGCGCTTAATAATCATGATACAGACCCGTGCCAGTTATATTCGGACACTTTACGTAATTTCCATAGACTTACATGTTATTCTAATTCAACATATGATGTAACACGAGTTCTCATTGGTCAATGCTATAAATTTCCGACCATATAATCAGCATATACGGTCGCAATTTGAAAACCGATTCACCAAAACCTTTGAATGTATCCCTACACTATTGGGGTAACGCTGTGTTTCAGGGCATTGTCATTTGCAGAAGCCCTAGGTCAATTGACTCCTCTATCCAGTTAAAATGGGTGGAATTTGTGTTAAAAAGTGACAAAACAGTATCATAAATTTAATTTTAAGTTCAAACAACTTTCTCGCAAGGGGCTGTTGACCCAACACATAATAACGTGATGAAGTTTGAAAAGGAAACTACTTTTTTCTGGCGATGGCGTAAGTTCAAGGTGTGATATGATTAACCTTTGACCTAGAGGAACCTTGACCTGGTTTAAAACAGTGAATTATTTTTACGAAAAACAGCGTAAAACGAGTTGAATTAGAATGGGGATAACTGTACTGTGTTTGACGAATTGGGGACGTATACCGGTGGTTATATAGCCGCAAATTTAACGTTATATCGGCTCCGCTTACGCGTTGCAGTAATAGTGTAGCATAAATAATTTTCGTAAGATCCAAGTCAAATTTTGCAAACTTGTGAGGAATCATCTTACCTACAGTCACATAATTTCTGTTTAATTTTCCGTTGCTTATTTATTGAATGGCAACAATTTAATCAACATAAATACAGAGTCGTGAACTCCTTTAAAGGTCACATGCAACGTAAAACATAACTTTGCAGATTCTGATACCTTTCGGTATGGACTTACCGAAACAAATCATCAAAAATGCAAATTCAACTTATAAAGTTGAAAAATAAGGCGATGAAGAAAACCGCGCGAAATCGGAGTTCAAACGTCTCCTATTTCCCCCCAGCGCTTGGGGTGGGGGGGGAGTGGTTTCAACAGCTGGGCTGCGCTCATGGCATGGCACACTCGTCCCATTCCGTAATCTACAAATTAACATGTGGCGTGGAATGAGCCGATATGCCTCAAACTGAAAAGTGTTGTTGACGTCAGGCGTCAGACGTAGATTTCACGGTGTATGCATGAATGACGCGCTTTTATATAAATCGGTGATCTTATGACAGAAAAGTGATGTAGGGAACACTGTAAGGATAATGTGGATCGCACTAAGGAACGAGGGAGACATGAGCATGTGTAGTGACGGCACGAGGGTGAGTTAGCCTTCGAATCATTACTTTACAAAATTTATGTTGCGTGTGAAAGAGGCTTCAGTGCAAATTCCAGGCCAATTTCCATTAGCCTAAAATTTCTACATTAACCCATTTCATAATGTACTTTCGACGTTTTTGGTTTCCCGTTTTTGTGTGAAAAAAAAGTATTAAAATGCAAAAAGGAAAAACAACAAATGGTACTCACGTATTACATCGGACATGTACATACTATATTGGATTAGGTCCCTAACCCTAACCCTAAACCCTAACCCTAACCCTAACCCCTTGAAATAATCCTAATAAATAGAATGCATTGACCGAACCACCGGACATGTACCTACTATATTGCATTAGGTCCCCAACCCCAACCCCAACCCTAACCCCAACCCTAACCCTAAACCCTAGCCCTAGCCCTAGCCCTAGCCCTAGCCCTAGCCCTAGCCCTAGCCCTAACCCTAATCCCTTGAATTTATCCTAATAAATTGAATGCATTGACAGAACCGGCACAAACACGACTGACGTGTCTAGTGTAATGCATTATTCCCGCTTCGAAAAATAAAATACTAATAAAACACTTTTCTATGTAATGGTGCAAATTACTGAATGACAAAAATATATATGTAAATTTAAAAAATTACAAAATACAAAATACACAACACATAACACCTCAGCAGCCCGTAACACAAATAAATATGAGCGTATTAGTGAAAAAAGAAAAATATTTCAAACTGGTACTTGCAAAATATTGCGCATCCGCCGGTATGCAACTACTGGAAACTCTCAACATCGTTGGGCTTATGCAATGACATAGCTCCTAGAGATGAAACACCAGTGAGCGGAGCTTAAACGCACTCGCTGAGCCAGACAACCGTGTTGCCATGCAGGCGTCATAGGGCATTGTTTCGAGATCGTGCTTTCGAACAAAATCACATTTCATTACGTAAAAGGGTATTATGACGTATTTTTAAAGTTTGTGGTGCTGTATTCTAAAGGTATTCTAATTTGTAGATTAATTGTCCGTAGAATAAAATCACATGACACTAAGTCTACCCGTACTACTTTTTTCTGGCGATGGCGTAAGTTCAAGGTGTGATATGATTAACCTTTGACCTAGAGGAACCTTGACCTGGTTTAAAACAGTGAATTATTTTTACGAAAAACAGCGTAAAACGAGTTGAATTAGAATGGGGATAACTGTACTGTGTTTGACGAATTGGGGACGTATACCGGTGGTTATATAGCCGCAAATTTAACGTTATATCGGCTCCGCTTACGCGTTGCAGTAATAGTGTAGCATAAATAATTTTCGTAAGATCCAAGTCAAATTTTGCAAACTTGTGAGGAATCATCTTACCTACAGTCACATAATTTCTGTTTAATTTTCCGTTACCTACTATATTGCATTAGGTCCCCAACCCCAACCCCAACCCCAACCCCAACCCTAACCCTAAACCCTAGCCCTAGCCCTAGCCCTAGCCCTAGCCCTAGCCCTAGCCCTAGCCCTAGCCCTAGCCCTAGCCCTAGCCCTAACCCTAATCCCTTGAATTTATCCTAATAAATTGAATGCATTGACAGAACCGGCACAAACACGACTGACGTGTCTAGTGTAATGCATTATTCCCGCTTCGAAAAATAAAATACTAATAAAACACTTTTCTATGCCTTTCTATGTAATGGTGCAAATTACTGAATGACAAAAATATATATGTAAATTTAAAAAATTACAAAATACAAAATACACAACACATAACACCTCAGCAGCCCGTAACACAAATTACCAGTGAGCGGAGCTTAAACGCACTCGCTGAGCCAGACAACCGTGTTGCCATGCAGGCGTCATAGGGCATTGTTTCGAGATCGTGCTTTCGAACAAAATCACATTAGTGAAAAAAGAAAAATATTTCAAACTGGTACTTGCAAAATATTGCGCATCCGCCGGTATACAACTACTGGAAACTCTCAACATCGTTGGGCTTATGCAATGACATAGCTCGTAGAGATGAAACACCAGTGAGCGGAGCTTAAACGCACTCGCTGAGCCAGACAACCGTGTTGCCATGCAGGCGTCATAGGGCATTGTTTCGAGATCGTGCTTTCGAACAAAATCACATTTCATTACGTAAAAGGGTATTATGACGTATTTTTAAAGTTTGTGGTGCTGTATTCTAAAGGTATTCTAATTTGTAGATTAATTGTCCGTAGAATAAAATCACATGACACTAAGTCTACCCGTAGCATTCGTAATTGTCCGTGACCTATTTGCACTGAAGCCTCTTTCACACGCAACATAAATTTTGTAAAGTAATGATTCGAAGGCTAACTCATCCTCGTGCCGTCACTACACATGCTCATGTCTCCCTCGTTCCTTAGTGCGATCCACATTATCCTTACAGTGTTCCCTACATCACTTTTCTGTCATAAAATCACCGATTTATATAAAAGCGCGTCATTCATGCATACACCGTGAAATCTACGTCTGACGCCTGACGTCAACAACCCTTTTCAGTTTGAGGCATATCGGCTCATTCCACGCCACACGTTAATTTGTAGATTACGGAATGGGACGAGTGTGCTAAATGGCATCGGATCCATTCGGCAATTGTCCGTAGAATAAAATCACATGACACCAAGTCTACCCGTAGCATTCGTAATTGTCCGTGACCTATTCGACTCTTTCCGTTCATTTCCGTGACGTCACAGGAATGACTCGATAAATTTGCACATTGTGCAACAGTGTGGACGTAGCTCAGTCGGTTAGCTGTCGAGCTAACAATGAAGGTCGCGGGTTCGCGTCCGACGGGTTCTCACAAACTGGTTGCTTGTCTTAATGACACGTGACCTACGGCAGAGATCGTCCTCACGAGAAGTTGTGGTGCTGTATTCTAAATGTGCTCCGTCATTATTTAGCGTTGATAGAATTTCTAACTGTGATATAGATATGTCGTTGTCACAGACAAAACTCAATGTCTGTTTTATTGACACCTATGTGTCTGCCTGCCTGTCTGCTAATGACAATATTCAATACACAACTTCGATCACTGACCACATGCAATTTGAACTTAACACCTATCAGGCTATACACCTTAAACAAAACGCATTGATTTATGTCCCGATTTCGGTCTCTGTCACATTATGTAATTACACAGACAGGCAGGTGTGATACTTGTGCACATGACATGTTATGATGTCTGTTGATTGCAAAATGTTACACACAAAAAACGAGCATGTATTTACAAAACCCAACATCTCTATACACACACACACACACACACACACACACACACAGCCGTGAGGTCATCGGCAAACCTGAACCAGCCTTTACACTTGAGTGCACACCCACCCGCTCTGACTGGGTTCGGTATCCTGGGTGCTTCGTTTTGAGAGAAGTAAACCCAAGTACAAAATATTGCACTTTTGATTTGCGATTGTACGCTTATAATTTTGTTTATATGTTTTTTCATAATCAGCAATGTATATTATATGTCATGAATAAGTGATAATTGTGTTTTAATTATGTTTGATTTTTTGGTTGCATGTGACCTTTAACATGGCGACCTATGGGATTGTGCATTGTGTAACCATACGTAAGTTGATAAATGTGATATCATAATTAAATATTGGTCGGAGAATTGAACTGAAATTATGTGCGCAGAGCAGAGATGATTTCAAATTTGCCTGTCAAATTTTACATAGATCCATCCCAAACTCACTTCATAAAAATTATTTATGATACACTGAAATAACATGTAAGTCTATGGAAATTACGTCGAAGGTCCGAAAAACTGGCACGGGTCTGTATATGTACAGACCCGTGCAAAAAGTATTCGGACAATGTTCCACAATGCACAATCCCATAGGCCGCCATGTTAAAGGAGTTCACGGCACTGTACATGTGTTGATGAAATTGTTGCCATTCGATAAATATGCAACGGAAAATGAAACAGAAATTATGTGATTGTAGGTAAGATGATTCCTCACAAATGTGCCAAATTTGACTTGGATCTTACAAATCTTAAATCCATAAAAATTATTTATGCTACACTAAATTAATATGTGAGTCTATGGAAATTACGTCAAGTGTCCGAATACTTTTTGCACGGCTCTGTACTTCGCCGGTTTCTGTCCACGTATAACACTTTTGGTATTATTTCCAACAACATTACAGTGAACACTTACTACGGATATTCACCTCTCCTCGAGGTTACATTCTGCCGATCACATATATACCAAGGTAATAATATCCATGTAATAACTTATAACAAATAAGTCAATATTTTTAGTGATTGTTCCTCAGTATTTTTATACCTAACATTACATGCGAACAGTTCAAACAAACCATCTGGCAGCAGTCATTCATAAATACAATATGAGTATGCATCACCTGTTAAGTTCAAAGTCTCTTTTATCATTGCTTCCGCAATATCAGGCGTTTGGATCCTGAGGCGAAGAACATTCTGTAGAAAAAGCCTGCCAGAAGGGATCCAATGAAAGGTCCAACCCAGTATACGTAATGTGACCTGAAGGCATTGAGGCTGGAAGACACACTCAGTAGAACGGCAGGTCCAAAACTCCTTGCTGGGTTCATAGATCCACCTGTAGTGTTGAAAGCTCCCAGGATGCCAACCGAAACAGCAAATCCGATGGCTAGTGGGGCGAACTTGGTCTTCGTAGATTCGTCAACAGTAACTAGAATGACTGTCAGAACTAGCAAGACAGTGATAAGTGTTTCACAGAGAATTCCCCGTCCTGGATCCACTTTGGTCAGAAGATGCGCTCCGCCGTAAATTATTTCGTAGGCACTGTCAAGGAGAACTGCTTTGCAAAAACCTGCACCACATATGCCACCAAGGATCTGGGCGATGACATAACCGAGTGCAAGGATGGGGACATGCCACCGGCTAGAGTCACACCCACAGTAATAGCTGGATTAAAATGGCCTCCACTTATGCTTCCAAATCCCATGATTAGAACAGTTGATGTTAGTCCGTGAGCTAGAGCTACTGCAGCTGCTGAAGGAACTTGAGATTGGACTGTCAGAGCATCCTGTGTCGACAAACACCCGATAAACACAAAGAGACACACTCCAAGAAATTCAGCTAAACATGGCCGGATGACCGACTCAAAATAATGAGAAACGTCGCTTTTCTTCTCAAGGAGAGGGTCACAGTCGTTTGAGTTCGGCGTTTCCATAACTGATGGAAGCTTTGTCGAAGCAAGCAGCAATTCAGACGTTTTGAACGTTGTAGCAGGCGGTGACGTCACATTCCGTCTCAGCGTAAGACATTGGTCTATGACGTCATAATTGTCATTACGTAACGTTTTCGCGACGGGCTTTTATCGAACGTTCTTGATGTGGTCACCCACTCTCCTACCCAGAGTTCCATGCGAGCATAGTACCTCTGCCACAGACGATTCGTCACATCTTGCACCGTCCATTCAATATAATGTACATATTTCTTAACTCTGTCATTTTTTACGAGTCTACACATCTAATTAAACATCTTTGATAAAATGGTTTAGTTTTCCTGAGAAAATATCCTAAAACATGTAACACTATTTCGATTTGCGTAGCGATCCTTTGTTTACATAGGTTGTACGGATCCGCGTGCTGTCATCGAAGCCAACAGAGAGCAAACGATGCATCCAGTTTTATATCTAAATATGTACTGTCATAAATGTTACTGTCGCAGTTGTGGAAGAATATACATGTAACAATGAAAAACATTGTGAAGAGCGCGCCGAAAAGCTTCCGTAAGGCCAGTCTCTTCTTATTATGAATATGCGCGCTTGTTTACAAACAAGAGAAAAGTCCGGTCACGTGATATGCAAATTAGCCTGTGGCAGTGATGTTATGCTAAGTCATCACTGCGCCGGAGTGTGTCTCCAACCCAGAGTTCAATGCGGCGAGCTGGTTGCCGGTTCCCTACGCACGTCCTCAACTTAACACTCCGGCGCAGCGATGACATCACTGCCACAGGCTAATTTGCTTATCAGGTCATAGGCGGATCCAGAAATTTTCAAAAGGGGTGTGTGGGGTGTGTGTGTGTTTCGAACCCCCTGAACCCCTCCTCTGGATCCGCCACAGTAGGTGACCCGATTTTTTGCTTGAAAAACAGGAGAGACTGGTCTATTGCAAGCTTTTCGGTGCGCTCTTCATATTGTTTAGCATAGTGATATAGATAGTCTTCAACAGCTGCAAAGGTGAGGTGTGGAAATACATATATATCGCTAGCCTTGCTTCAATGCTATACTGAATGCTAATCCCATGGATGTACATGTGTAGTAATTCTAGATAAGCGCACAGTACAAAGTTCCAAGGACGCCAGTCTGTTAGAGGCACCATACAACTTCTTTGTTCTATATAGCTGACGTTTCGATATAGATTCAAATATCGTTGTCAAGCACTTGCTTGACAACGACCTTAGAATCTATGTCGAAACGTCGCCTATGCAGAATAAAGAAGTTGTATATTCATAAAAATAGTCCTCATTCTTCATCTACCGAACTTCTAGAATGCCAATCAAAGAAGTTATACTTGTGCAAGTCTGTTGTATCGCGAGCTCTCCGTAAGGCTTCGATGACAGCCCGTGGAGCTGTACAACCAATGTAAACTAGGAATATTTATGCAAATCGAAATAGTATTACACGTTTTAGGACATTTTCTCAGTAAAACAAAAACTCATTCTATCACAGATTTTAAATGAGATGTCTCGACCCGTAAAAAATGAACCAGTTGAAAAACATATTCAGTATACTGAATGGACTGTGTAAAATGTGACGAATCGTCACGTGGCGGCTGTCTGTGCCAGAGGTACTATGCTGGCCGCATGGAACTCTGGGTAGGAGAGTGTCTCCACTTGTACCAGCCCTGTAGAATGCGATATGAGTGAATTCGACCGTAGATTGGTTCCCGGATCCTCCCATTCCTGTCGCGCAAGCAAAGTCTGTCGCAGGAACGAACAGGAACCAGTCTATTGTCAACCCTGTTTTCCCTGCTTCTAAAGCCCGCATGACTAATGTTCTTAAAAGGAAATTATATAAAGCAAATATATATAAAAAGTTATGCTCCATGTCAAAGTCTAGGGAAAGATATATTGTAACCCCTTTAATCGGGACGGTTCCAATGGCATGTACTGTCGGGGTATGACGTGATCGCTCGGAAAGTGGGCTGTTCGGACTAAAAAGGTGTCACTTTTTCCAGATTATTTTCGTTCCATCGCGCCATATTATAAATGACTTATGTTAATACGTCAAGACTGTTTTGAGACCATTCATCTGGTACAGGAATACAAATATGTTTATTTCCTTTAACACTACAGATAATTGGCTTCTGATTCTCACCATCGACCGACATAAACCAGTATTTGTTTCATTGTGTTTATTATTCATTTCTGGTTCCGCTGTATTATTTATATTCCAATCAAGGTTGTACCCACTTAATGACCATCATTGTCCCCAATATCCTGCTGTGACCATCAGATGTACGAGCTTATACGCCGGAAAAACATTCGGGACACAATGTCACGGTTTAGAAACTTCTAGGATTTGATTCCTTTAACCTTTATTCATCTAATATCTTTAACTATTATCCTTCAGGTATTTCATATCATTGTTGAGTCTCAAACTGCATACACACGTGATGCCTAGCCGTTTGTTGTCTTTTCATACATTCTTTATCTTTGTAATGAAAAGTACAATGTCATTGTAACTTCAAGTAATTAAGGATAACATATTCCGCACGACATCAATAGGACTTTTGCTTTGTTCTTAGGTTAAATCACAGAACACAGAAGAACGTACCGTACTCCCAATTTCCTTGGTAACGATTTCCTTTGACACGAGGAAGTGTTTGTCCAGTGAAATTAATTTTGATTGTTTCTATCACGATCTACTCATTGTTTACCACTGACGGTCCTTCAAACCAATGTAGTAGGTTGTACGCACCAGTTGGTCTCACAGAGACAGTTGTGAGGCGGATGATCTCAGGATGGAGAAGTGCATCCTTTTCATGATTCCTTGGATTTTGAAATTAGGTAAGATTTAGAACATTTCTTTCGATATAGGACATACAGGCCAAGAGATAAACCTGTAATTTAAGTGAACATGTATATATTTCGCAAAATAATATGCCATTATTAAGAGTCATCGTATTACAAACGTTCTGATCAAACCTTTGAAAACACAATTGAAATCTCAATTTGAAACGGTGATTTTCAAAATGAGTGTATATTGGGGGTCAAACCTTTGTTTGTTTCATTGGTTATAACTGGTGAAAGCCACACTTAAGAGAAACAGAGTTGAAAATGGTGTGGCTCAATCGGCAATGGGCATGGTTGAGTGATCGTGTGAATGTGGCTCTCCCGGCAATGCGCCATTAGCTAATCCATGTTACCGTAAATAATGTGAATCATTCATTATCTAACATCTAGAAATCCAGTTGAATTGTTCGCGGAGAAAAGTCCAGGTCACGCAAACTAGCTGCCCCACGTAGGTACCCAAAAACCTTTTACGAATTATTTATGATTATGAAACCAATTATTTCTTTGAAGCAGTTTAACTTAATATGGGTGGGTCAATTCAATGTTTTATCTTTTTCTGATAACTTTTTGAGATAAGAGCTATTGTTGCCTCAGTTATTATGTTTACATTCATGCCAAAAACTCAACAACAAAATAATAATTTAGAAGAATGACCATTTATTGCGCAATTATACTTTAAAAAACATCAACATATTAGAAGCCTAACTCCTTCCATTTCGTAGCTGTTTTTAAGCAAAATTTATCTCTAGATTTTCCAAAATCAGTATTTTTGCCACCGTTGCGGTAATGACATTTATTAAGAGATGACATATATTTTTTAAGAGCAAAAGCTGAAATTGCCCTTTTCCATAGAATGACCTATTAGCATGTATCATTATATCTCAGAACATATGTTATCATATGTTAGCTAAAAACTTCAAAGAGAATAAAGAAGCCGCCCATCATATGATAACTAAACATACAAAAGACATGTCACTAAAACAATTTTAATCCATTGTGATCAATGGGTGACGCTTATTTGAAAAACCCGGTATTGATTCCCTTACTCATTGTGGTTTTCGCGGCACCGAGGTTTGTACTTGAGATGTGGCTTTAGCGGCACTTGGTATTTTTCAAATGTGTCTTTCACGGGCGGACACCGTTTCATTGCTGTTTAACCTCCCTGGATGGACATATATGTCCCTCCCCTTCAACAGTCATTTTCAAGTGGATTATAATCCAACATGCTAAACAAATTCACTTGTCAGTTTTGAATTCTGCGGGACATATCCTGTTTATTTTCTATACCAGCCACAATCAACATTCACTTTTCAGTACTTCCATCAGTAAAAACCTCAGCATAAAGGGGGTTAAAAATATTCGAGTGACTGGGAGAGTCTAAGTTTATTGATTAAGGGGTCGGCTTGTACTGGAAACTATTGTTTTCTTCAATAGTTAAAGGGTTTGCAATGAACTATCATCTTTTTGTTTATAAGTTAATTATAAAACTGTGTGTAAAGGTATTACTACAACTTGAAATTGATCTTAAGTATCTCTTTACATATATAAATACATGTCAAATGTGGAGCATTTCACACTTTCGAAATTCCAACTCAAGACATAGAAGAAATCAATAGAAAAAACAAACCCCAAAATTTCTACAGCTAAATTTGCTGACATTTCATTCTGGACCTCCTCCACGATTGTAAAACAAATCCCCAGTAAAACCCAAACAATGCTAAATCATATCCAAAAATGGGGTTTCCATATTAACGTAAAAAACCCTTGGCCATTCTATTAAAACACAGCAAATGCAAAATTATACCCCCAAACTGCACCTAAATAACCAAGAAATTGAATTAAAAAAGGAAGCTAAATTATTTTGAGTAACTTTCGACCACCACATGACATGGACACCCCACATTCATAATTTGGTCAACTCATGCCAAAAGGATTTAAACTTACAGAGACCATCGGATTAATGGGCTACATTGAATGTGTTGGACACTTGCTCGGAGTATGGTGATCGTGTGTAACATTCCTACAAACTGTAAATGTGTCAATGAAATAATGTTTCATTTTATTGAATGCAGATATAGATATAATATCCTTGTATATATTTCTCCGTAAAAATAAAGAGAGTCAAACCATCCAACATCCCTTGCGTCTTTTTTTGGGTATGATCCAATGTTTTGATAACTAATTAATAACTAAGACCACAGTGCTCATCCGTCGAAAGCATTTTACTACTCTGAAATCAGAAATTCGACGGATCGGTACGCGACCTCTGATACAGAGTCGGGTCGGCGGAAATAAAAGAAGTTTTTCTTTATCATCAGGTCGGAGGCCAATTAACTGTTGGTCGGGCGAGGAGAAACACAGATATAAAAAACGTTGCCTTTATAGCGACACGAGTGACACGGCCCGGCTTTTTTCTGGTGACTAATAGTAATCTGAAAACGTGCGCCTGGCAAAATGCATTTCTGCCGCTAAGTTGGTTCTCGTCTTCATTAGGTGCGCGTCGTCACGTTAAGCCAAGCTATATTTTAGTGATATGAGTGACACGGCCCCGCTAATATTTCCGAGACTGAAACATAGCATGTATGGGGCAGATGAGGCTTGATTTATCGTCGGAGGGGTTGTGTACCCACAGCCGACAGGTATTCCCCAGGAGATAACCCACAATGAATTTATATTACCGCCACACCTATATTTTGTAATATTTACCACAGTTCGAAAGCAAACGCTTAACTATATGCGAAACTTGCTTTATGTTGTCATTTGAGCTCTAAGTCAGAGGTACAGATAAGCTGCGTATTTGCGTAAATTACGCACATGTTTATGTTCAAACTCCATTCCTATCAAGTCTATTGCGTACAAGTACGCTTGAATTTTTGTAAATACTCAATAAATTTGATCTTACATGCGTACACACAATATGTCAAATCTTAGTTTGCGTACCGGTGGACAGATAAAGTAACTGAGGTATTTTGAGAGGTTCTATTTCAGGACATGAACTTGACAACTTGCAGTCTTTCTTATCGTTTCTCACATTACAGATCAAATATAAATAACAAACACTGACATTTAAACTATATTATATTTATAAGATTAATGGAAAATGGCAAAATACCCAACTGAGTTTGAGTGAGGTGAGTACAATTTATTTGGTTACTCAAAGGAAAATTAGGATACACAATTGAAATGAACACAAGCGAGTACATAAC
Organism: Haliotis rubra; assembly: GCF_003918875.1. Taxonomy (NCBI): domain Eukaryota; kingdom Metazoa; phylum Mollusca; class Gastropoda; order Lepetellida; family Haliotidae; genus Haliotis; species Haliotis rubra. Next base: position 487,952 of record NW_025767377.1, on the reverse strand, counting down.
TCAATGACCCAAAAAGTTATCTGTGGCTCTGTTAAGACCCCCATTTCACTGGACGGCAGCATGGAAGGATCGTCGCGGATGTGCGCAGATTGGAGTCTAGGATAGTCTTCGGCATTTTTGCACGGGAAAATTGGTTAAAATCCTACGGAAAATTGTAATTTGATACTCCTTCGGATACATTCCGAACGTTTACGGAATATACGGAATAATTGCGGCAAAACTACGATAGAACCTAGGATTAATACCCCACGGAAGAAATGCGGAACAAGTAGGAATGTGTGCGGAATGCTACGGAAGATTTTCGGAGTGTTTGAGGAACACATACGGAAACCACGGAACATTGGGAATAGCTACAGCACTAATCCGTTTGAGAAGGAAGAATTTCGGAATAATTGCGGAAACACGCGGAATACTTGCGTTATAGCCGGAATGACTGCGGAAGATCCTCGTCAACCACGTTTAATTTCGGAACGAACGCGTCCTTTTTGCGGATGAAGTCGGCAAAGATCAAAGGATTTTCACCTGATTCCGCCTATAAATACGCGGATTCGACCAAGGAAGATCAATTCTGCAAGTGAAGACGTACTGGAAACACTTCATGAAGCTCCACCAAATGGACCAAACTTCAGAGAAGGCTGACTTGGAGTTGTTCCACCTGCTGTTGTTGTTTCACGAATACAACGAAGTACAACGTGACATAGTCATACACCGCAGAAGACATCATACACGCCCTAAAGCTTCTGGGTACGTCCATGGCTGAGGGTGGAACGAAGAATTGGTCTTTGGAACTATGACAATCTCATGGAAAAGCTCCGTTTCGAAGACAAGCAATCCTTCTTCAATTATCTCCGGGTCCCACCTAACCTCTTTGACGAGTTGCTCACAGTCTTGGCTCCCCGACTGACAAAGAAGGATACCAACTTAATTCAGAAGTGCACTCGGCGCTGGTCTGAAACTAGCTGTCACCTTGCGTCACCTGGCTTCTGGCGACAAGTATCCAACTCTGGCCTACAACTTCAGAGTATCTCGCCACACCATCGCAAGCTTCCTACCCGAGGTCTGTCAGGCTACCATTGATCAATACAAAGACGAAGTCATACAGTGTCCACATACTGAGCAGGAATGGAGATTGCTCAGCTTGGAGCTCCAGGATAAATGGAACCTATCCTGGATAGGAAGCACGTCGCCATTCGAAAACCACCATCAAGTGGAAGCCTGTACCATAACTAAAAGGGCTTCTTTTCCATCGCTCTATTAGCACTGGTAGACGCCAACTACAGGTTATGTAGATAGATGTCGGTGGGATGGGCCACATGTCTGATGCCCAGATATGCAATGCCTCGGAGCTTAAGGATGCATCGAAGACGAAACCATCAACTTCCCCAGACCTGAACCACTCCCATACGACGGTGCTGAGAACGCCATACTTCCTTCTGGGGAACGATGCTTTTGCCCTCAGAAAGTACCTCATGAAGCCATACTCCAGACGAGGCCTTACAGAGGAAGAATTGGTGCTCAACTACATGATATCCAGAGGATGCAGAGTCGTTGAGAATGCCTTTGGCATCTGGCCAATCGCTGGTAATGCCTTCTATCTGCACTGCAACAAGAAGCAGACGTCGTGAGAAGTATGGTTGAAGCTGCTGTCTGCCTTCACAGCATCATGAGGACGAGGTACACTGCAAACCGTGATGCACTTGTAGACAGAGAAGACGATGACCACAACATCATCCTTGGGCAGTGGCGTCAGACGGCCAATATGCATGATTTGGCCAATGTGATGGGTCCCAACAGAGACACTGTAGAGGCCAAGAAACAGTGAGAGTATCTGAAACTCAACTTCAACAGTGAAGTGGGACAAGATGCTTGGCAACCATATGTCATCAGGCAGGCTCAAGTGTAATGGTGCCGAGATGGATGGACGCTACTCCCTTCATACGTATCTATGCACTCTAGACTCTTGACGCAGTATCACCTCACTCAGTGGACTCTATATATATGTATGCTATGTCATTTACTCATTCTTGCATTAAAATGCTGTTAAAGTGTTTCCTTTGTCATGTTTTTCTTACAAGTTACAGTTATGTCGGGTTTGAAGCTTGTGACTTATGTGTTGATAGCTGGACATCATCACCATTCAGTACCGGACAAAAGAATGTGAACACAATAAAAGAGAGTTTAATTTTGTATGTAATGTGTAATGTTGTTCACTTTCTTTTGTTCGACAGTATTGATGACAATACGGTTTGGATGTAGTTGGAAAAGTGAATGCTACAGACATCATCACAATTTAGTACCGGACAAAAGGGTGTGAACACATTTAAGGACTAAGAGATAAATTGATTTATACAACCCGAAAAAGCTAAGAATCACCATTGAAAATGTAATGAAACAGTTATAACAACGGGAATAGTCATCATAATAATTTATAACTTTTCTGTAAAACAAGCCAAACCAATCAAAAGTTCATACACATTACTGGAACAAACAGCAAAATGATTTTTTCTATATCTTTAAGAAAATTATGCATGCGATTCTAAACTGTTATCAGGCAGTATAGTATGCCCTGTGTATTGATGTTCACATCCTTTTGTTCGGCAGGACTGATACCAATTAACCCTCGTCCTGCGCCACACTGTATTTATATTGCATATCTCTTTTACGTGTATCTCACAGATTCTTATTACCATGTTCCAATAACCTCATGTCTGGGGTACCATTTCATTGTCCATGCACAGATAACAAACAATCACTAGTTGCATTTTAAAATTTAATGAATCGTAAATAAAAACCAAAACGAACAATAAACAAAGCACTAGTGGTCACACAGTTCACTCCGGAGAACTTGAATCTTCCAACTCCTCACAACAGCGTCTCAGTACACTTGAAATGTTCGAGAGGCTCGGCTCACTCCCACTTGTGATGTCTCTGGCAACAGGGATGGATGTTGGCGTTGACGTACAGGTCACGCGGGGACAACTCATTAGTCTGGGCGGTTGTTCCTGTTGCTCTGCTGCTGAGGACGTCGACGGCTGTGAGCATTGTTGTGCAACCCATCTCGAGTCTTGAGATCCCCAAATAGACATGGGTGGACCGGAGACGTGTACAGGCCACTCCGACGGTGGGGCTGCCTGTAGTGTTGTTGCTGTTGTTGCTGCCACTGATGCTGATTATGCTGTTGCTGAACAGGTCGATCTTGCTGCTGCTGATGAGGGGACTGTCGATGATGGAGCTGTTGCTGTTGAAACTGATGATGATGATGAAGCTGCTGTATGTGATGCTGCCTGTGAAGTCCAAACAGTCGTTCATCAGTTGCTGAATCTTTATTTTGGCGTCCCGGTACACAGGTTTGGGCAGATTCTTTAGGATATCTCCCACCCAGCTTATGAATGTCAACCTCTCTGACTGGTCGGCTGACAGAACCTCTTGTCTCTGCTTCACCAGCTACTCCATTGACGATAGTATCCTATCAGCTCTATCGTCAAGGCTGGATATATACTAGGCACATAAAGAAACTGTGCATACAAAAATTAAAAATCTAAATTTATCAATCCTGTGTAGACACATAAGGATTTAAACTCAGAGATTATCCAACATGCATGCACGTGCCACGTTCAGTGACGTCAGTGGGTTCGTCCTTGAGACGTGCAATACGTTGTTGCACGTGCATTCCGGGAAAGAGAAACAGAGCAAATGAATGCCACACAATACTGTCACTTTGGAAAGCTCAACCCCTGCCCTTGCGATCGTTAAAAAAATTAAACGGCTATTGAAACGCATAGCATGCCAAGGCTCACGTCTGCACAACGTCATGAGGCCATTGGAATGGTCCGTGGGGGTATGTCTCAACGACAAGTGGCTGCACATTTCAACTGCCACCGGAACACTATTTCTGCACTGGTGAGACGCTACCAGAACACAAATGACGTCATTGATCTGCCACGTTCTGGACGTCCACGTGTAACAACGCCAAGACAGGACAGATGGATAAGGGTGACCCATCTTCGCCACAGGTTTCAATGCAGTTCGACAACGTTTACGTCATCACGGGATCAGACCACGACGTCCCGCCATATGGCCTATCTTGACACAACGTCATCGACAAGCTCGCCGAATGTGGTGCCGAAATCATGTCCGCAGACCCTTGTTTTGGTGGAGAAATGTTGTTTTTACAGATGAGTCCAGGTTTAACATTTCCCATAGTGATGGACGTCAACGTGCCTATAGACGCGTGGGAGAACGTTAAGGAGAGGAATCGCTTTGGTGATGGTACCGTGATGATTTGGGGTAGAATAACAGCACGCCAAAGAACTCCTTTGGTGATTGTTCAGGGCAACTTAACTGGTATGGGCTACAGGGATCAGATTCTTCGACCTGTAGCAATTCCTTTTCTGCAACGTCATGGCCCTGGGTTAACATTCCAACAGGACAATGCCCGCCCTCATACGGCAAGGGTTGCTATGGATTTCTTGCAACACCACAACGTTGACTTACTGCCTTGGCCTGCAAATTCACCGGATCTCTCCCCGATAGAGCATGTTTGGGACGAGTTGGATCGACGTCTATGCCGTCTTCCTCATCCGCCAGATAACGTCCTTGACCTTGCAATAGAACTTGAGAGAATCTAGCGTGACATCCCACAAGCCTTCCTTGCCCGTTTGATAGGCTCTATGCGTCGTCGATGCACTGCTGTTCTCAATGCCGATGGTGGACATACCCGTTATTGAGCTTGTGACATGGTCGTTTGACCCCTGTCCCGCTTGTGACGTCATTGTGATTGACTTTTCAATGGAAATTCTCCCGACTTTCTATGGTCTCCTGATCCCTCCATTAAAGTTTATATGTACCTTTGACATTGTTATCGTATTGCTGCTGCTGATGACGGGACTGTCGATGATGGAGCTGTTGCTGTTGAAACTGATGATGATGATGAAGCTGCTGTATGTGATGCTGCCTGTGAAGTCCAAACAGTCGTTCATCAGTTGCTGAATCTTTATTTTGGCGTCCCGGTACACAGGTTTGGGCAGATTCTTTAGGATATCTCCCACCCAGCTTATGAATGTCAACCTCTCTGACTGGTCGGCTGACAGAACCTCTTGTCTCTGCTTCACCAGCTACTCCATTGACGATAGTATCCTATCAGCTCTATCGTCAAGGCCGGATATATACTAGGCACATAAAGAAACTGTGCATACAAAAATAAAAAATCTAAATTTATCAATCCTGTGTAGACACATAAGGATTTAAACTCAGAGATTATCCAACATGCATGCACGTGCCACGTTCAGTGACGTCAGTGGGTTCGTCCTTGAGACGTGCAATACGTTGTTGCACGTGCATTCCGGGAAAGAGAAACATAGCAAATGAATGCCACACAATACTGTCACTTTGGAAAGCTCAACCCCCGCCCTTGCGATCGTTCAAAAAATTAAACGGCTATTGAAACGCATAGTATGCCAAGGCTCATGTCTGCACAACGTCATGAGGCCATTGGAATGGTCCGTGGGGGGATGTCTCAACGACAAGTGGCTGCACATTTCCACTGCCACCGGAACACTATTTCTGCACTGGTGAGACGCTACCAGAACACAAATGACGTCATCGCTCGGCCACGTTCTGGACGTCCACGTGTAACAACGCCAAGACAGGACAGATGGATAAGGGTGACCCATCTTCGCCACAGGTTTCAGACTGCAGTTCGACAACGTTTACGTCATCACGGGATCAGACAACGACGTTGCGCCATATGGCCTATCTTGACATAATGTCATCGACAAGCTCGCCGAATGTGGTGCCGAAATCATGTCCGCAGACCCTTGCTTTGGTGGAGAAATGTTGTTTTTACAGATGAGTCCAGGTTTAACATTTCCCATAGTGATGGACGTCAACGTGCCTATAGACGCGTGGGAGAACGTGAAGGAGAGGAATCGGTTTGGTGATGGTTCCGTGATGATTTGGGGTAGAATAACAGCACGCCAAAGAACTCCTTTGGTGATTGTTCAGAGCAACTTGACTGGTGTGGGCTACAGGGATCAGATTCTTCGACCTGTGGCAATTCTTTTTCTGCAACGTCATGGCCCTGGGTTAACATTCCAACAGGACAATGCCCGCCCTCATACGGCAAGGGTTGCTATGGATTTCTTGCAACACCACAACGTTGACTTACTGCCTTGGCCTGTAAATTCACCTGATCTCTCCCCGATAGAGCATGTTTGGGACAAGCAACAGGAAATACGATGGTGTGGTTGTTTTCAGTTATATACACCGGGGTTTATATTAAAGTTTGACATGGCTCTGAAGGTGATCGTCAGCCTGAAACAAAAATAAAAATAAAATAGAAAACAACTCAGGATACTGATTTGATTTTTGTGATTTTTGTTTCAGTTGGCGGGTCAGTAATTCAACTAAAATGTAAGGCAGAGGGAAAATATAAACAAATAGTTATCTTAAAATATACATCTGACATATTTCTGTACTGGTACAATCCACCACGTGGCAATACGTGTGATAATCTAGCACGTAATGTAAATACCCCTCACACCTTATCTCATTTTCTCGCGAGAAGGGGGAGTCAAACTGGCTGTTGAACAGATATGCAATGAACAGATATGTGAAGTGCATGCCTTTGTTACTGGTTTAAGGTAACACTGACAACAGTTCGCGGTGAGGTACGGAGATGAGTCGTGCTTTAGTCCGATGCCTGTTGTTTTCAATATCAAATTGTTGTGATTGTGTTCGTTGGCTTGTCAACTCCATTTCCATGTTTTTGTAATACTCCAAACGGCAAACGGCATCACCTTCGCATTCATAGCCTATATACGCACGTACATACTGCGTGACTTTAACCCTCTCCTGTATGTTTCAGATGCTGCCTCCTTGGCCAACGACCCTTCCTACATCAATATAGCCGGCTATCCAGGGACCCCTAACTGCCACTACGAGTCATGCCACAACTCAGACCAGTGTGGGGCCACTCCCGTCAGAATGAATCCAAACCTTATCCTCCCCTTGTTCCTCTGTTACTGTGACAGCAACTGCCTCCTCTACGGTGACTGCTGCTTTGACTACTTTGAAACCTGCCTTGGTTCCAACATATCCGACTTTTCCCAAAGCGATAAATATAAGAGTATGGAGAGATCTTTCTTGAAAGAACAAAAAACACTCCAATACAAAACGTGTTCAGGAAGAGGAATAGGAATTCTGTTTTGGACAATCCGTAGTTGTTCCAGAGATGGTGTAACAGGTGAAGATGTCCTGAATTGCGAGGTGGGAGGACGGAATGCTATTGGCGATGTACCTGTAACTCTCATTGAAACTCCAACCATAACATTTGCAAACTATTACTGTGCAAAATGCCACGGTTTTGAGAGGAACATGGTGCGTTTCTGGCGTACACATGTAACGTGTGAGTTTGGTATAGATGTTACCGACATGTCCTTCACTCAAGTTGAGAAACTTATACTTCTGGGTACCTGTTGGGTTTACAGTGAGCCAAACCCAGAGGATAATCCAAGACTGTGTAACAAGGACTTCATGAAAGTTGAACCCAAGACAAATGTAGCCCTCGTCAATGGCGAAACCTCAACACAGTCTTCTGACACCAACACGCTGAAACCAACAATCACCCGCTTGATGGGACCAACCTTTGTAACGCTGCCCACTGTAACTACTATTGCACCTGAAATCTACCTGGAAGACGCAGATAGACTGTGCTCATTATATATGTACCCAGCGATAGATGAGAACTCGACAATGTACCAAAATGCACACTGTGCGTTAAGTGTACTTGGAAGGGTGACTCTGGACACTCCCCTAAGATGTGCATCACAAAAGCTACCTCCAGTCTCTATGCAACCAAGAATACCCTTGATCAACTGGCCAATTGTTGGTTCTCCTACCTTAGAGCTGATGATACCCGACGAGTGGAAACATATGTCAACAAATGTCAGTAACGTCAAAACGTTGCGCATGCTATTTAATTTTGGGGATAATGAGATGAGTTTGGAAATCAATGGTCGAGTGGTGAGAACTGAGACAAGGTTATGTCTCAGAGAAGATGAGGTGTTCAACATTTACTCTCACAAGTGTGTGATCCTGATGTGTGACGGGATGGACATGCGCCCCGTCAACGGGACCTGCATCCTCAAGGACAAGCAGGTGATTGACGGAACTGGACAACTCTACCCTCACGGTGCTCACATCTTTGCCATCACTCTCAGTGTTCGTGGGGAGGACACGTTAATGATGAAGGTTGTAAGGAAGAACATTAGACGTTTTTTGGAATGGTTTCTTAGTGACAGAAACGATATTAGTCATAACGCGAGTGTGAACCTTACAAATCTGATCGAAAGAGTACATCCAGATGTAGTAATGAATAATGTCAGTGTAAACAAACACACTACATACACTTATACAGCTAACGTCGAATCTAACGCCCCAGTAGGTACCCTCATTGACACAACTGGATATCTGTTCAGGGAGATGTCTTCAAAACATTCACAGCTTAATATTAAAGCGTTTAACTTTTCTTTGAATAACTTAAAAACAAACAATTCATCTGTGACTCAGGATATTTTGGAATACCATGGATATATCAGCAACTTGACAGAGGTTTGTCCCGAAAAACATGTTCCCAAAATGTTCCAAGATGTTGAAGTGATCACAGTCAGAAATTCTTACTACGCCAGATTAAATCGGTCATACTTCAGGTTAGATAACATAGGGTTTGAGATGCATTATGAAGACAGTGCAGCAGCACTCAATTGGACAGACATTATTGTCTGTGTTCCTGACATGGGCGATGACTCCATCCACTGTCCAAATGGAAAGTTGTCCATTCATCAATCTGAGTTTAGTCTCGTCAATGACTCCCTGCTTTATATTCCCAGTGGAGTCATGCTGCCCCCAGGGAATTTCAGTCTCACGAAAAATGGAGCTATTATCTGCTCCCACTTCTCACGGAGTCATACTGACCAGGTGGTTTTCTTTGACTACGCCGACGTCCAGATTGTTCTGACCATTGTGGCATCATCAGTGTCCATGACCTCTCTTGTTGGGGTACTTCTGGTTTATAGCTTTCTACCCCAACTCAGAAATGTTCCTGGTAAAATTGTAATGTCTTTGTCAGCAACTCTCCTTGTTGCCCAGGGACTCCAACTCATGACCAAAGTACCAACTGGTCCGATGTGCGTAGCGGTTGCCTCCCTTGTCCAAATGATGTGGCTATCCACGTTCCTGTGGATGAGTTTGCTGTCTATAGATCTAGCTCGGTCTCTGAGAAGCATGTCACCATTATCTGGAACTGAGAGTCACAACCAACTGTTTTGTCTGTACGCATTCGTTGGTTGGGGGATCCCCTTCCTTTTGGTTGCCACTTGTGTTGTGATCGATCGTTTCCATGTGTGGGGAATACGCATTGGCTATGGATCTGATCACGTGTGTTGGATAGCCAATCCCAAAGCGTCTCTCTATGTTTTCGGACTTCCACTGGCTCTGACCCTGCTTATTAATGTAACCTGTTTCATTTTGACTCTGATCAGCATCGAGCGGACGGCCTCCAAAGTCGCTTCACATGCCAAAAGCTGCAAGAACGAGAAAACACGCCTGGGCATATATGTCCGCCTATCGTTCATCATGGGTTTCTCGTGGATCTTCTGTTTCATTGCTGCCTTCACCCAGGTGTCCCTTCTGTGGTATTTCCAGATCGTTCTTAGCGGCCTTCAGGGTTTCTACATTTTCGTGTGTTTCGTCTGTAAGTCGAGGAACTTCCAACTGTTGAAGGAAAAGCTCTACTGTTTACACAAGAAGACTCAGACGAGGGATGTTACCGCAACCGCGCGCACCACCCAGACAAAGATTTGAGAGCCGAAAAGACAACACGTACATTTAATTGTCCTTTGAAATAGTAGCTACATTACGGTGAGCTCCTATAACTATAGACGCATAGAAGCTGCTACTTGTATTCTACTCGATGCTAAGGTTCAGTTTCAACGACTTCATCAGCTTGTTTTAAAGAGTTGTGTGTTATGTTACTATATGTTCCTGATGTGATTTAATTGAAAATAACTTTTTTTCTATTTTCTGTATGAGCTTTTCATCATGATACAGTTTACTACAGTCGTCGGGCAGGGAATTGTGTCACACTGTTATCTACAGGGTTGCAACTCTCAGTGATTTCGTTACTGAAGCATGAATGCAGATAGTCGAATGATTTGGCAAATTGAGAATGTCTGTTGTGTAAAGCCGCACTCAGCAATACTAAAATCTCTACATATTCGAGTCTGCATCCAGACAATCCAGTGACTGACAGCATGAGCATGGATCTACCCAACTGGGATACGATGACATGCATATATTAACCCTCTCAATGCTGCTGTCGAATACATTCCACAGGAGAGCAGCTTAATGATATCCCCAAATACAACTATTGATCAAGCAGGGTTTACGTTTCATTTGAACTATGTATTGAATGCATGAATGCTCAGCCTTCTAAAGTAGTTTTTGTCCCTTAAAACGAAAGCCCGCAAATTAAAAATGCATTCGCCAACTTTTTCGGCAGACAGCCACAAACAACTGTTGACTTCAGGCACTTCACGTCGAGTGGTACTCAGTCAAATTTTTTTCTCCATAATGAAATTATTTCTTTTAGAATTTGATTAATATTTTTGTTCTTCGATGAAGAGAAAACACTGAAGTTCCCCATTTTCTAACAGAAAATAGTAACTTTCGTTTTAATTAGTTATAAACAAAAATAATCTCAATGTTACATCACCGATCGGATGGATAGGAACGATAATGGCAACGGCGGTAAACAAACAACTCATGCAACGTGATACCGATAAACTAGTGTCATCCTTTCGATATATCCAAATAACTTTTGCTGGAATTAATTACATGGCCCGATTACTTAACTGCTAATATCTTTGATCGAGTTTGTATTGTTTGGAAACCTTCCGACTTTGACATTGTTGACAGCCGTAGGTGAGGGCGTGGCCTAACGATTGTTTTAGGTGACAACACGTTTATAAGCAGAATCTGAACTTATATACGAGAAAACGATTCAATACCTACATAATCCAGACCATGAAAAATAATCACAATATTTGTAATTGTATCCACCCTTGGTGAAACCGGAAGCACGTACGGCATCGCGCACATGGAGGTAAAATATGCACGAGAAACTACCACAGACACATTTTCTAAAAGATTCATATTCCCGTGAAATGCAAATATATTGTATAACTAACTTTTTAGTGACTTTCACTTGGTTACTGTAAATTGGTATTAACTGTAGTTGTCATATTTTATTTTGTTGTATATTTTTCTTTCGCAATATTGCCGTCGGGGGAGATATTATAAAATGTCAGTATGTCATAACAATAACATAACATCGTTCTGTGTCTATCGTTACAAGATTGACAATTCTGATAATTGAAGATGTCGATGTATGAAACAGAAAGGGATGAAACCAGGCTTATTGTATGAAACTAGATTTATGGTAATTGGATTTCTTCAAAATTGGAATGATGTATGCATAAACAGTCCAAAACCCCAAAAGTATATTTGTTACAGCTAAGGTAATCGGTCAATTTGAAATGTTCGTTACTGTCGCCGCTAACAAAACCTTACTTTGCAATTAAATTTAATGCAGGTTGGTATACAAATACCTAGATATCAGTACACTAGGACATTGACGTTGGTCAAAAGTATCATTTTCTGCAAATAGCTAAGCCAATGCATTCTTTTTAGATAAACATATTTGGTCTAATGCTATGTCGCCAGTCTTTAGGGAATGTCCGTGACAAATGTTCAGCTTGACATGTACATGTGTAGAACAAACGATAACCTTAACTAATCACTTTGAATGAATACAATTTATGTTTACATTAATGGCATTTGTCATTATTTGGTGCTTAGAATATCTCTGTGCACAATCTATATCAATGAATAAAATATATTCCATGCGTAGAAATAAGAGTAAAATGTCAGTTACCACTGCCAAATTGGGTAATTATGCTCTTTTTTACAGAAGCGTAGTAGGGCCACGGTGAATTTCTTTTGGGGGTCACTATCTCCTACGTAGGACTTAGTATCTCCTACGTGGGACTTAGTAGTATCTCATACGTAGGACATACTATCTCCTACGTAGGACTAAGTATCTCCTACGTAGGACATAGTATCTCCTACGAAGGACTTAGTATCTCATACGTAGGACATACTATCTCCTACGTAGGACTTAGTATCTCCTACGTAGGACTTAGTATCTCCTACGTAGGACTTAAGGACTTAGAATCTCCTACGTAGGACTTAGTATCTCCTACGAAGGACTTAATATGTCCTTTTTAAGGATGGTTATTAAGTTGAGAAATGTTTGGTAGGACGTTAGATAGTCGAAATGTGAGTCAGTGAATATTCATGACACTAACGCAGTGTTACTGTACAGGGTTATTGTGTGTGTATTACGTTAGGGTAACGTGGACCCTGTTCTAATTGCAGTTATGGAGGTTTGGGTATGATTATGTTTAATCTATCATACATACATCTATTCACACACACACACACACACACACACAGAGAGAGAGAGAGAGAGAGAGAGAGAGAGAGAGAGAGAGAGAGAGTGGGATGGTTGGGGTGAGGTTGTGATATGAAATTCGGGTTATAACACGACCTCCGCAAGTTGTTGCTTGTGTTGATGGGGCTAGGTTGGATCAGATGCAACGCTCGTTTGCGGTTTTATTCGTAATTGTTTACAGGTTGACTTGACTGGGGTGGACAAGTGTTGAGTGCGGCGTAAAACAATACGAAATTCAAAAGGCAAAGAATTGTCATTATAGTTATTTTATAAATATAAGGGGATACGTACACATAGATTGCCACCTATAGTCTAAGACACGTCTGTACACGCAGATTATGATTCATGTGCAACGACCTCTGAAATATCCAATGCATAATAGTAAAGTGTAACAAAGTGCAACATATAACAGTGAACTAACTGCAACGCGTAATAGTAGAGCAAACTGAACGCAAGGCAGTAAAGTATAACAGTCGGTCCAACACAGTACTAATGTGCAACAATTAGTTGAACACATGACTCTAATAATGAAGGAAACAGTAGACTCTAATAGTAAATTGAAACACATGATAGTAGACTCTAACAGTAAATGAAACACATAACTGTAGACTCTAATAGTGAATGAAACGAATGACCGTAGACTCTTACAGTGACTGAAACAGTGAAACAGGAGATTGTGTGCGTGTCGGGGGCTTTAAGTCGACCGTTTCAGATTAATCCATATAAACGTATATCGATCAATTTGGTCTAATGCTATGTCGCCAGTCTTTAGGGAATGTCCGTGACAAATGTTCAGCTTGACATGTACATGTGTAGAACAAACGATAACCTTAACTAATCACTTTGAATGAATACAATTTATGTTTACATTAATGGCATTTGTCATTATTTGGTGCTTAGAATATCTCTGTGCACAATCTATATCAATGAATAAAATATATTCCATGCGTAGAAATAAGAGTAAAATGTCAGTTACCACTGCCAAATTGGGTAATTATGCTCTTTTTTACAGAAGCGTAGTAGGGCCACGGTGAAATTCTTTTGGGGGTCACTATCTCCTACGTAGGACTTAGTATCTCCTACGTAGGACTTAGTATCTCCTACGTAGGACATACTATCTCCTACGTAGGACTATAGTATCTCCTACGTAGGACATAGTATCTCCTACGAAGGACTTAGTATCTCATACGTAGGACATACTATCTCCTACGTAGGACTTAGTATCTCCTACGTAGGACTTAATATCTCCTACGTAGGACTTAGAATCTCCTACGTAGGACTTAGTATCTCCTACGAAGGACTTAATATGTCCTTTTTAAGGATGGTTATTAAGTTGAGAAATGTTTGGTAGGACGTTAGATAGTCGAAATGTGAGTCAGTGAATATTCATGACACTAACGCAGTGTTACTGTACAGGGTTATTGTGTGTGTATTACGTTAGGGTAACGTGGACCCTGTTCTAATTGCAGTTATGGAGGTTTGGGTATGATTATGTTTAATCTATCATACATACATCTATTCACACACACAATACACACACACACACACACAGAGAGAGGAGAGAGGAGAGAGTGGGATGGATGAGTTGGGGAGTGAGGTTGTGATATGAAACTCGGGTTATAACACGACCTCCGCAAGTTGTTGCTTGTGTTGATGGGGCTAGGTTGGATCAGATGCAACGCTCGTTTGCGGTTTTATTCGTAATTGTTTACAGGTTGACTTGACTGGGGTGGACAAGTGTTGAGTGCGGCGTAAAACAATACGAAATTCAAAAAGGCAAAGAATTGTCATTATAGTTATTTGTATAAATATAAGGGGATACGTACACATAGATTGCCACCTATAGTCTAAGACACGTCTGTACACGCAGATTATGATTCACGTGCAACGACCTCTGAAATATCCAATGCATAATAGTAAAGTGTAACAAAGTGCAACATATAACAGTGAACTAACTGCAACGCGTAATAGTAGAGCAAACTGAACGCAAGGCAGTAAAGTATAACAGTCGGTCCAACACAGTACTAATGTGCAACAATTAGTTGAACACATGACTCTAATAATGAAGGAAACAGTAGACTCTAATAGTAAATTGAAACACATGATAGTAGACTCTAACAGTAAATGAAACACATAACTGTAGACTCTAATAGTGAATGAAACGAATGACCGTAGACTCTTACAGTGACTGAAACAGTGAAACAGGAGATTGTGTGCGTGTCGGGGGCTTTAAGTCGACCGTTTCAGATTAATCCATATAAACGTATATCGATCATCTCCTACAGGAAATATTACGTATTACGTAGATACTATGTCCTACGTAGGAGATATTAACTCCTACGTAGGAGATACTAAGTCCTACGTAGGAGATTGTAAGTCCAACGTAGGAGATAGTAAGTCCTACGTAGGAGATACTAAGTCCTACGTAGGAGATACTAAGTCCTACGTAGGAGATATTAAGTCCTACGTAGGAGATATTAAGTACTACGTAGGAGATAGTAAGACCAAAAAACATTTTCACCGTGGCCCTAGTACGCTTCCGTACTTTTTCACATAGTTTAAGTTATATTTAGAACATGAAGTATGCCAGGTGGAAAAAGAAAAAAAAATATTCAAAGCTTTGTGTGGTTAATGGTAACTCACGGAGTATAAAATCTCCGTTACTGAAATATTCGTTACCAGGGTATTCGCAACTACATAGCTTGTGAAGTTCTGATACCATTTTTCAAATATCCCGTGACTCCTATCCAAGCTGTGAAGTCAAAGAGGATGTATACAATTACCAAAGAGGTAAAATTCAGAGCCATCTGAAATAGGAAGTGACGGTGTTACAAAAATTTCATTTCTAAATAAAAATTGACACCACCACTTACTATTTAGTTATAAGTCACGTTTCGGAGTTTACAAAGTAATGTCACTCTGTATTTGATAAGACAGACTTACAACTGGGCAATAGAAACATGACCAAAACATCAAGAACAAACACAGTGAACATTTCATCCTAGTAACGGATATTTCTGTCGCCTCGAGAGGATTAAAATTAAGCTAAAGTCCTGTTATTTCCAGAATTTTCGTTGCTTGTGTCATGTTAAATAATTACAGTGTCATTATTTGTAATTTATACCCCAAAAAGATTGAATGATAATTAGATTTGAGAATAGTTTACTTCTCTGCCTTTAAACAATAAAGATCTCTGAAGATAATGTCGATTTATAGTTTGCCAAAAAATAGCCCCCCAAACACGCTTATTAAATCTTTATATGATTGGTTTCAGATTTCAATATCTTGAAATCTGTCCAGTTTAAGTCTTTCCCGGGTCATGACAGTGTTTCTGAAGACATGATGTTGCCGAAAATAATCGTTACTTATATAGTGGTTTATATCTAGTGGTCGGAAAACGATTAAACCATGTTTCCTCCTTAAATAGACGGATCAGAGGATCTGAAAGCATTTGTCACTTCATGGCATGGTGTTCCATGTGTATCCTGCGATCCTAAAGTTTACTTTCACACAGCTTGGTCAATGTTTGCAAGTTCAGTATGTTTTTTATGTTCCTGCACTGTACTTGCTTGGAATTGGATAGTCTACCATGTTAAGGAAATATGTACTCCCAGACTTGGTAAGAAGGGCCATGACAGCTTTCTAGGTGCGTGTTTTTATCGGCTTAGGTGGTTATCCCTTGTGATAATGAACATTTCAGTGTTATGATTCTCTAAGTGTGAACCTGTTTTGTTAGCTTGTTATATTTTCAGAAACTTTCAATTCTTGTAGAATTCCCGTTGGTTTTAAGCAGCCCAATATGTTACCTCGGCCAAATACAAGATTTCACTCAAATACAACTTGTTATCTTTCAATACTTTGTTAGCCATTTACACCCCGGTATTGAGAGAGCGTTTTGTTCTTCAAATAGGAGCAAACTTTAAATAATTTGGTTGCCTCAGAAAGCACATTGTTTGACGTGTGTCCATTTTAAAAAATAATATATTTACTGGTCAAGTGACCCAATACAATGCTCGATTTAGCATGGAGAATTTGCACGTTAAAGCTGCAAAATGCAACCTCATATTTATACATACTTGCATACATTGCGCATGTTCACATTTTGCTATTAAGAAACGCAGACTTCATCTGGGGAAACATAATGATGATGAACTGGCTTGGAACAGTGAATACACTGACAGTGATTGAAAGCGTTACCATATTGTTCACGTCATGAGTGAGTGAGTTGGGTTTTACGCCGATTTGAGCAATATTCCAGCAATATCACGGCGGGGGACACCAGAAATGGGTTTCACACATAGTACCCATGTGGGGAATCGGCGTGACGAGCAAATGCTTTAACCACTAGGCTACCTCACCGCCCATCATGTCATGAACTTTTATGAAGGAATATATAATGATCATATCGGACCCAGAATAATTTTGTTTTGGTGATGTTGTAAAATCATTAATACCAAAACCCAAAATAATAGATAATTATATATTGAGCAGGAGGTACAACCTGTTTTTACCTGGAACATCTGGGTCATCACCTAAGATCGAGCCCAGATTTATTGTTGTCCTGTTTGGAGCAAATTTATTCAGACTTAAATTTGGATATTTTATTTAAATATATAAGTGTCCCCAACAAAATCAAACATTAAGACTCCTAACGGAAGAATGCTCAAGGTCTGACATTTCTAATTGCACAGAAGACTGTCTTTGACATTTTTTGTTTTATTATACAGAGGCAATTATGCATACAATATGTAATAAGAGCATACCACTATCAGAGCAACAATCTTTGAAAGTTCTGTAGAATAATTACATGTTATATCATTGCTCAGAAACCCAGGGAAAGATACTAAGGTAATATATTTTATATTTGCTTAAACAGAAAGAATCACCAAGAACCCTGTGACTTTCATCAGATGATACCATTTTCTGATATATAAATAGTTTCCACTTTTTGGTTACTTTCCATCCATTATATAACAACAATACATGCACGAACATATATGTGTGCATATAGATGTACACAGGATTGTGACTCGTTTAAATGTCATATCTAAGACATTACACTGACCTGTTGAAAAGCATGTGTAGAGACGACCAAAAAGCTTGCTTGTTTACTGTTTGAGAATGCTGTAAATCTTGCTGCCTGGTAGTATTTATATATTTCTTGTTGTAAAGATTTGAAACTTGGTTTGATTTTCCTAATAGTACATCTGTAAAACATATATTTTGTAATTAGAATAATTGCATTCAAAGGATGATAATTCATACCCTTAAATCCAAATAATACATTCTCTTCATTGAATTCCTTCAGTATATTTTGCAAGCCGTTCTGACAGTTTCTCAATAAGATTTTGGCATATTGACAGGTATATAAAACATGTACAATGCTTTCAAGTGAAATACACAATGCCATTTAGAAAGTGGTCAAATGTAACAAATGTTATATTTGGGATTGCACTTTCTTAGTAAAGTACAGATTCTAGTACTTTTGTTGGGTTGAGTCCCATCCGGGATTCGAACCCACACCCTCAGAGTCAGGCACCTACTTGTGTACATGGTTTTGCCATAAGATTAATATTCTTCCACTCAGTAACAGTGTACTCTTTCTGTAAATTATCTTCCCATTTCAACAGTGTTTTGAACTTTGTAAAAGTTGGGTCTAATAAACTCATATAAAAATCTGAACAGCCTTGTTTATTGCTTATTATTGACATGTTATAAGGCAGAATTGGTCTAGAACTGGAGTCAACACAAGGATTGGTGTTGTATAGAAATGATGACACTGATTTGTTGACTCCCTCATAAGTCAGAAAGTCTGGTTTGATATTATATCTTTTTCCAAAGTTTTTAAAATCATATAGTTTTCCATCATCATCAATCATATCTCTACAATATGTTACACCCTTTTTATGCCATTGCTGTAGATAAATAGGTTCACTCCCAATTCTAATAGCATTGTTATACCAAATAGATTTTGACATTTTCTCTTCATCACTTTTGTTTTCACCATTATCTCAGCTGTACACGTATGTTGACCATCTAAACTGAGTGGGGCGGTGGGGTAGTCTAGTGGTTAAAGCGTTCGCTCGTCACGCCGAAGGCCCGGGTTCGCTTCCACACATGGGTACAATTTGTGAAGCCCATTTCTGGTGTCCCCGCCGTGATATTGCTGGAATATTGCTAAAAGCTAAAACCCAAACTCAGTCAGTCAGTCAGTCAGTCAGTCAGTCTAAACTGAGTCTGTGACCAGTCCATTTTCCACTTTGTACAGAGCTTATACCTTGTTCTCTTTATTGATCCAATCCAAATCAATTTAGTTTTTCAGCATTAACCTATAATCCAGAAAATCTCGCAAAAGAAGATAAAGTATTCATTGTTGCGTAGAGGCTTTTTTCTGATAGGTCTAAAGTTAGTGTAGTATCATCTGCAAAATGGGCGAGAAGAGATAGTATATTTCTGATAAATGTTCCACATTTCATTATCTACAGTTTGGTACCTTCAAAAAGGAAATCCATTGTGACTGACTGAGTTTATTTTTACGCCGCTTTTAGCAATATTCCAGCAATATCATTGCGGGGGGCACCAGAAATGGGCTTAACACATTGTGTCCATGTGGGGAATCGAACCCGGGTCTTCGGCGTGACGAACCAACGCTTTAACCACTAGGCTACCCCACCGCCCCGAAATCCGTTGTGTTTTCGCAGAGCTGTGAACCCTATGAAAATGCGTTTGGCCAAAAGTTGACCAACTTCCAAGGGCAATAACTCAGACACTATTCAAGATATGCTTGAGCAAGCTAAGTAGTCCGGAGTGTGGGCTTTACAACGATATATAGAACACTATTGTACTATTATCCGTTCAGGAGAAGAAGATTGTTAAACACAGGCACCATCAAAAAGGTGCGGAAATGTGACAAATCGCGAAGGTTGTCTTTGTGTCGTAATGGTGACGTAATTATTGATTTTTACATAACCATGATGTGAATGGAATCCATTGATTTTTCGCAGAGTTGGGACCTTTTTTTAACCCTATGACAATGCGTCTTAGAAAATTCAACTACTTCCAAGGGCGATAACTCCAAAACAGTTCAAGATATCAACATGCCTTGAACAAATTCAGGTGTCCAGAGTATGGGCCTTAAAACACTAATTCTGTCACGCCCATTTCCATTGTTTTGTCAATGTGTGTAAACGTTATTGCGTCTGACAAAGTGAAGGAAAATTATCATCAACATGCCTCACAATTAATTATTTGCTTGTTATCTACATATTCAGTGTAAAATCACGTGATGGTCCTAATATCAACAAAAATTCAAATAATATACTGAGTCAAAAAAGAAACTTCACATTCTTTCTTCAGGGCACTTTAAAAGAACAAGAGATGGTAAGATGATTAAATTGTTATTATTTCATTGCTGAGATCTGTGTGATGTACTCGATACACTGACAGTGTCAGAATCAGTTCCATTAGGCTACACCGCCGTTCCGAAACATGGGTATACAGAATGTCAACTCACAAGAATAAAAATGCGAAATTTCTCAGTTCAATATCGTGTATGGCCGCCCCGCACATTCACCACTGCCAAACACCGTCTCCTCATCGACTGCCTGATGCTTGTGAACACGTGGTTGGGGATTCTGCGCCATTGCTCTTGCAAGGCAGCGCAAAGTTCCTGCAAATTCTGAGGTTGGTTCCTAAGACCACGAAGCCTTCTCCCAAGTGCATCCCAAACGTGCTCTATTGGATTAAGGTCAGGGGACCTCGATGGCCAGTCCATGACGTTGATTCCAGCGTTTTGAAGGAAATGTCGTGTCAACATCGCGGTATGCGGCCGAGCATTATCATGCTGGAACTGTAGACCTGGGCCATGAGCCGCCATGAAAGGAACGAGTTCAGGGGTGAGCACCTGATCGCGGTAAGCAGCAGCTGTGAGGTTTCCACGGATGACCAGAAGTCGGGAACGGTTGTTCCCACAGAAAGCACCCCACACCATGCAACTTCCACCCCCGAATCTGTCGACTTCCAGTACACAACATTGGGCATACCGTTCACGACGTCGTCTCCAGACTCTATGCCTGCCGTCCGCGAACCTGAGGG
Organism: Haliotis rubra; assembly: GCF_003918875.1. NCBI lineage: Eukaryota > Metazoa > Mollusca > Gastropoda > Lepetellida > Haliotidae > Haliotis > Haliotis rubra. The sequence goes on along the minus strand of NW_025767377.1, from coordinate 467,287 downwards.
TAAACCTAGATTCATCGCTAAAGACGACTCGATTCCAGTTTCTCTGGGTCCATCGAAGGTGACGTTGGGCCCACAGCAGACGTTGACGTTGATGAAACGGCGTCAATATTGGCCCACGATATGGACGTCGAGAATGGAGATTGGCAGCCCGATTTCGAATGGTCTGTGAGGACAGTCGACCTCTAAACATCTCAGCCCTGGTTCGTGTAGCCGGCAGAAATCTGTCACGTAGGTGACGTAGAACGATTTGACGGTCTTCTGCTCGTGACGTCAAACGTGGACGACCCGACCTTGGGCGATCAGAAGTGGTGCCAGTTTGTTGTAGACGACCTCGCAAGTCATACACAGTGCGACGGCTGCATCCCATTGCTCTTGCGACGTCAATAACTGATCTTCCTGCTTGCAACATGCCAACGGCACGTTCACGTTGCACATTTGACAATCGTGGCATTTCAAGTACAGTTACAACTGTGGTTTAAAAGTGTTTTTTCAATTCTTGAAGCCAATGCAAACACGTGCATATGAAGAAAACTTCGATGCGAAGATCACGTGATCGACTGCACGTGCAAAACCTGATTTGGCACTAACGTCATTTGTACGACAAGTGGATGGGTTTGAGTGGGTTTTGCTAACGTTTTTCTAGAGTCGAAAGATAGGGATCCCATTTCGGATACATAGATGTATCATCAGAGAAAAATTATTCATTATTTTTCAAATTACATTTTGTGAAGTTTCTTTTTTGACTCAGTATAGATACTGAGGAAATTGCACGTGGAGTGCACGATCGAGTACTGTTTCCGGGTCACGGGAACATACAAAGTTAAACGTGTACCGGAATGCAACACTGGCTTTATGTGGGGTAGTGTCGAAAATAATGAACCATAACACATGAAATTAGGATTGGTGATTATTCATAAGTCAAATGTCACGTATTATATTCTGCAATTTTCGTGACTTTGACACGTTGGAATAAACCTAATAGTGGCATTTGGATAAAAGATGTGATGACGTCGAGAATACGTTTTGTTTATGACGAGCGTTTTTAAATATCACTTTTTTGAAAAAAAATGTAAGTTTCTGTCGCACTGATATTTGCTTATATAGATATGCGAATTAAAAGTCAATTAAATATGCGATCTCGGAGATAAGAATATTGAAATCGATCTGAGCTAATTTTACGATTTATGCAGGTTCCTAATATGAAACGCTTTTCATTGTCAAAAATCAAGTAATTTAGGTAAATTCAAGGAAAGTTTTACTTTGGCATTAACTTCTGTATGTTTGAAAATATCTGGATTTTTTTTATAATAATGTTCATTTTTCTATCTAGCATTAATGTGCCAAATATTGTTTCAGTTGTCCAACAGTTTCATTTCCCCTACCGTCTTACCAACGCCTTATGCTGAAATTATTTCAAAACTCTAAAGGTTAAGTCAACCTTTTCACCCTCAGTGATTTCGTTACTTTGGTACTGAAGTATGAATTCAGATACTCCAGTGATTTGGCAAGTTGTGTTTGTTTATTGTGTAACACTCAGCAATATTAAAGGATATAGATAATCGAGTTTGGGCAGGACAATCCAGTGATTGACATCATGAGCATCGATCTACGAAACTTTGGACACGATGACAAACATTTGTTGCGTCAACTTGCCTGACCAGACCAATTGTAACCATATCATCATGGGTCACATATTTCTTGGGGTGAATGTGAACTCACCCTGGGGCTTGGTATCACCACACACTGAAATGGCGAGAGATGATTAGGACGTGTAGCTTCAAAGTTCTCTGTGTTAGTAAGGTGTAAGTATGCAGGAATGCTCCTCCATATGATTGGATTACATGTCATTATGCGATGATATCAATACCGCACTTTGGAAGAGAGAGCGTACAAGGGGCGATCAAAAGTATGTAGCCTCACCAAAAAGTGATACAAATTCAGTTATTTTTATGTTTTATTTTTCTACAGATTATCTGTCAACCTCAAGCAAATTGGTTTTGCTATGTTCCAGTCTCACGATCCCCATTTTGTTTGTCCTTTTATCTTGGAACCCTAAAAAAAAACCCGCAAAATCTGCAATAAATGCATCACAAACATAAATACTGAATGGTCACACAAGTGTCAGCTCACAATTTAGTGTAAACAGTGGCAGCTCGAATATCTGGACACAATGTTTTTGAAAGATTAAAATGGGGGGCCCCCGACTAAATATAAATCAAGCAATCCAAATCTTTGACTGTTGATTCTGACGGGAAATCATCCAATAATATACTGAACATATTTTACGTGGTATTATCCGAGGGCATACCATTATCCAAGAGGTACCAAATAACAAATCGTTTTTCATTTTCTGCAATTTTATTTAGAAATATTATACCAAAATGTGTTGTGATGACTAAGATCTCGTTAGCCACACTACCCACATATGTGAAATTTTGGATATGGCTTTGCTAATGATTCCTTCAAAATAAAATAAAATCTTTTCAAACATTGGACATCGAGAATATAGTTAGGCTACGTACTTTTTTGATCGACCCTCGTATTTGAAGCATGTCGTACAATTGCTTCTTCATGAAATTTTCTGTGGAAGCCTCGACAAATATTGATCGATGAACTTTTTATTTATGTCAACAAGTTGACTTTTATATCTATCAGGTAACAGTCAACATGTTATGTTTGTATGGACGTGCATATTATCAGTAGTGTAAAACAAACACCTTCACGGTTAACCTTCCACGTTAAAGATCCATGTAAGCGGGATACCCACATACACATTGGTAGTATCCACTGGCGAGGACGCCCTGTGAGATGTAGGTCATGAGGTCGGTCCATCCAGTCGTGTATAAAAAACACCCAGACAGAGGTTGGTAAAAAGTCTGATCCACGTGTTGTTTCAGGTGAGGTGAGGTGAGGTGAGGTTAGGTGAGGTGAGGTGAGGTGAGGTGAAATTGGGTTTAAACGTCGTGCTTGAGAATATTTCGCTCTTCTGACGACGTGCATGCGTGTGTATGTGTATGTGAGGCTGCTTGTACTAGCCCAGACTTAAGCTGGTTTTATAATGCTAGCCCACTGAGATACCATGCGGCAGTGAAGCATGAATACCCCACTTAGACACAGTATACTGACTCCAAGCCGACCAGTCCTTGTTGTACCCATTAATGCCGAGCGCCAGACAGGGACCAAGAAGGACCATATTTTAACGTCTTTTGTTATGACGCGGTCGGGGATCAAACCCGCGACCTTCCGCTCTCCAGGCGGACGCTCTAACCACTACACCACGGAGGCGGTCTTGTTGTTTCAGGGCAATAATAAGGCAGCATGAAAGAATACACCAAATAGGCAGTCCAAGATGTTAATTTAGAACATTGTTAAAACGAGTGAATCATTATTGCAGGTCATTAACACACAATACAATCGAATAAGGTTTTCAAACATCATTAAAGTATGAAAAAAGGATTGGGTAGGTTTCTAGATGTAAAACAAAGAGGTTCTTACAAATCGTTTTAAACTTTAAACAGATGCCGGGTAGACATTCAAACAGAAAGAATGATTTATTTACACATTACGTACACAACACATTTAAGGTTTTCACAGATAATTGCCGTAAACAAGTTGGGTAGGTATTCCATCAGTAACATTAAGCGGCAGTGCACTGAATTCGTACTTTGTACTTCCCATAAGTGACATTTTAGTCTCTGCTCCAAGTGAAACAATTTTGTCAATATCATGTAAACCACCAACCACACTGCTGATGGAACCATGTATATTTGTGAGTCTCTGTATATGTGTTTGTGTGTCTCTGTGTGTGTGTGTGCATGCGTGTGTATGTGCATCCGTGTTTGTTTGTGTGTGCGCGTGTGTGTTTTTGTGTGACCACACTCCGTCCATTCTTCAATCCTTACAGGCATGGCTGTTGATACCAACAGCACAACGTTGATTCTAGTAGCTATCACCACATCGTTCTTTCATGATACCACCAGCAAAACGTTGTGTCTTGATGCTATGTTGTTGTTTTTATACCATTTGAAACTATTTTCGATACCGCTGGTACATCACTGTATCGTGATACGATAAGCTCAATGCTTTAAATAAAGTTAAGCTCAAAAGGAATAAGTACTGAAGTGGTTTGATACTTTTCTTCAGAATAAAATCCTAAAATTAGTTATAAACGAATACAATTTTCGATTTATGATCACTGTGAGGCGTTCCTCAAATATCGGTTTTTCAAGAACTAGATGTTTGTCTCCCACCAATATCCGTGGCCATGAGATGCATACAGAGTAATAGCATATGCAACAGAAAACACGTTTCACTACTAGTATTTGATACATTAAACCCTTATCCATAATTTATGTGACATAATTAACTGTTATTCTTCAAGCCTTTTATATCACCGTTCAAACTGAATGCAACGTATGACCCGTGAAGGTCCGGGTTCGAATTGATCTTCAGTAACCCATGCTCGTCGTAAGAGGCGACTAACGGGATCGGGTGGTCAGGCTCACCAACTGGGTTGACACATGTCCTCGTATCCCAGTTGCGTAGATTGATGTTCATGCTATTGATCCCTGGATTGTCTGGTCCAGACTCGATTATTTACAGACCGCCGCCATATAGCTGGAATATTGCTGAGTGCGGCGTAAAAGTAAACTCACTCACTCACTCACTCGCATGCATCGTATGCCTAATCGTCTTTTTGTCGCTTTCTAACATGTTTTATGTTATGATGAAAAACGGACAGTCATTATGGTTTCCATATAATTAAAGTAAATAAATTCTGCGCGACAGCATCAAGAGATGTTTTTTGTGCTTAGATTTAATCTAACACAACAACACATTCTTCCCATACTTCCACTTTCCTAGGTAACACATGTTTGACTCCAGATAATGTTTGTCCAGTGGAATTAGTTGTGATTGTTTCTATCACGATCTACTGATCGTTTAGCACGGAGAGTCCCTCACACCGAAGCTGCAGTTTGCACACACCAGTTGGTCTCACAGAGACACTAGTTGAGACGCGGATGATCTCGGGATGGAGAAGTACATCTTTTCAAGATTCTTTGGATTTTGAAACTGGGTAAGATTTTATACGTTTCTCTCGGTAAAGGACATTTAGGGAGATGAACATGTACTTTAAGTGAAAATATATATATTTCGCAAAATTATACACTGTTATTAAGTATCATCGTATTACAAAAATGCCCCATGCAACGTCCCGCGGGGATCTTGTTGTCATATTGTGCTTGTTCTGCACTTTGCTTTCTGATCCAGCAGCCCTTAATTTTCAAAAATCGTTTTGCAAGACTAGGGATAGGCACCCTTCAACATTCGTAGAGTTACGTGTAAGATAGGCATGGGCCAGCTATCACTTTTTGCGAGTAAATCCAGTATCACTGTCACGAGAAAATATCTACTTGGTGTTCACACAAAAGTCGACAATCAGGAGATAATCACATGGTTAATTAACATTAATTACTTGTCCAGTGGTACAGAGTTTACAAATTTGATTAACTAATTAGATTGCAACGTGAGTTTGATCTTCCGCTCGGCGCTAATTGCAATAGGAAAATGTGCACCTGGTAAAGTGCATTTCTCCAGGTAAGCTGGCTCTTGTCTTTATAAAGTGCGCCCCCTTACACCAAGCTTTAATTTAAGCAATATGAGTGACAGTGCCAGGCTTATATTTCCGCCACAAAACAGAACAGAACATTTATTACTTTCAGACCACTATCCGCGGCAAATGAAGTTCAGTGTTCAATATTATTCAAAATACATGCATTGTGGTAGGACAATTGGTTAGATTAATGTACATACTAACTCAAGAATATTGTGTAAAGGTTAGATGAGCGTATTTGTTATCTAGAGGATTTGCATCTAAGCATAAGAATAGAAAAGAGTTTACTTAACTTTCTAAGTACAGATTTGTTCTTACTTCGGAATAGAGTACTATGTTGTAACACGTTTGGATGGACATAAGAGTATGGCGAGAACAGTTTCTTCTATATTGGCTAAAGTAATCACAACACAAAAGTGCACGGTATTCATCACCAACGCAGTTCTTCTGATATAGGCTACAGGTCCGTTCCATTAAAAGTATGTTATGCCTAGTTCAGTTGGTAATCTGTGACATGATGTCTGAAACTGAATAAGTGGATGGCACTGGTTTTGGGGGAGCTTTCTATAATATGGTTCTAAAGATAGCTCGGATTTAAGTTGTGGCTTTTGTAATAATAATAAGAAGATTCAGGAAAAGCATGCTAAATATGTGGACCTCGCCTTCGAAATGTCTAGCTTGCATCCCGAGTACACAGTCGTCAGGCTCCCCGTTGTTATCGGTGCTCTTGGTTTGGTACCTCCTGATCTCTTGGCGCAGATCAGGAGCGTGCCCGGGTTCTCCATCGGGAGCACAGCCCTTTTGACACTCTGGGTAATGCAGAAGGCTGAAGTCTCGGGAAGTCTACATGTCCTCCGGAAAGTTCTTGGTGGGTTCGACTTTGCAGAGCTTCCTGGGAGAAGTCCCATTCGCTGTCTGGGCTGCGTGTAAAGGGGGCAAGGGCCCTGTGCTGACTGTGCCAGGATCACCCGAACCCACTCTGCTGCATACTATTTTTAATCTGGAAAACATAATAAGAGTATTTGTATAGCGCTGACTTCCACCACACAAGGGCAATGCTCAAATCGCTGACAATCTGATTACTATTACTGGAGTTACTCAGGTTTGGACAAATTGATCTTTATATCTTTCAGTCACCATTTTCTGCAAAGTATGAACAGGTAAATTTTGAGACTGCCAAATGTACACATGGCAAGGTTTTTCTAAAGATAGAGTTTAATGAACAGATCCACATATTCAAGTTTTATGACATCTAATGAACCTCAAAAAGCAACTTTTATCAGGGGGAAAGTTTAGATGATTTTCCTGATAGAATTCCTGCCAAGTATGTTATCATACGTGTGTACACTTGTATACACAGACGTGTTCTTCCAAGCTCGATATATATTATACAGGAAGGTGTACTCTATTTTAATGGAAGAAGTTTAAGCCAAAAGTTTGAATTTACCTTCTCATTACTTCTGAAGTCCCCCAAACCCCATACCTCAGAACCATATACTATAATTGATAGCACCATTGCATCAAAAAGTTTAAGATGACTCTTTATCGATGAATGAAGATGAATGATGTAATTCCCAGCTTTTGTTACTTGCTCCATAACAGATTTCCTTGCTGTGTTAAATATATTTAATCTATGGAAGACAATTCTCAAAATGCTTATATTCATCCACAGTTTCCAACCCTGAAATATTATAAAATGGAGAGCCGGGGGCTAATGACACTTTATTTAGCGTCCGACTGGTCGTGTACCCATAGCCGACAGGTATTCCTCACTGGATAACCCACAAAGATTTGATCTTACCGCCATGGTTATATACCACAGAGCGAATGCAAACGGTTAACTGCATGTGAAGCTTGTTCCCATATTGTCATTTTAGCTCCGACGTACGTCCCACCATTCGATCTCAGCACTAGCGCGATGGAAACTCCCATACTTTAACATGAACCAACCTCAACCGAAACACTAAGATCACTTTGTGTACCGGCCGAAACGACATTTTGTTTCATTTGTTCCACCAGTCATCCTTTTCAGTAACATGGAATTGTTGCCAAGGGAATGAATCGAGTCCTTATGAACATTATTAAAATTCGCTGTTATTGAACATCAATGATGGATATTTGATGTAAGCAGCATGACATATTTCTTATCACTTTATTTTTTATTTTTTCTAGGTACAACATTTCATGCACGTTTAACGGGTCGGCATATTTGTTGTATTATGTAGCAAGTCAAATTACAGTCATTATCTATGTAAATAGATTGTGGCATAACGACCAAAATGAAACAAAATTTTTGCAGTGAGGGTAGGCATTAAATTTATGTAATTGATAATTGTAATTAAATTTTGGTTTCAGACCAGAGAGAAAAGGTACAATGTTTGCTACTTTCTAGAATATATGTATTCTTTACTTAATATGAAAATGAAATTCAGTACATCATTTCTTCTCTCTTTGCGTCCGAGCATAATGGTTTCTGTGTTTAATTCCAAATGGGTGTCTGTTTCATTTTCAATCCATTCTATGAGATCTTGCCACAGCTTTTTTGACATATTTGCATTCATATAGTAAATGAATGATTGATTCTATTACAACATCACAAAATGTAACAAAAGTGGTAGTTTGTGTTTGTATAAATCTGTATTTGTGGTGAGGATTATATGGCGAAATCGGTATTGAAACCATATGTGCTTAGCACTATCAGATGCTCGAAATGGTATAAATCATGTGTTTTCCATGGATTAAGCCTGCTATCTATGTTCAATTCTTTTTCCCATTTACTTTGTTCAGGCAGTTTTTGGTTAATAACCTCTTTGTGAAGAAGCCGGTTGTAAAATATGCTACATCCTTTCTTAGCTTTAAATATTAATTCCAAATTAAGAGGAGTGAAAGGTAAATCTTTCTGAATATTAATTTGAACGAACCCTGTTTTGAGTATGTTTTCACTGAAGATACTAATCCTGTATATTCAAGGAAATTTGTTTCAACCCGATACGTTTCGCGATTTTATTTATAAGAAAGAAATGTATTGTCATCTTTTAGGAAGTCATTTATAAATTTTACATTGGATTGTAGGTAGTGGTCATATACTACTGGTTTTCTCCTTATTGTTATGTCATCATTTGCCCATAGGTACAGTCTGCTGAGATGGTCATTTTCATATTTACTTTGTCCTCGTAATTCAGACCAGGGTTTTGGAGTATAATGTGTCTTCAGATACAATGGTCCCCATTTCTATGGGGTTTAGGTTGCTCACTGGTTGTGAAGTATATAAAAGAATTATATCTGGTACTGTTAGACCACCTTCTTGGTAAGTTTTTGTTATTAGACATCGTTTTATTCTATCAGGTTAACTTTTCCAAATATAGGACAAACATTTCTTTTGAAGATTCACTATCATTTCTAATTTAGGGTTTGCTAGCAAGGTGAAAATATGATTAAGTGTTGGTATAAATCAAACTCATTAAAATAGTTATTCTTCCTAAAGGTGTATCCCCATATGGGCACTATGTGTGAAGCCCATTTCGGGTGTTCCCCGCCGAGATATTGCTGGAATATTGCGAAAAGCGGCGTAAAACCAAACTCACTCACTCCTAAAGGTGTAAGGTCTCTCCGATTCTACATTTTTATTACTTTATCAATTTTCTTTAGTTTATCTACAGAATTCTTTTCCACCATTTCTGCTTTATTATGTTGAAATAGAATGCCCAATAGTACAAAGGTTTTTTTAGTTTTTGAGGTTGTCTTCTCTGCAGTATTGCAAACTTGAATATTGTTTCGAACATATCCAAATAACTTTAGTTTTATCATTATTTATTTTGAGTCGATGAGAACGATGCGTAAGTATGTTTCAAGTACTTGTAATGTTTCCCTAAAATTATAGTTGAGTTATCGGCAAATTGAGTTAGTTTGTATTCTAAATCAATCATCGTTAGTCCTTTTATCTTTTTGTTTTGTCGTAACATGTGGGCCAGGATTTCTGCTACTATGAGCAATATATACGGCGAGAGGGGATCACCTTGTCTACAACCCCGCGTAATTTGGAAGAATTCTGATGGAAACCCGTTTACAAGAACACTAGAGTTTATGTTATTGTAGAATGCTCTTAGCCAAATTTTGATATATGGTCCGAAATTAAAGAAGTCAAGACATTTCTCGATAAAGGACCATTCCACTGAATCGAAAGCTTTTTCGAAGTCTATATGTATCAAATGTCCTGGTTTATTCATATGTTCTGTATAATCCATAATGTCGTTAACCAGTCTTGTACATTCTCCAATGTATCTCCCTTTCATAAATCCCTTTTGATCTTCACTTATTATACTGGGAAGTATGTTTTTAATACGTGCTGATATCACGACTTAGGCTAGTTTATATGATATGTTTAATAGTGCAATGGGTCTGAAAGTTTTCAAATGTTCCTTAGATTTATCTCTTTCCCGGATGCATGTTATGAGACCTTTTATTGACTTATAGATAACTCGCCTTTCATATATGCTTCATTTAATGAATTGATTAGGTATTTATTGATATCCTTCCAAAATAATTTATAGAATTCAGCTATAAAACCAGATGGACCAGGGCTTTTTTCCTTTTTTCATATTTTCAAGGCTGAAAGCATTTCATCGTATTGCATTTCCCCTTCAAGAGAATGAGCCTCGTTGTCAGATAATCTAGGTATTTCACTATCTTTGATTAAGAATTCTAGATCGATATCTTGGACATGTTTACTGGTATATAAAGTGTGAAAATAGATCTTTGCATGGTTGATAATATCCTTTGTTTCGCTTATTTGCCCACCATCAGTTTCTAACATACATGTGGTTATTGCTTTGTTTCAAAAATTCTGTTTTTCCAGAGATAAGAAGAATTTTGTTGGTTTTTCTCCTTTTTCATTCCATTTTGCTTTTGACATCAATATAATTCCTTCTGTTTTGTATTTATTAAATTTCTTTGATTTCTCGCACATATTCGGGATCATGTAACAAACTGTTGTTACATTTCCAGAAATCGAGAGATGTAAATTCAATATGTAACGATATTACTGAGTGATCTGATCTATAACTATTTTAGACCTAATAACAGATTTTTTCCATATTTATACTACCGAGAAAGAACTCTAAACGTGCTTGTTTCAAGAGTTTGGGTTTTCTCCATCTATATCGTTTTACATCTAAATTTGTTTCCCGCCAAGGATCATAAAGGTTAAGTTCATCCATTATATCAAGTATAGCTTCTTTCTGAATTGGAATTATTTATATGTAATTAGTTGAAAGTATCTTATGATGTTAGTTTCAGTTTCTAGACTTAGTACTTTATTTTTAATTTCATGATATAAGTCGAGCGTATCTACATTTGGACCATAAACATTTGTAATACTTAATATCTCTTTCTCCATATTTATTTTAAGTATCAGAAAGTTGCCATTATCACTGTCTTTTATTTCTTTAAGAATTTCAATTTAAAAATTATCCCTAAATAAGATTATCATAGCTACTCTTCTTGATTGGCTGGTATACGAACTAAATCGGGTTTCTGAAGAGCCCCATTCTAATTTGACTTTCTGTTCAATATTTTCAGTAAAGTGTGTATCCTGAATACAATAAATTTTACCTTTTCGGTTTTTTCATATTTTTGAACACATTTATCCTCTTTTGTCATTGTTCAAGCCTTGGCAATTTGCAGAGAAGATGTCAAGTTTATGTGTCATTAAAAGTAGAATGGCAAGTAACATGAATCAGATCAAAATAGGTTGGTATGCCAATATCTGACACAATTTTGGTGTGTTATAGAAACAACTCGTGAGAAATGAAAGTGAATATAAAGGGTTTAACAACATAGATACAAAGAAATGAAGAAAGGGCACAATGACCTCCGTCCAAGAAGAAATGGGGGATATTTACCCCCGCACGGGATCATTCAATTATAAATGGAAAGAAAGTATAATCCTGCCATTATTGCAAAATGTTAAAAAATGAAAACCGTTTCTATTGATTTGAGTTCACACATCAAAAGTAAACAAACACATATAGATGTTTCGTTATATTCACAATATTTCAGACATAGATGAATGCTCTACATGTTGCATCTATTCAATGTAAACGGTAATATTCCTCAACTTAATAACAATTCCAAAACAAACTCACTGAATATGTCGTTATTTTCACATTATTTCAGACATAGATTAATGCTCTACATGTTGTATCTATTCGATGTAAAACGGTAATATTCCTCAAATTAATAACAATTCCAAAACATACTCACTGAATATATCGTTATATTCACATTCACATTTCAGACATAGATGAATGCTCTACATGTTGTATCTATTCGATGTAAAACGGTAATATTCCTCAAATTAATAACAATTCCAAAACATACTCACTGAATATATCGTTATATTCACATTATTTCAGACATAGATTAATGCTCTACATGTTGCATCTATTCGATGTAAAACGGTAATATTCCTCAAATTAATAACAATTCCAAAACATACTCACTGAATATATCGTTATATTCACATTCACATTTCAGACATAAATGAATGCTCTACATGTTGTATCTATTCGATGTAAAACGGTAATATTCCTCAAATTAATAACAATTCCAAAACACACTCACTCAATATATCGTTATATTCACATTATTTCAGACATAGATTAATGCTCTACGTGTTCCATCTATTCGATGTAAAACGGTAATATTCCTCAAATTAATAACAATTCCAAAACATACTCACTGAATATATCGTTATATTCACATTATTTCAGACATAGACGAATGCTGTACATGTTGTGTTTATTCGATATAAAACGATAGTATTCCTCAAATTAATAGCCAAACCAAAACATACTCACTGTGTAGAGTCCAAGTATTCCAAGTGAAAATCCATAAAGCACAGATCACAAAGTAATCCAGAGAAAGAACACAAATCCCAATGCAACGCTTGCATTGCGTACCGTTCGAGATACGACCACGTGTTACGACTGCACGTGATGTTCATGTTCATTGTTATACAAGTGGTATGAGCACTACTTGTGCCTTTTCCACAAACGAAATTTCTAAGTGAACTTTGCTCTAAAAGGACAAAGTCAGTATGCTTTAAAAGCGAAAAACTCTGTACAAACTAAAAGACAATATTTGCTATTAACAGTCACTCATAGCGAACAAAACAATGTTCAGTCAGACTCAGTGTCTGTTTAAAAGTGTCATTCATATTTTTTCCATTGAGAAGATTGAGTATGCGGCTCCTTCGTCTCCAGTACGGCCTCCATATCCACGACTCTCACCCTTGTCCACACGTTCTGTTTCTCGTGTATTTCCGTCGCCTGTCTGCTCTTGATCGCACGTCGCTTCTTCAACATTGTGGATTAGGTCTGTCCCGGTCCGTCATTTTCACGAAGGTAGCAATGATACTGGGCGGGGCTGTTGTATGGTGCTGCCCCTGGTTTTCGCTTTTTGGGAGCATGTGAGCGGTTTTGATCAACATGGTATCAACTCTGCCCTGGCTGAACTTGGGTTTGTCAATACAGAACTCTTTAAGTGTCACAGTGTTTTTCTGCGTTTTCATTTGGAGGTTCTGGCAGACCATAGAAAAGGAGATTAGTCTTCCTATCGTGTATGTCTTTAAGAATACACTGACGTTTAAGATTGCCATGAGCTTGTTTAATGGCGGCCATTTCCGCGCAAAGTTGGTCAGTTCACCATCATGCACCGAGACATGATGACATCATTGGTTTTCAAATTACGTACATTCTGTTTAATCTCATTAGTAGAATAGAATCTTTCAATTCGGTTTTCACATCTTTGATGAGTTCACGTAATCTTTTCTCTGATAACTTTACAATCTCCTCCATGTTAGCCGAGCTTGCTCGTGTTGTCATTTTTGGAGATATTAAACTGTTCACAGTCTATGCGTATTTGTTAAATAATCGTTTATAAATGTCTTTAATAACTGCTTGCAAGTATTGTTTTCACAGTGAAGTGTTTCATTGAGTCATTTGGCAGAATTACTTACGATAGCCTATAGGGCAGCGGAGCGCGTCTTCAGCGAGACCTATCTCTTCCCATGCGCAACCGGAAGTCCATGCAGCATGAAATATGATGGGTGTGGTTGTTTGGTGGTGTTATACACTGCACTTGTATCATATTAAAGTGGCTCATGTGTGATGTGGGCCTGAAGGTGATCCTTGGTTGACACATGTCATCGTGTCCATGTTGATGTTGTTGATCACTGGATTGTCTGGTCCAGACTCAATTATTTACAGACCGCTGCCATATAACTAGAATATTGCTGAGTGCAGCATTAAACAACAATTAACCTCTATAGGTAATTGTCAGCGAACAAAAATCTGCAAATGAAATAGACAACAACTCATCAGTTTCATTTCTCTGAATATCGTTATTTCAGCGAATCATTAAACCAGATAAACTGTAAGGTAGGGGCAAATAAAAATAGATAGTTAACTCCGACTTATTTCCGGACGAGTGCAATCAACCACGTGGACAATACGTGTAATAATCTTGAATGTAATGTTAATATCCCTCACACCTGACCTCATTTTCTCGCGAGAAGGGTTTATTTAGTAACTACTGTAAGTCATGAACAGATATGTGAAAATGAGGCCAGTGGTACGATGAGGTATGGAGATCAGTCTTTGGTCCGATGTTTATTGTTTTCAATACCAAATTGTCGTAATTTTGTTCGTTGGCTTGTCAAGCACCATTCCCGTACTTGTTTGATGCTCCAAACGTGAAACGGCATCAACTACCCCATATGCCTATATAAACACACGTACCTACCACGCGACGTTAAACCCTCTTGTGTATGTTTCAGATGCTGCCTCCTTGTCCAACTTCGAACCTTCGTACATCAATATAGCCGGCTACCCAGGGGCCCCTAACTGCCACTACGAGTCATGCCACAACTCACACCAGTGTGGGGCCACTCCCGTCAGAATGAATCCAAACCTTATCCAATCCATGTCCCTCTGTTACTGTGACAGCGGCTGCCTCCTCTACGGTGACTGCTGCTTTGACTACTTTCAGAACTGTCTTGGTTCCAACATATCCGACTTTTCCCAAAGCGATAAATATAAGAGTATGGAGAGTATCTTTTCCAAAGAAAAGAAAGCACTACAATACAAGACGTGTACAGGAAGAGGAACAGGAAATCTGTTTTGGACAATCCGTAGTTGTCCCAGAGATGGTGTAACAGATGAAGATGTCCTGAATTGCGAGGTGGGAGGACGGAATGCTATTGGTGGAGTACCTGTAACGCTCATTGAAAATCCATCCATAACATTTGCAAACTATTACTGTGCAAAATGTCACGGTTTTGAGAGGAACGTGGTGCGTTTCTGGCGCACACATGTAATGTGTAATAATGGTATAGATCTTACCGGCATGTCCTTCACTCAAGTTGAGAAACTTGTACTACTTAGTACCTGCTGGGTTCGCAGTCAGCCAAACCCAGAGGATAAACCAAGACTATGTTACAAAGACTACACGAAAACTGAACCCGAGACCCCTGTAGCCCTCCTCTATGGCGAAACTTCAACACAGTCTACTGACACCGATACGCTGAAACCAACAATCACCCGCTTGATGGGACTAACATTTGTAACGCCACCCATTGTAACTACTATTGCCCCTGGCATTTACCTGGAAGACGCAGGTAGACTGTGTTCATTATATCTGTACCCAGTGAAAGATGAGAACTCCACAATGTACCCAAATGCTCACTGTGCGTTAAATGTATGCGGAAGGGGGGTTTTGGACACTCCCCTTAGATGTGGTGGGCTCATGCTACCACCAGGGAGTTTCATACCTATAGCAGGCTATGGGACCAAGTTGCCTGTGACAACTGTTCATTCCTCTCATGTTATTGGGTCCAATGGACCTCCTTACAATTACCCACGTCACCACCTGGTGGTAACGTCAACAGTTTCAGCATGCTATTTAATTTTGGGGAGAATGAGATGAGTTTGGAAATCAATGGTCGAGTGGTGAGGACTGAAACCAGATTATGTCTCAGAGAAGATGAGGTGTTCAACATTTACTCTCACAAGTGTGTGACCCTGATGTGTGACGGGATGGACATGCGCCCCGTCAACGGGACCTGCCTCCTCAAGGACAGGCAGGTGATGAACGGAACTGGACAACTCTACCCTCACGGTGCTCACATCTTTACCATCACTCTCAGTGTTCGTGGGAAGGACACGTTAATGAGGAAGTTTGTAAGGAAGAAAATGAAACGTTATTTCGAACGGTTTCTTAGTGACAGAAACGATATTAGTCATAACGTGAGTGTGAACCTTACAAATCTGATGAAAAGGGGCAATCCAGATGTAGTAATGAATAATGTCAGTGTAAACAAACACGCTATATACACTTACACAGCTAACGTTGAATCTAAAGCCCCAGTAAGTTCCCTCATTAATGCAACTAGATATCTGTTCAGGCATATTTCCATACCACTCAGTCACCATAATGTTAAAATGTTTGATTTTTCCTTGAGTAATATTAAGAAAAGCCATGCATTTGTGTCACTCGGTGTTTCTGAATACGATGAATATGTGAGCAACTTGACAGAGGTTTGTCCCGACGAACATGTTCCCAAAATGTTCCAAGATGTTGAATTGATCACAGTCAGGGATTCTTACTACGCCAGATTAAATCGGTCATACTTCAGGTTGGATAACATTGGGTTTGAGATACATTATGAAGACAGTGCAGCAGCGCACAATCAGACGGACATCATTGTCTGTGTTCCAGATCTGGGTGACGAGTCCCTGCACTGTCCCAGTGGAAAGTTGTCCATTCATCAATCTGAGTTCAATCTCGTCAATGACTCCCTGCTTTATATTCCCAGTGGAGTCATGCTGCCCCCAGGGAACTTCAGTCTCACGAAACATGGCGCTATCATCTGCTCCCACTTCTCACGGAGTCACACTGACCAGGTGGTTTTCTTTGACTACTCTAACACCCAAGTTGTTCTGACCATTGTGGCATCATCAGTGTCCATGACCTCTCTTGTTGGGGTACTGCTGGTTTATAGCTTTCTCCCCCAACTCAGAAATGTTCCTGGTAAGATTGTAATGTCTTTGTCAGCAACTCTCCTTGTTGCCCAGGGTCTCCAACTCATGACCAAAGTACCAACTGGTCCGATGTGCGTAGCAGTTGCCTCCCTTGTCCACACGATGTGGCTATCCACGTTCCTGTGGATGAGTTTGCTGTCTATAGATCTAGCTCGGTCTCTGAGAAGCATGTCACCATTATCTGGAATTGAGAGTCACAACAAACTGTTTTGTCTGTACGCATGCGTGGGTTGGGGCATTCCCTTCCTTTTGGTTGTCACTTGTATTGTGATCGATCGTTTCCACGTGTGGGGAATAAGTATTGGCTATGGATCTGATCACTTATGTTGGATAGCCAATCCCAAAGCGTCTCTCTATGTCTTCGGACTTCCACTGGCTCTGACCCTGCTTATCAATGTAACCTGTTTCATATTGACTCTGATCAGCATCGAGAAGACGGCCTCCAAAGTCGCTTCACATTCCAAAAGCTGCAAGAACGAGAAGAAACGCCTGGGCATATATGTCCGTCTGTCTTTCATCATGGGTTTCTCGTGGATCTTCTGTTTCATTGCTGCCTTCGCCCACGTGCCCCTTCTGTGGTATTTCCAGATCGTTCTGAACGGCCTTCAGGGTTTCTACATTTTCGTGTGTTTCCTCTGTAAGTCGAGGAACTTCAAACTGTTGAAGGAAAAGCTCTACTGTTTACCCAAGAAGACTCAGACGAGGGGCAACACCGCAACCGCAAGCACGAGCTAGAAAACGGTCTGAGTGCTTTAAAGAAAACGCGTACATTTAATTTTCCTTTGCAATATTACCAAAGAGTTGCTTAGACATTGATATTAGATTTGTGCTTGGTGTAAATCTACGGTTAGTTAAAGTTGACTTCATGTTTTATTGAAAAGCTCTACTGTTTACCCAAGAAGGCTGAGACGAAGGGCATTACTGCAACCACCAGCACTAGCTAGACAACGGTTTGAGAGCCGAAAAAACTTGTACATTTCATTTTACTTGGAAATACCACCAGAGAGTGGCTTCAGATATTTGCCTGGTGTAAATATTCAGTTAGTTAATGTTGACTGCATGTTCCATTGCTCTACCTTGCTTTCAATAAATACGTGCACTAGATACATTACTCTGTTATCCTGTAATTAGCAAAACAGTTGCTACATTGTATTCGATAGTAAGGGTCAGTCTCAGCCACTTCATCAGCTTGTTGCAAATAGTTGTGTGATATACTGCTTTGATATTCCTGATGTAAAGCGCAATTGAAAATATATGCAACGCAGTCCCTTCTTTTCTGTTTTCTGTATGAGCCTTTAATGCAGTCAACTACAGTCGTTGGACAGGGAGTTTGTGGCACACAGTTGTCTGCAGTGTCGCAACCTTCAGTCATTTTGTTACTTTGGTACTGGGGTAGCTTAGTGGTTAAAGCGTTCGCTCGTCACGCCAAAGGCCCGGGTTCGATTCCTCACATGGGTACAATGTGTGAATACCATTTCTTGTGTCCCCCGTCGTGATATTGCTGGAATATTGCTAAAAGCGGCGTAGAACCATATTCACTCACTACTTTGGTACTGAAGTGTGAATTCAGATGCTCGAATGATTTGGCATGATGTGTTTGTTTGTTGTGTAACACTCAGCAATATTAAAGTGTATACATACTCTGAGCCAGGCAATCCACTGATTGACATCATGAACATCGATCTACCAAACCTTGACACGATGACAAACATTAAGTCAACTTCCCTGATCGCAGACCAAATGTAACCCGATCTTCACGAGTCACTTACTTCTTGGGGTGAATGGCGGTGGGGTAGCCTCTAGTGCGCTCGTCACGCCGAAGACCCGGGTTCGATTCCCCAATGGGTACAATGTGTGAAACCCATTTCTGGTGTCCCCCGCCGCGATTTTCCTGGAATATTGCTAAGGGTGGCGTAAAACTAAACTCACTCACTCACTTGAGGTGAATGTGAATTCCCTGGGGATTGCGTACCACCCCCTGGTGGAAGATGATTAGGACGTGTTGTTTCCAATTTCTCTATGTTAATAAGGCTTAAGCATTCAGGAATGTTGCTCTGGATCATTGGATTACATGCTATTATGTGATGATATGAAGAAGCATTTAAGCATTTGGGAGAGTGAACGTATTTAAAGCATGTTATACAATTTCATCCTCGTGAAATTTTATGTGGAAGCCTCGAAAAATATTGATCGACGAACCTTTCATTTATGTCAAGTTGGTAACTTTTATATCGATCAGGTAACAGTCAACTTGTTATGTTTGTATGGATGTGTATATTATCAGTAGTGTAAACAAACATCTTCATGGTCTTCCACGTTAAAGAACCCTTTAGGCGGGGTACCAATGCACACACTGGTCAGTATCCACTGGCGAGGACGCCCTGAGGCGTAGGCCATGGCAGACACACAGGCAGAAGTTGGTAAAACGTCTTAGCCACGTATTGTTTCAGGGGAATAATGAGGCGGCATAAAAGAAATAGACATTATACATAGGCAGTTCAAGATGTTAATTTAAAATATTGTTAAAACGACTGAATCATTATCGCAGGTCATTAACGCACAATACAATAAAATAAGGTTTTCAAACATCATTAAAGTATGAAATATATTGGTAGGTTTCTAGCAGTAAAACAAAGAGGTTTTCACAAATCATTTCAAAGTTTAACCAAATGTTGGGTAGATATTCTAACAGCAAGAATAATTCATTTATGTACACAGCACATCTAAGGTTTTCACAAATACCTGTCGTCAACAAGAGGGGTAGGTATTCCATCAGTAAGAATATGCTGCTGTGCCCTATTTCTAAATGTCAAGTACTTGATGTTGCTGTTTATACCACTGGCACATCAATGTATCGTGATACGATAAGCTCAGTGATTTCAAATAAGTTAAACCCAAAAGGAATACGTGGTAATCTACTGAAGTGGTTTTATAGTTTTCTTGAGGATAGAATCCTAAAATTAGTTCTTCAAAGATTGGTTTTACAAGAACTAGATGTTCATTAGAGAGTAATAGCATTGGGGACACATGTTACACACTTCTGGCATTTGATACCTTGAACCCTTATCCTTCAAGCATTTCTTATCTTTAACCGTTATCCTTTATATCATTGTTGACTCTCAAAATGCGTGCATCGTATGCACATGCCTGATTCCTAATTACCTTATTAATTAAAACACACCGTCATCGTGACTTCATACAATTAAAGTAAACAAATTCTGCACGACATCATCAAGAGATAATGTTTGTGCCTTGATATAATCCAACACAATATCACATTCTTACTGTACTGCCACTTTCCATGGTAACAAATGTTCGGCTCCAGAAAGTGTTTGTCTAGTAAAATTAGTTTTGTTTCTATCACGATCTGCTCGTCGTTAAACACTGACAGCTCTCACACCGAAACTGCAGTTTGTACGCACCAGTTGGTCTCGTAGAGACAGTTGTGAGGCGGATGATCTCAGGATGGAGAAGTACATCCTTTTCATGATTCCTTGGATTTGGGGACTGGGTAAGATTTTAATCATTTCTTATGGAACAGGACGTATAGGTGTATAGAACAACATGTCATTTGAGTGAACATATATGTATTTTGCAAAATAATATACCATTATCAAGAATCCAGCTCTTACTGAACGATTGAAAACACAATTTGAAATCTTAATTTTAAAACAAATGAATCTTTGTTTGCTTTGTTTATTTCTTGTTGTTTGTTGTTATATATTTCTGGGTGGGATGAGGGTGGGGTGTTCATTATGAATGGGTACAGATCTGTACTTTTTTGTACCCCTGTACTACTGCAGGAGCCCTTGTTCCCACACGGCGCTGATGTCAGTATACCGGGCGCAGCTGAAGAGCACATTTTAGGGACCGAACCTTTGTGTTTGGTTGGTTGTTGTTTAACTCCCTGGATTGCAGAGGGACATATATGTCCCTCCACTTTAACCGTCACTTTTAAGTCGATTGAAATTTAACATACTACACAAATACAGTCGTCACATTTTCTTATTCTTATTCTGTGAATTGATTTCTTATACCTCCCACAATCAACATTCACTTTTCAGAACATGAAATATTGCGTCCAAAAAGACTTGGCATCCAGGGAATTAACCGACGCCGGAATATTGCATCTATGTAACGGAGGTCTGTAAATAATCGAGTATAGATCTACACAATTGGAATACGATGAAATGAGTCAACCAAGTCAGTGACCTTGACCACCCGATCCCCTTAGTCGCCTCTTATGACATCAATGGGTTCCTGAAGATCAATCACAATCCCTAGCCCTTGGTTCCCTTTCCGATCAAGCAGCCCTGGCCGATTATTAGGGTTACTCGTTAGGATTCTTAGTTAAGCGCATCCCTTAATTTTCAAACACCTTTTTGCAAGCCTTGGGATAGGCACCCCATTTACAATTAGAGATAGGTATGGGTTAGCTATGGCTTTTAACGACAAATCTAGTGTAATTGTAGGACAATCCGTCCTTTTTTTCAGGTTTCACCAGAAAATAACTACTTGGTTTTTCCGCAAAAGTAGACAATTGGGAAATGATCAGTTGACCTAAATATTTGTCCCGTGGTATAGCGTTTGCTTATTAGATTAACTCCACTAATTAGATTGACAACGCCAGTTTGATCCTCAGCTCCAAGCTAACTGCAATCGGAAAATGTGCGCCTGGGAAAGTGCATTTCTCCAGCTGAGCTGTTTCTCGGCTGCATAAGGTGCACGTCGACACCTTATGCCAATATATCATAGCGACGCTGCCCGAGGTCCGAGGTCAGTCTCACATTTTGATCGCAGGACTAACCCCATGGAAACTCCCACACTTTAACATCAATGGACGTCAATGGACGTCAAGATCGCTTTGAAGCTGGGCCGATCGACTTTTTGTTTCATTTGGTTCACCACTCATCCCTTTCAATAACATGCTATTGTTGCCTGTTACCAGGAAGGAACGAATCAAGTCCTTATGCACATTATCAAAAGTCGCTGTTATTGAATATTAATTATTCGCATCTGATGCGGTTGGTGTGGTTGTTTTCAGTGGTATACACCATGTGTGATCTTACTTTGATTTGCATCGGGAGGAGATTGTCTGTCATGTTCTGTTCTGTCAACATACAAAACAAATATCATTTTAAAACACATAAAATACCCTCAGCATTCTGACTTTTTACAAGTTGTTTTTTTCTTGAGTTCGGAGGATCTGTAAACCAATTGATATGTAACGATGAAATAAAAATAAGTCATTTCCCACAATAAACCCGATATAAGTCCGCACCACTTGGAAGATGCTTGTAACAATCATGTCAGAAACAATAATCTCCATACACCTTCCTACATTTCTCGAGAGCCAAGTCTGAAACAGGCAGGATTCTTAAGCAGCTGTTTTAAGTGAAGGAGTCAGATGTGTTGAAATAGATCCTGAGTGTTCCTGGTTTCAGGTGATTACTGAAGACAGTTCGCTGTGAGTGGTACGTTCACACAGTTTGTTGTTTTCAATAAAAGAAAATACTACTGATTTTGTTCATTAATGGGTACGCTTGTCGAGCACCATTCATGTCTGTTTATGTGGTTCTCAGTGGGCTAATAACAGCAAACGGACATGATCCGCATCACCACACCCCACATCCCACACATACACGTTCATCACCTCTCGCGACATTAAACCCTCTCCTGTATGTTTCAGATGCTGCCTCCTTGCCCAACGACCCTTCGTACGTCAATATAGCCGGCTATCCAGGGGCCCCTAACTGCCACTACGAGTCATGCCACAACTCAGACCAGTGTGGGGCCACTCCGATCAGAATGAATCCAAACCTTATCCTCCCCATGTCCCTCTGTTACTGTGACAGCAGTTGCCTCCTCTACGGTGACTGCTGCTTTGATTACTTTGAAACCTGTCTTGGTTCCAACATATCTGACCTTTACCAAAGCGATAAATATATGAATATAGATAGTACTTGGCTAAAAGATAAAGAAGCACTCCAATACAAGACATGTTCAGGAACACGAAGAGGAAATCTGTTTTGGACAATCCGTAGTTGTTCCAGAGATGGTGTAACAGATGAAGATGTCCTAGATTGCGAGGTGGAAAGACGGAATGCTATTGGTGGAGTACCTGTAACGCTCATTGAAAATCCATCCATAACATTTGCAAACTATTACTGTGCAAAATGCCATGGGTTTGAGAGGAACATGGTGCGTTTCTGGCGCACACATGTAATATGTAATAATGGTATAGATCTTACCGGCATGTCCTTCACTCAAGTTGAGAAACTTATACTACTTGGTACCTGCTGGGTTCGCAGTCAGCCAAACCCAGAGGATAAACCAAGACTGTGTTACAAAGACTACACCAAAGCTAAACCCGAGACCCATGTAGCCCTCGTCTATGGCGAAACCACAACACATTCTTCTGAGACTACCCACACACTGATATCATCAATCACCCGCTTGATGGGTCCAACATTTCTAACGACACCCATTCCAACTACAATTGCACCTGAAATCTACCTGGAAGACGCAGGTAAACTGTGTTCATTATATGTGTACCCAGTGAAAGATGAAAACTCCACGATGTACCAAAATACACACTGCGCGTTAAGTGTACTTGGAAGGGGAGTTTTAGACACTCCCCTCAGATGTGGAGGACAGAGGCTACCACCAGGCTCTTTCCAATCTAGTGCAGCGTGGATGAGCACCCTGCCTGCTATTTATCCTACTTATGCTGGGACAAGACCTACTCCTAATACACCCATGTTATCATTCGGCGGTAACGTCAACAGTTTCAGCATGCTATTTAATTTTGGGGAGAATGAGATGAGTTTGGAAATCAATGGCCGAGTGGTAAGGACTGAGACCAGGTTATGTCTTAGAGAAAATGAGGTGTTCAACATTTACTCTCACAAGTGTGTGACCCTGATCTGTGACGGGATGGACATGCGCCCCGTCAACGGGACCTGCATCCTCAAGGACAAGCAGGTGATGGACGGATCTGGACAACTCTACCCTCACGGTGCTCACATCTATACCATCACTCTCAGTGTTCGTGGGAAGGACACGTTAATGAGGAAGTTTGTAAGGAAGAAAATGAAACGTTATTTCGAACGGTTTCTTAGTGACAGAAACGTTATAAGTCATGACGTGAGTGTGAACCTTACAAATCTGATGCAAAGAGTACATCCAGGTGTAGTAATGAATAATGTCAGTGTAAACAAACACGCTACATACACTTATACAGCTAACGTCGAATCTAACGCCCCAGTAAGTACCCTCATTAATGCAACTAGATATCTGTTCAGGCAGGTTTCCATGCAACTCAGTCACCATAATGTTAAAGCCTTTGATTTTTCCTTAAATAATTTCAAGAAAAACAATGCCTATGATGTTTCTGAATGTGATGAATATGTGAGCAACTCGATACAGGTTTGTCCCGACGAACATGTTCCCAAAATGTTCCAAGATGTTGAACTGATCACAGTCAGGGATTCTTACTACGCCAGATTAAATCGGTCATACTTCAGGTTAGATAACATAGGGTTTAAGATACATTATGAAGACAGTGCAGCAGCGCACAATCAGACGGACATCATTGTCTGTGTTCCAGATCTGGGTGACGAGTCCCTGCACTGTCCAAATGGAAAGTTGTCCATTCATCAATCTGAGTTCAGTCTCATCAATGACTCCCTGCTTTATGTTTCCAGTGGAGCCATGCTGCCCCAGGGAACTTCAGTCTCACGAAACATGGCGCTATCATCTGTTCCCACTTCTCACGGAGTCACACTGACCAGGTGGTTTTCTTTGACTACACTGACGTCCAGATTGTTCTGACCATTGTGGCATCATCAGTGTCCATGACCTCTCTTGTTGGGGTACTGCTGGTTTATAGCTTTCTCCCCCAACTCAGAAATGTTCCTGGTAAGATTGTAATGTCTTTGTCAGCAACTCTCCTTGTTGCCCAGGGTCTCCAACTCATGACCAAAGCACCAACTGGTCCGATGTGCGTAGCAGTTGCCTCCCTCGTCCACATGATGTGGCTATCCACGTTCCTGTGGATGAGTTTGCTGTCTATAGATTTAGCTCGGTCTCTGAGAAGCATGTCACCATTATCTGGAATTGAGAGTCACAACAAACTGTTTTGTCTGTACGCATGCGTGGGTTGGGGCATCCCCTTCCTTTTGGTTGTCACGTGTGTTGTGATCGATCGTTTCCATGTGTGGGGAATAAGCATTGGCTATGGATCTGATCACGTGTGTTGGATAGCCAATCCCAAAGCATCTCTCTATGTCTTCGGTCTTCCACTGGCTCTGACCCTGCTTATCAATGTAACCTGTTTCATATTGACTCTGATCAGCATCGAGAAGACGGCCTCCAAAGTCGCTTCACATTCCAAAAGATGCAAGAACGAGAAGAAACGCCTGGGCATTTATGTCCGTCTGTCGTTCATCATGGGTTTCTCCTGGATCTTCTGTTTCATTGCTGCCTTCGCCCACGTGCCCCTTCTGTGGTATTTCCAGATCGTTCTGAACGGCCTCCAGGGTTTCTACATCTTCGTGTGTTTCCTCTGTAAGTCAAGGAACTTCAAACTGTTGACGGAAAAGCTCTACTGTTTACCCAAGAAGGCTGAGACGAAGGGCATTACTGCAACCACCAGCACTAGCTAGACAACGGTTTGAGAGCCGAAAAAAAACTTGTACATTTCATTTTACTTGGAAATACCACCAGAGAGTGGCTTCAGATTTTGCCTGGTGTAAATATTCAGTTAGTTAATGTTGACTGCATGTTCCATTGCTCTACCTTGCTTTCAATAAACACGTGGATATATTCTTGCATGCACTAGCTACATTACTCTGTCCTCCCGTAACTAGAGAAACAGTTCCTACTTGTATTCAATGCTAACGTTCAGTTTCAGCTTGTTTCAAAGAATTGTGTGATATACTGCTTTGATATTCCTGATGTAAAGCGCAATTGAAAATATATGCAACGCAGTCCCTCCTTTTCTGTTTTCTGTATGAGCCTTTAATGCAGTCAACTACAGTCGTTGGTCAGGGAGTTTGTGGCACACAGTTGTCTGCAGTGTCGAAACCCTCATTGATTTTGTTACCTTGGTACTTTGGTACTGAAGTATGAATTCAGATACTCGAATGATTTTGTAAGTTGTATTTGTTTGTTGTGTTACACCACACTCAGCAAAATTAAAGTATATAGATACTCGGGTCTGGGCCAGACAATCCAGTGACTGACGTCATGAGCATGGATCTACGAAACTTGGACACGACAACAAGCATCTATTAAGTTTATTTGTCTGACCGCAGACCAGTTGTAATCCGATCTTCCCGAGTCACTTACTTCCTAGGGTGAATATGAATTCCCCATGGGGATTGCTTATCACCCCACACTGACACGGGGAGAGAAAACTAGGACGTTTGGGTTCAAATTTCTCTATGATAATAAGGTTTAAGTATTAAGGAATGTCCCTCAAGATCGGTTTTACAAGAACTAGACGTTTATTACAGAGTAATAGCATTGGGGACACATGTTACATACTTCTAGCATTTTGATACCTTGAAGCCTTATCCTTCAAGCATGTCTTATCTTTAACTGTTGTCCTTCAAGCATCTCATGTCAGTGCTGAGTCTCAAACTGCGTGCATCGTATGCACATGCGATGCCTAACTGCCATTCCCCTTTCCAACATTTCTATTGTTATAATAAAAACAAACCCTTATCGTGACTTCATACAATTAAAGTAAACAAATTCTGCACGACATCATCAAGCAATCATTTTTGGGCTTAGAGATATTCCAAACCAATATCACATTCTTATCGTAATTCCACTTTCCTTGGTAACAAATGTATGACTCCAAAGAGTATTTGTCCAGTGGAATTAGTTGTGCTTGTTTCTATCACGATCTACTCATCGTTTTCCACTTTCCCGCACACCGAAGCTGCAGTTTGTACACACCAGTTGGTCTCACAGAGACAGTTGTAAGGCGGATGATGTCAGGATGGAGAAGTGCATCCTTTTCATGCTTCCCTGGATTTGGAGACTGGGTAAGATTATAATCATATCTTTCGGTAAAGGACATGTAGGTAAGTAAAAAACGCAAAACAATATACCATTATCAAGAATTTAGTTCTGACTGAACTTTGGACTGAAATTGAAATCTTAATTTTAAAACAAATGAATCAGTGATTTTCCGGTGTTTGCTTTGTTTGTTTGTTAGTTGTTGTTTTGTTGTTTTATATTTTGGGGTGGTGGGTGTTCATTATGAATGGGTACAGTTCATGTTTGTATCCCTGTATTACCGCGGCAGCCCTTGCTCGCTCACGGCGACCCCGATATACCGGACGCAGTTGAAGAACACATTTTGGGGATCGAACCTTTGTTTGCTTGGTTGATTGTTGTTTAACATCCTGGATTCCTGGATTCTCTCCCGTTCAAAGGTCACTTTTCGGTGACTGACGATCAATAGCCCATTTTTATATTGTTCTGTGTAGTGATCTTTTTGTATGATTGCATGCTAGTTATAAATGTTCATCTGTGATAGTATAGCAATTTTGCTATCCTTCGTTGAGAGGTGTTTATATTGACTAGGTCTATTTGAATATGGAACTCTTATAGTAACGATATGGCTGAAATACTGTCGAAGTGAGTATAATTTTAACTCACTCACTCACTCAACCGTCACTTTGAAGTCGACTCAATCAACAGACTACACATATACAAGCGTCAGTTTTGAATTCTGCGGGACCTTCCCTACCATCCGAAATCAACATTAACTTTTCAGAACTTAAGAAATATCGCGTCCAAAAAGCACTCAGCATCCAGTGAATAAACTGACGCCTGTGATATGACATTTATGTAACGGAGGTCTGTAAATAATCGAGTATAGATCTACACAATTGGGATACGATGAAATGTGTCAGTGACCTTGACCACCCGATCCCTTTAGTCGCCTCTTACGACATCCATGGGTTCCTGAAGAACAATTCCTACCTGGATCATCGTGGGTATTTGGGTCAAACTGTCCTAACTCTATAATCCTTGTGACTGTTGTGGAAGAGTTAGGGATGGTTACACTTGACTCCATCCCGAGCCCTTGGTTCCCTTTCTGACCAATCAGCCCTGAACGATTATTAGGATTACTCTTTAGGATCCTTAGTATAGTGCACCCCTTCATTTTTCAACACCTTTTTGCAAGCCTTGGGATAGGCACCCCATTGACATTTAGAGTTATATGTGAGATAGCTATCAGTTTTAGCGACTAAATATGTTGTAATTTTAGGACAATCCGTCCTTTTTCCAAGTTTCACAAGATAACTACTTTGTATAATGGTAGACAATCAGGAGATGGTTAATGAAAACTTAGTATTTGTCCCGTGGTATAGCATTTGTTAATTAGATTAACTACTTAGAATGAAAACGCGAGTTTGATCCTCCGCTTGCCGCTAATAGTAATCTGAAAATGTGCGCCTTGTAAAGAGTATTTCTCCCGGTAAGCTGGTTCTCGTCTTCATTATGTGCGCGTCGCCCTGTTAAGCCAAGCTATATTTTAGCGATATAAGTGACTCGGCCCCGCATATGTTTTCCGCGACTGAAACATTATAACATGTAGAGCCAGGGGCAAACGAGGCTTGATTTATCGACTGAGTGGTCGTGTGCCCACAGCCGACAGGTATTCCCCCAGGAGATATCCCACAAAGACGTTTTCTTACCGCCATGCCTTAAATTTGCCACGGTTCGAAAACAAACGGTGAACTGTATGCGAAACTTGCTTGTTCCCATATTGCCATTTGAACTCGGAGGTCCGTTCCACAATTAGATCGCAGCACTAACACGATCTAAACTCACACCCACCCCCTAACTTTAACATGAACCTTCGTCAACCGAAGTTTTAATATCGCTTTCTGGAAACGACGGGTTTTTTCACCACACATCCCTTTCAGAAACATGCAGTTGTTTCCTGTTACAAGGGAAAAAATCGTTGTTTTTGAACATTATTCATTTGCATGTAATTCAAGCATGAATTTCGGTGGGTGTGGTTGTTTTCAGTTGTATACACCATGTATGATCTTAGTTTGAATTGTGATAATCACCTAATGATGGAGCAAGCACACACTCCGAAACGTCGTGTTATTCACAATAAAGAAGTTGACATCGAGAAATCTTCCTTTTCTTATGTAATAATCTTGTCAGTAAACTCAATCCCCTTGACACCTTACCACATTTCTCGAGAGCCAGGTCTGAAACTGACAGGATTCTTTGGTAGCTGCGGTATGTAGGGAACAGATGTGTGAAATAGATGCCGGTGTTCCTGGTTAGGTTAAACACTGAAGACAGTTCGCTGTGACAGGTTGTGCCATGTCTGTTGTTTTCAAGTTGAAATTGTTGTGATTGCGTTCGTTGGCTTCTCAAACACCATTCCCGTACTTGTGTCATGCTCCAAACGGCACACAAGCGTACCTACCACGTGATGTTAAACCCACTGGGGTATGTTTCAGATGCTGCCTCCTTGTCCAACTTCGACCCTTCCTACATCAATATTGCCGGCTATCAAGGGGCCCCTAACTGCCAATACGAGTCCTGCCACAACTCAGACCAGTGTGGGACCACTCCGGTCAGAATGAATCCAAACGCCATGTCCCATTGTTATTGTGACAGCAGCTGCCTCCTCTACGGCGACTGCTGCTTTGATTACTTTGAGAACTGTCTTGGTTCAAACATATCTGACTTTTCCCAATGTGATAAATATAAGAATATAGAGAGTACCTTGTTGAGAGAAAAAGAAGCACTCCAATACAAAACATGTTCAGGAAGAGGAACAGGAAATCTGTTTTGGACAATCCGTAGTTGTTCCAGAGATGGCGTAACAGATGAAGATGTCCTAGATTGCGAGGTGGGAAAACGGAATGCTATTGGTGGAGTACCTGTAACGCTCATTGAAAATCCATCCATAACATTTGCAAACTATTACTGTGCAAAATGCCATGGGTTTTGAGAGGACCATGGTGCATTTCTGGCGAACACATGTAATGTGTAATAATGGTATAGATCTTACCGGCATGTCCTTCACTCAAGTTGAGAAACTTATACTAATTGGTACCTGTCGGGTTCACAGTCAGCCAAATCCAGAGGATAAACCAAGACTGTGTTACAAGGACTTCACGAAAGTTGAACCCAAGACAAACGTAGCCCTCATCAATGTCGAAAGCACAACACAATCTTCTGGCACTGATACGCTGAAACCAACAATCACCCGCTTGATGGGACTAACATTTGTAGCGCCACCAATTGTAACTACAATTGCACCTGAAATCTACCTGGAAGACGCAGGTAAATTGTGCTCATTATATGTGTACCCAGTGAAAGATGAGAATTCCACAATGTACCAAAATGCGCACTGTGTGCTAAGTGTACTTGGAAAGGGGGCTTTAGACATTCCTCTTAGATGTAGAGAGCTGATGTTACCGCCAGGTTTTTTCAAACCTACAGCAGTCTGGTGGACCACCTTGCCTGCGACAACTGCTCAGTCTTTTCATATGGCTGGGACAAAAGAACCTTTTTACAATTCACACACGCAATCACTTGGCGGTAACGTCATCGGTTTCAGCATGCTATTTAATTTTTGGGGAGAATGAGATGAGTTTGGAAATCAATGGTCGAGTGGTGAGGACTGAGACCAGGTTATGTCTCAGAGAAGATGAGGTGTTCAACATTTACTCTCACAAGTGTGTGACCCTGATGTGTGACGGATGGACATGCATCCCGTCAACGGGACCTTCATCCTCAAGGACAAGCGCGTGATGGACGGAACTGGACAACTCTACCCTCACGGTGCTCACATCTTTACCATCATTCTCAGTGTTCGTGGGAAGGACACGTTAATGAGGAAGTTTGTAAGGAAAAGAAAATGAAACGTTATTTCGAACGGTTTCTTAGTGCCTTAGAACAATCTGAAGGAAGCCACATCCGACGGGTTTAGTGATTTTTATTACACGAGGTTTCATCAAGGTATATAACTTGAAACCCCAAATTGCGGTATTCTTCAACTATTCTGACATAAGCTGATCGCATGGACAGGATTGAGTACTTTTCTCGAAACACAGCACTGTCATCTCCCCTTTCGGTGTACCTGAACCCTATTTCTACCAGAGCTACAATAAGTGTTGTTTTCGAGACATTTATTGTATCTTTGATCTCACCTTGTATTTTAGCACACGTCGGTGGGATTTTGCGTTCATACAGTTTATTAACTGCACGGCGTATGACACCCTAAACAAAGCTGTCCAGTTTGTTTTTCCTACCTGGTTTTGATTTTTACATGACCCCTGAGGTAACTGATTTGTTTACAACTTTGTACACCTGACTATATGTCTCATTAAGGGCTTTACATATTCCATAGTAAATCTTGTCATAACTGACGAGTGGTTTCCCCCTTTGGTTTCTCCAGTATGAAATACTGGTACAAATTTGAAATTAATTGTTCTGCAGAGATATCAAGTCACATGTTGCCAGTTCAATGCTCATACACGAAGTGAAACTTCTATGGCTGAACAAGATTATCTATGCGATTTGAATTAAGACTTTTTTACGTAATTATTTAAAATATAACTACTACTAGAGTTCCATCTTTTTCACATATAGATGTTAAAAAAAACACACAACGTTTTACAATCATTTATGTAATTTAATTATTGAGGCTATATGAATAATTATAGTCTGTATTTCAAAACTACAGTTTGAACTTAGAACATTTACGAATGTTGTTAAAATCAAAATTCCTCCTGTGAAGTCACCCCTCAAGTGCATTTTTTCATCTGAGCTTTAATATCCAACTAGGTAGAGTCGTACATGTATCATATATGTGCTTTTATCTTGTGTCGAATTCATCATATTGATATTGAAGCCAAAAAGCATTTTCCATGCATTTCTGGTCTTACTTTTTTGTTTAACACGATCGAAACCCCAACACTTTAACATGAACCTTCATCAACCGAAGTTCTATGATCGCTTTATGGAAACTGTGTTTTTCACCACACATCCGTTTTAGAAACACGCTGTTGTTGCCTGCTACAAGGGAAGAAATCGAGTCCTTATGAACGTTATCTAAAATCGTTGTTTTTGAACATCATTCATTTGCATCTGATTCAAGCATGAATTTCGGTGGGTGTGGTTGTTTTCAGTTGTATACACCATGTATGATCTTAGTTTGAATTGTAATATCACCTGATGATGGAGCAAGCACACACTTATTCTGAATAATCAAGTTAACATCCTGAAAACTTGTTTTTCTTATGTAATAATCTTTTCAGTAAAGTGAATCCCCTTTACACCTTACCTCATTTCTCGAGAGCCACGTCTGAAACTGACAGGATTCTTTGGCAGCTGCGGTATGTAAGGAACAGATTTGTGAAGTAGATGCCAGTGTTCCTCGTTAGGGAAAACACTGACGACAGTTCGCTGTGAGGTTCAGTGACAGGTTGTGCCATGTCTGTTGTTTTCAATTGTTGTGATTGTGTTCGTTGGCTTGTCAACACTATTCCTGTGCTTGCGTCATGCTCCAAACGTCACACACACACACACACACACACGCACGCACGCACGCACGTAACACGCGACATTATTAAACCCTCTCCTGTATGTTTCAGATGCTGCCTCCTTGCCCAACTTCGAACCTTCCTTCATCAATATAGCCGGCTATCCATGGACCCCTAACTGCCAATACGAGTCCTGCCACAACTCAGACCAGTGTGGGACCACTCCGGTCAGAATGAATCCAAACGCCATGTCCCATTGTTATTGTGACAGCAGCTGCCTCCTCTACGGCGACTGCTGCTTTGACTACTTTGAGAACTGTCTTGGTTCAAACATATCTGACTTTTCCCAATGTGATAAATATAAGAATATAGAGAGTACCTTGTTGAGAGAAAAAGAAGCACTCCAATACAAAACGTGTTCAGGAAGCGGAACAGGAAATCTGTGTTTGGACAATCCGTAGTTGTCCCAGAGATGGTGTAACAGATGAAGATGTCCTAGATTGCGAGGTGGGAAAACGGAATGCTATTGGTGGAGTACCTGTAACGCTCACTGAAAATCCATCCATAACATTTGCAAACTATTACTGTGCAAAATGCCATGGGTTTGAGAGGACCATGGTGCGTTTCTGGCGCACACATGTAATGTGTAAAAATGGTATAGATCTTACGGGCATGTCCTTCACTCAAGTTGAGAAACTTATACTAATTGGTACCTGTCTGGTTCACAGTCAGCCAAATCCAGAGGATAAACCAAGACTGTGTTACAAGGACTTCACGAAAGTTGAACCCAAGACAAACGTAGCCCTCATCAATGTCGAAAGCACAACACAATCTTCTGACACTGATACGCTGAAACCAACAATCACCCGCTTGATGGGACTAACACTTGTAACGCCACCCATTGTAACTACAATTGCACCTGAAATCTACCTGGAAGACGCAGGTAAATTGTGCTCATTATATGTGTACCCAGTGAAAGATGAGAATTCCACAATGTACCAAAATGCGCACTGTGTGCTAAGTGTACTTGGAAAGGGGGCTTTAGACATTCCTCTTAGATGTGGAGAGCTGATGTTACCGCCAGGTTTTTTCAAACCTACAGCAGTCTGGTGGACCACCTTGCCTGCGACAACTGCTCAGTCTTTTCATATGGCTGGGACAAAAGAACCTTTTTACAATTCACACACGCAATCACTTGGCGGTAACGTCATCAGTTTCAGCATGCTATTTAATTTTGGGGAGAATGAGATGAGTTTGGAAATCAATGGTCGAGTGGTGAGGACTGAGACCAAATTATGTCTCAGAGAAGATGAGGTGTTCAACATTTACTCTCACAAGTGTGTGACCTTGATGTGTGACGGGATGGACATGCATCCCGTCAACGGGACCTGCATCCTCAAGGACAAGCGCGTGATGGACGGAACTGGACAACTCTACCCTCACGGTGCTCACATCTTTACCATCATTCTCAGTGTTCGTGGGAAGGACACGTTAATGAGGAAGTTTGTAAGGAAGAAAATGAAACGTTATTTCGAACGGTTTCTTAGTGACAGAAACGATATTAGTCATAACGTGAGTGTGAACCTTACAAATCTGATGCAAAGAGTACATCCAAATGTAGTAATGAATAATGTCAGTGTAAACAAACACGCTACATACACTTATACAGCTAACGTCGAATCTAAAGCCACAGTAAGTTCCCTCATTAATGCAACTAGATATCTGTTCAGGCATGTTTCCATGCAACTCAGTCACCATAATGTTAAAATGTTTGATTTTTCCTTGAATAATTTCAAGAAAAACAATGCCTATGATGTTTCTGAATGTGATGAATATGTGAGCAACTCGATACAGGTTTGTCCCGACGAACATGTTCCCAAAATGTTCCAAGATGTTGAACTGATTAGCGTCCGGGATTCTTACTACGCCAGATTAAATCGGTCATACTTCAGGTTAGATAACATAGGGTTTGAGATACATTATGAAGACAGTGCAGCTGCACTCAATCGGACAGACATTATTGTCTGTGTTCCAGATCTGGGTGACGAGTCCTTGCACTGTCCCAGTGGAAAGTTGTCCATTCATCAACCTGAGTTCAATCTCGTCAATGACTCCCTGCTTTATGTTCCCAGTGGTGTCATGCTGCCCCCAGGGAACTTCAGTCTCACGAAACATGGCGCTTTCATCTGTTCCCACTTCTCACGGAGTCATACTGACCAGGTGGTTTTCTTTGACTACTCTAACACCCAAATTGTTCTGACCATTGTGGCATCATCAGTGTCAATGACCTCTCTTGTTGGGGTACTGCTGGTTTATGGCGTTCTCCCCCAACTCAGAAATGTTCCTGGTAAGATTGTAATGTCTTTGTCAGCAACCCTTCTTGTTGCCCAGGGACTCCAACTCATGACCAAAGCACCAACTGGTCCGATGTGCGTAGCAGTTGCCTCCCTCGTCCACATGATGTGGCTGTCCACGTTCCTGTGGATGAGTTTGCTGTCTGTAGATCTAGCTCGGTCTCTGAGAAGCATGTCACCATTATCTGGAATTGAGAGTCACAACAAACTGTTTTGTCTGTACGCATGCGTTGGTTGGGGGATCCCCATCCTTTTGGTTGTCACTTGTGTTGTGATCGATCGGTTCCACGTGTGGGGAATAAGTATTGGCTATGGATCTGCTCACGTGTGTTGGATAGCCAATCCCAAAGCATCTCTCTATGTCTTCGGCCTCCCCATGGCTCTGACCTTGCTTACCAATGTCACCTGTTTCATTTTGACTCTGATCAGCATCGAGAAAACGGCCTCTAAAGTCGCTTCACATTCCAAAAGCTGCAAGAACGAGAAGACACGCCTGGGCATATATGTCCGTCTGTCGTTCATCATGGGTTTCTCGTGGATCTTCTGTTTCATTGCTGCCTTCGCCCACGTGCCCCTTCTGTGGTATTTCCAGATCGTCCTGAACTGCCTTCAGGGTTTCTACATCTTCGTGTGTTTCGTCTGTAAGTCAAGGAACTTCAAACTGTTGATGGAAAAGCTCTACTGTTTACACAAGAAAGCTCAAATGAGAGGCATGACCGCAACCAGTTCTAGTTAGACAACGGTTTGGGAGCTGAAAAGAAAACACGTGCATTTCTGTTTTCTTGGAAATACCACCGGAGCGTGGCTTCACTATTGATTTGTGATTATTGGCCTTTGTAAACATTTGCTTTTCATGTTGACTTCCTGTTGCGTGATATAAAGAATTGATGTTCGTGACATGAAGCTAAATTGATAATATATGCAATGCAGTATCTTCTTTATGAGCTTATGATATAATTTACTACAGTCATTGGACAGGGAATTTGTAGCTCACAATTGACTAGGGTCACAACCCTCAGTCATAATTCTGCTTTGGTCCTGAAGTATAAATTCAGAAAATAGAATAGTTGGGCATGTTTTGTTTGCTTGTTGTTTGATGCCACACTCACCAATATTTTAATAAATATAGTATTATAAGTCTATAGATGGTTGTGTCTGGACCAGATAATCCCGTGGCGTCATGTGACTAGATCTACACAACTGCAATATGACTACATGCATCAGTTAAGTCAACTAGCCCTATCGCCCGTTTCCATTAGTCGCATCTCAAGATTAGACACATTGTAATATTAATTGGTCACTTTTGGGGATGAATGTGAATTCCTCTTGAGGCTTGCGTATCACCCCCTCTGAAATGGTGAGAGAGGATCTGGGACGTGTAATCTCAAAGTTCTCCATGTTAGTAAGATATAAGGATTCAGGAAATGTTCTTCTGGATGATTGGACTACATGTCTCCGTGTGATGATACAAAATACGCAATTTAAGCATTGGGTTGATTGGTTGATGACGCCGCACTCAGCAATATTCCAGCAATATCGCGGAGGTCTGTAAATAATCCAGTGATCAACATCCTGAACATCGATTTACCCAACTGGGATACGATAACATGTATCGATCAAGTCAGCGAGCCTGACCACCCGATCCCGTTTGTCGCCTCTTATAACAAGCATGGGTTACTGAACACCAGATCTAACCTGGATCTTGACGGGTGTTAAATCATTGGGAAGAGAGAACGTGTTTGAAGTTGGTCATACGGTGGCTTCTGCTTGAAAGCACTATTCCCTAATTACGGTGGATGCATCGAGCCCCAGTGATTGATGAAAATTTTATTTATGTCGATAAGAAAACTTTTTATTTCGATTAGAACAGTCACCACAATACAACCAGATGAGATTCTCAAACATAATTAAACTTTAAAATATTGAGTAGGTTTCTAAAGGTAAAACAATTCAGATACATAATACACAACACATTTTGGTCCGGAGAGGTTTTCACTTATCATTTAAAACTTTAAACAAATGTTTGCGGAGATATTTTAAAAGTAAGAATAATTCATTGATACTATACACAGCGCATCTAAGGTTTTCAGAATAAATTATATTTTACATGTTTGGTAGGTATTCTAGCTGCAAGAATATGCGATCCTGCAATGACCCTGTCAACCAAGTTTTCCAGAACGTAGCACTTTCGTCTCTGCTCCAAGTGAAACTATTTTGCCTCGAAAGTCATCTGTACTTATATCATCTACATGAGACGGATATTTGGAAAAATACTACTTATGTACATTCGCCCGTTTTGTGATTTTGTGCGCGCGTGCGTTCGTTCGTGCGTTCATTCGTTCGTTACTTTGTGTATGTTTGTGGGTGATACAGATCCACCCTAATCATTTACTCATAGTGAAGACTATCGTGTGAGACACTTTGTCAGCAATGCAACTATACCACGAGTAGTTCGTAATCTCAAGTTGCAAGATGTGAAACCTACACACCCAAACCACACCCCGTCTATTCTTCCCTCAGTTTAAGCATGGCTTCACATTTCTTGTGGCTCAGTTGTCGCTTGATATATATTTGAAATGTTCCATGTCAAATGTCTTTCAGTTCCATTATTTGCCTATTCTGGTGATCGATTTCCAATGAAACGACCATGAACACATGTGTGTACACCTTTATTGTTTTCACAACAATGTTCTTTGCTACTATCAGTGCATTGTACTTTCTGGATATTATCAACACATTATCTGCCGCACAACACTGTTTCTTAATACCAACAGGACAACACTGTTTCGTAGTCTTAACACCATAACACTGTTTCTTATTACCAACAGCACAACACTGTTTCGTAGTCTTAACACCATAACATTGTTTTGTATACCAACAGCACAACGCTGTTTCGTAGTCTTAACACCATAGTACTGTTTCTTAATACCAACAGCACAGCACTGTTTCGTAGTCGTAACACCGTAACGCTGTTTTATATACCAACAGCACAACACTCTTTCGTAGTCGTAACACCGTAACGCTGTTTGTATACCAACAGCACAACGCCGTTTCGTAGTGCCAACACCGCAATGTTTATTCGTATTACCATCAGCAAAACATTAATTCTTGTTGCCCTCACCACATAGTTCTTTCTTGATACCACCTGCATCACGTTGTGCCTTGATGCTATCCTTTTTATACCAATTGAATCAACTATT
The DNA here is from genome assembly GCF_003918875.1 of Haliotis rubra. Classification (NCBI taxonomy): domain Eukaryota; kingdom Metazoa; phylum Mollusca; class Gastropoda; order Lepetellida; family Haliotidae; genus Haliotis; species Haliotis rubra. The sequence continues at coordinate 429,478 of NW_025767377.1, read as the reverse complement.
GATACCACTGGCACATCTTTCTATCGTGATACGATGAGCTCAGTGTTTTAAAATATGCTACGCCCATGAGGAATAAGTGCTAATCTACCGAAGTAGTTTGACAGTATTTTTTGGAATAGAAATCTAAAAGTAGCTATAAACGGATAAAATTTAGAATCTATGTTCATGACGAGACGTTTCTCAAGCATCGGTGTTGGGGCCGTAATTATTTCTAGATTACAAAAATGACCTCGTTGATAAAACGGATAGTGATGTATGACGCTGCGTGGATAATACATCACTATGGGCAATAACTGATGCATTACATAAAGACGATTCAGAAAATATTTCAATGCGGGCAACTCAGTGGCCGGTAAAATTTAATCCGGACTAAAACAGAGACAATACAGTTCAGTATATCACTGAATACCTCTCAGAAACGTCAAATGTCCATACAAATGGTGTGTGTTTTTTTAAATGATGCAAACAGGAACGTTAAGAAAGATCGATATAAACCCGGATCCTACCAGCATTGCTGTAACTGGAATGTGTACTTAGAGCTTCTTTGAGTGGCATTTAGAAACTGGTATGATGAACAGGACGATTTTGTTTTCGGCGTGTTTTTTGGTGGTGGGGTTGGAGTGGCGGGTTGGAGGGGTGGGGATTATATACTTCTGTATTGTAACTGATGCGACGTTACGGTGTAGATGCTAACACCGTTATCAAGCAAGAATATTTGAGTTTATACAATTATCAAGGTTGGTGTACATGGTGGTGACTTACTATATTATTGTATTACTGTACTCAGAACGACCATTAAATGTCAAACGTATATTTACAAGTTCAGTTGTACATACATTGGTTACATTTTTTGAAAGAGGGTCATATTGTTCATAACTGTCGGTGTCCCGATGTTTCTTGGTAACACAACTTGCAAATGAAGGCTGAAAACAGCATTTTGATGATGACTTGCAACGGATATTGATTCTGAAGTTTTACTGTTATGTTAATTGCAAACAATACTGCACAATACGTTATACACACTAAGTAGCGGTGAAACGACATGGAGTTGTTTTTTTAAGTGTCAACAACCAAGCCCTTATGCTCGCTGAACAATAGACTTCACCAATATCAGGCTCATTACCAATACAGCCGTCAGCGTTAGAGCTCGCTTACAATAGAATAATAATTGACGATGCTTTTGACTACAGCTTAATTGACTGTTAGTCAATGGCAAGTGTGAAATAGGCTTAACCAGGACGACACGATTGTTGATATGTGACCATGGCAACTACAGTTGTCAGCGTCCCTGACAACGGGACTGGTATAAATGAGAGGGAGGCGTGAGCGGTGCCACACATTCGAGATCTCACAGCGACCTATCACTGTCCGAGTGAGCTATCGTTAAGTCGTCAACGAACCGTAACAACCCTTACCAGTAATCATGGTGAGTAATTTTCAAATTATCTTATGTATGATTTATAATGAAACGCTGACTACGATCAAATGGTACGACTGAAAAAAAACTTCTGAATGAATGTTAGTAGTTAATGTACATAAAGCATATCATTTAAACGGTTTATTTGTTAAAATATATGCAAAGAACTGGTTGTGAAAAATGTTCATATGGTTCATTCCATTATTTCATTATCCCACAGAAATCTTACTTGTATGTCCCAGACCCGTGAAGGTCCGGGTTAGAATGAACCATCAGTGACCCATGTTTGTCGTAAGAGGCGACTAACGAGATCGGCTGGTCAGGCTCGCTGACTTGGTTGACACATGTCATAGGTTCCCACTTGCGCAGATCGATGTTCATGCTGTTGATCACTGCATTGTCTGGTCCAAACTCGATTATTTACAGGCCGCCGCCATATAGCTGGAATATTTCTGAGTGCGGCGTAAAACTCACTCACTCACTCATTGTATGTCCCTGTCTATATGATATTTATATCTATAATCAAAAAAATGGAATTCGCTATGGAAATTCCAGAATATACCATAATGTTATACGTGAGAAGCTACTTTAGGTGACACCAGCCTCAAGCCAACTAGCATTAGCAAGGTTTATTCATTGAAAATACACGTTTTGTATACAGTTTTAATTACTATTTTCCAAGAATCTAACACTGAATAATCATCTTAATTACACAGAGACTATGTCTCAGGTAAACACGAATGTCGCCACAAACGTCATGTCAAAACGACTACACTTAGTATAAACAGCCCATAACGGTATAAAGGGGGACATTTCGGTTCTAAGCTTCTTTATAATTAGGAACACGACTAATAAGTTCTGGTAAACTCGGAATAAATTCTGCCACCTTCATCTGATCTTGCATATGATCTATCTTCCTCATAAATCCACCCCCACCCCATTTTATTTGCTTCAATTCTCAATTACATGCAAATATGTTACCCCAAGAAGTTTCCCAATAACTGCAACTCAACATCCCTATGCACAGCAGGAGACAGACTGCACCCTATACCAGGGAACGTAGTTACTCTTTGACTACCGTTATTGGTACCGAAAATCAATACCCCGGAGATTAAAATCGTATTAATCCGAGGCGATACCGACTATTAACATTATAAGCAGTTTGACAGTTGTTCTATATCCCTCCCGTATGAACCAATACCTGGAATCTCGCTGTAGCGACTTAAACAGCAGAATAGTATGGATTTAGGGTCATTGCGAAGCTATGTATTATGGATTTAGGGTCATTGCGAAGCTATGTATTGTGTAATACGGACGAGGACTCGTTCGCCAACGTAACAATAGCTTCAGAAAACTACCGTGCAGATTAAATTAGGGAAGGAATCTGATATTGAATCTCTGGTTAGGCCCATATTTTAAAGATTATTTGCCCGGCACGAGGATTGTTCTCAATCCCTGATCCATCAGTGTGTCATGGTATTATTTTCGGCAGATATTCAAGATCGATCATTCTGTGGCGTTAACATTTTATAGTAATTTATGTACCCTACAATACATTCAACAATCAATGGTCTAGATCTGTATGTGAAGAGACATATATGTAAGCATTAATATATTATGCAGGACGTATTTCATCATATATTAAGGAATAACTGCAAACCATTTATGTAAGATCTACAAATAAATTATGTATAAATGTATTTTTATTTTTTATTGACCTCAAATAATTTCAAAAAGAGTATTAAATCAGGAAATCGATGTCGTTTCTGGATCCAGAAGTTCGTGTGTGCTTTGTGAGGCCAATTGGTCGTATTAAATATAACGGTTCTTTATTCCCTGTTCCTGACAATTAAAATTGTTATTATTATTCCAGAGGGAATGTATTTCCGTCCACGTCGGCCAGGCCGGAGTCCAGATGGGCAATGCATGCTGGGAGCTGTACTGTTTGGAGCACGGCATCCAGCCTGACGGCCAGATGCCCTCAGACAAGACCATTGGGGGTGGGGACGATTCCTTCAACACCTTCTTCAGCGAAACTGGGGCCGGGAAACACGTCCCCCGCGCCGTCTTCGTCGACCTCGAGCCCACAGTGGTTGGTAAGTGAGATTGAACGTGTTCCTTTCTTTTCTATCATATCTGTGTATTGTGTCGACAGCATGAGTGAGTTTGTTTTATGCCGCTTCGAATGCGATAACTTGATTCACCGCTGACTAGAGTGATTTAGGCGGAACGTGAAGATGGAGTGTCGTAATTCGCAATTCGGTGAAACTTACGATAACGAATATTGTGTTACAAAAACCAAGGATTATACACAGCCAAGATCGGATTCGAACGCAGGTTCATTTGTCATGGTAAGGGTAAGGCACAACTCAGCACAACGAATTACAGCGCTATAGGCTACAGGTACACACAGCAATGGCAGATATTTGGATGGACTTATGTCATATATTTCTCGAAGTGTACAAAATGTAATTTTGTATTACATTATTATATCGCTAATACCTTACTTGTCTTTCAGACGAGGTCCGTACCGGCACCTACCGCCAGCTGTTCCACCCCGAGCAGCTGATCACCGGCAAGGAGGATGCCGCCAACAACTACGCCCGTGGCCACTACACCATCGGCAAGGAGATCGTCGACCTTGTCCTTGACCGTGTCAGGAAGTTGGCTGACCAGTGCACGGGTCTCCAAGGCTTCCTCATCTTCCACAGCTTCGGTGGTGGCACTGGCTCCGGCTTCACCTCTCTGTTGATGGAGAGACTGTCTGTGGACTACGGCAAGAAGTCCAAGTTGGAGTTTTCCATCTATCCCGCCCCCCAGATCTCTACCGCCGTCGTGGAGCCGTACAACTCTATCCTGACCACCCACACCACACTGGAGCACTCCGACTGCGCCTTTATGGTCGATAACGAGGCCATCTACGACATCTGTCGTCGTAACCTGGACATTGAGCGTCCCACCTATACAAACCTGAACCGTTTGATTGGCCAGATCGTCAGCTCCATCACTGCTTCCCTCCGATTTGACGGAGCCTTGAACGTGGATCTGACAGAGTTCCAGACCAACTTGGTGCCCTACCCACGTATCCACTTCCCCCTGGCTACCTACGCTCCAGTCATCTCCGCCGAGAAGGCCTACCATGAGCAGCTGTCTGTGTCTGAGATCACCAACGCCACGTTCGAGCCCGCCAACCAGATGGTCAAGTGTGACCCCCGTCACGGCAAGTACATGGCCTGCTGCATGCTGTACCGCGGTGATGTCGTCCCCAAGGACGTCAACGCTGCCATCGCCACCATCAAGACCAAGAGGACCATCCAGTTCGTCGACTGGTGTCCCACTGGGTTCAAGGTCGGCATCAACTACCAGCCGCCAACTGTTGTTCCCGGCGGTGACTTGGCCAAGGTCCAGAGAGCCGTCTGCATGTTGAGCAACACCACCGCCATCGCTGAAGCCTGGGCTCGTCTTGACCACAAGTTCGACCTGATGTACGCCAAGCGAGCCTTCGTCCACTGGTACGTGGGTGAGGGTATGGAGGAGGGTGAGTTCTCCGAGGCCCGTGAGGACTTGGCTGCCCTGGAGAAGGACTACGAGGAGGTTGGAGTCGACTCTGTAGAAGGCGAGGGAGAAGAAGAGGGCGAGGAATACTAAACGTTACCTTCCCTACACCCAACTGGTGTTCTGTTACTATGCCAGTTGTCTGAATATAGAACAAACGTTATGGATAACAACTTCTTTTTATTCATGTGAGGTTTCGATACAGATTCTTGTACCGTTGTCAAGCATAATGGTTGACATTATGCTTGACAACGGTACAAGAATCTGTCTGTTGTGTGAATCGAAACGTCGCACTCACGAATAAAAAGAAGTTGTTATCCATAAAGTTTGTTCTATATTGTACTTCCCAACTTCTAAAATGCCACTCAAAGAAGTCAGTTGTCTGAATAAAAAATGATACCATTCTCTGTTTATGTGCACAGATATATCACCCTTCTGAAATCAAGATTTCAGCTTATATCACCGCGAAAAATCAATGTTTTAAGGCATTAATTATTGATATTCCAATAAAGTCGTGTACGATGGATCACGTGGCTTAAGAACCTGAATCCATTCTGAACGATATCCCTTTCAGAGTAGATACATATTTAACTTAAGCGATTGGTAGTCAGTTTAGTGGTTAGATATGTGCTTCGAACACCAGAAGACGGTACCTATTGTTACTATGCCTCGCGTTGGGCTTTACGGGGATAGAACAAGGATTTGTAGACAACATAATGTGTCTGAATCCGGTACCCATGTATGTCTGCCACTATCACTCGGGCATATATCTGGGCTGGCTCTATAACACCGGGATATGTCTGACCTGGTACTGTAATGCTGGGATATGTTTGGACTGGCACAATACCACAGAAATAAGTCTGGGCAGGCACTATAACGCGGGCATATATCTGGACTGGCACAATAACACCGGGATATGTCTGACCTGGTACTATAGTGCTTGGATATGTTTGGACAATACCACATAAATACGTCTGTACTGGCACTATAACGCGGGCATATATCTGGACTGGCACCAAACGCCGGGATATGTCTGACCTGGCACAATAACGCCGGGATATGTCTGACCTGGCACAATTATGCCGAGATATGTCTGACCTGGCACAATAACGCCGGGATATGTCTGACCTGGCACAATAACGCTGGGATATGTCTTGGACTGGCACAATAACGCCGGGATATGTCACAGACAATAACGCCGAGATATGTCTGGGCTGGCACTATAACGCGGGCATATAAGCGGGATATGTCTAGACCTGGCGTAATAACGCCGGGATATGTCTGACTGGCACAATAACGCCGAGATATGTCTGGACCTGGCACAATAACGCCGAGATATATCAATAACGCCGGGATATGTCTGACCTGGCACAATAACGCCGAGATATGTCTGACCTGGCACAATAACGCCGAGATATATCTGACTGGCACAATTATGCCGGGATAACGCCGGTACAATAAAGCCGATATATATCTGACCTGGCACAATAACGCCGGGATATGTCAGATATATGTCTTGACTGGCACAATAACGCCGGGATATATCTGACCTGGCACAATTATGCCGGGATATGTCTGACGCGGTACAATAACGCCGGGATATGTCTGACCTGGTACTGTAATGCTGGGATATGGTTGGACTGGCACAATACCACAGAAATATATCTGACTGGCACAATAACGCGGGCATATGTCTGACTGGCACGCAGACGCCGGGATATGTCAGACCTGGCACAATAACGCCGAGATATACCACAGCACAATAACGCCGGATATGACTGGCACAATAACGCCGGGATATATCTGACCTGGCACAATAACGCCGAGATATGTGTCTGATATGTATGCACAATAACGCCGAGATATGTCTGAATTATGCCGGGATATGTCTGACCTGGCACAATAACACCGAATATGTTTGACTTGGCACAATAACGCTGATATATGTCTGACCTGGCACAATAACGCCGGATATGTCTGGAATAACGCCGATGTCTGACCTGGCAACTATGCAATATGTCTGACCTGGCACAATAACGTCCGATATATGAGTCCGATATGATATGTCTGGACTGGCACAATAACGCCGGGATATGTCTGACTGGCACAATAACACCGATATATGTCTGACCTGGCACAATAACGCCGGTCTGACCTGGCACAATAACGCCGATATATGATATAACGCCGGGATATGTTTGGACTGGCACAATAACGCCGATATATGTCTGACCTGGCACAATAACGCCGATATATGTCAGACCTGGCACAATAACGCCGGGATATGTCTGACTGGCACAATAACACCGATATATGTCTGACCTGGCACAATAACGCCGATATATGTCTGACCTGGCACAATAACGCTGGGATATGTCTGGACTGCCACAATAACACCGATATATGTCTGACCTGGCACAATAACGCCGATATAATATTATCATGTCTGACCTGACACTATGAGTCCGAGATATCTCTGGACTGACACTATAACGCCGGGATATGTCTTGACTGGCACAATAACGCCGATATATGTCTGACCTGGCACAATAACGCCGATATATGTCAGACCTGTTACAATAACGCCGGGATATGTTTGGACTGGCACAATAACACCGATATATGTCTGACCTGGCACAATAACGCCGATATATGTCTGACCTGGCACAATAACGCTGGGATATGTCTGGACTGCCACAATAACACCGATATATGTCTGACCTGGCACAATAACGCCGATATAATATTATCATGTCTGACCTGACACTATGAGTCCGAGATATCTCTGGACTGACACTATAACGCCGGGATATGTCTAGCCTGGCACGCCCACGCTGTCACTAATACAACGAGCAAGGTTATTAACTCATAAAAATGAAAATTCAGCGCAAGAACTGCATTTTAGTTTAATACAAGGCTTGTGATTCATTAATTACATTGAAAAACATTCATGAATTAAATGTATACAACATTGCTCAAAAACGCAAAAAGGACGCAAAAACTTACTTTATTCGGAGAAGCAATGTCAAAACAATGGCACAATTTGAAGCGCTGATGTCAATGGACGTATGGCGTTATCTTGTGCGCTCATTTTCAATACTCTGGCATACAATTATCAGGAAATCACACAAGTATCAACAACCCCTGCCTCCTGCAATACCCTATTTCACCAAAGATAAATCTAAAATCAAACGTCGTTTACCGGAAGACTGCGTTGACACACTTAAAGGTTAACCACTCTTGGTTTACAACAGCAAACTGTCACTAGGCCTTTCCGAACCAAATCTTGAATTGCTTCATCAACAAACAGACGATTGTTTATGGCGGATCTGTTATTCCGTATTTCCATAGTATCTGGAAGTGAGTAAAATGGAATTTTGTACCCATTTTCTATTATGTCTATTACAAATTGAATGGCGCCGATACCTTTCCAAAATGAAACATTGGCTTTAAGCCTACCTTTCACAATAATTTCTGCCTGACCACTTTCATATTCATAAAAGTCAGATGTTAATGTACGAACATCATTCTTATAGTCATGTACATAAGTATCAATATACTTTACTTCAGGCTTTGAAGATGATCTAGATGACGTTTGTTCCGGAACTTGCTTTAGAAGACTGGGCTTGTCCGAACAGCTGGGGGCACAGGCGTCTCCAGTGAAAGCCCACAGTGAAAGCAGGCGCCTGCCTCGAAAAACCTGACTGCTAGTAGAAGCTGCAGCAGCACGGACATCCTCCCTTTGACTTGCTTGAGTGACTGTGGCTGAAGGTCGCGTGCCAAACGACGTGTAGGGATGAGCACGCGCAAAACGGGAACTCCTGGCTCTGAGCTTCTTAACTGCTTTGTTTTCCGCCCGAGTGATCCGCTTGTCATCTTCCGAGTCTGTGGCCAAATCACGGGAAACATACTGTCTCACAGTTTCCCACCCTCCTTCCGAGGAGTCTGCAATCTTGATCAACTTATTACGTTGCTCCAAACGCTTGATTTCATTGGTTAAAAGCTCATCTGAATAATCCAGTTTCCCGTACTTTATGCAGAACTGAATCTGATTTAAAGTTTCAAGAGTTTCTTCATTAAATTTAAACTGAATCTTATTACCCTCTATGTTCCAAGAATAGTCTTTCTCTGCTTTCAACCGTTGCAAGTCTTTTGACGTTTGCTTAATTTCACGTCGAAAACCTTGCAAACGTCCATCCAGCTCAAGTTTCGAATCGTCCAATCTTTTCAAAATGACATCTAATTTCTCGGATAAGGGTCTCTCATCCATGTTGTGTGCACCGTAACCGAGAATGGCATATTCAAACTTATACACCCTTTATATACCCCCTTTAAACGCCCCCTACATTCTTTATCTCCCTTTGTTGTATCTTCCTACGCTAGGAGAAAGAAATTTCATTCTAATTCGTACCTCAAACGAAAGAAATTATATTGAACTTTCCGCTTTGAATTCCGCTTCTGTCTCGAAGGACTCTGTACTTTCCCTTCCAGTCGGTGTTCAAATTCGCTGCATTGGAAACAAACGAACTGGATATGTCTGTAATTATTGGCGATTCTCTTGAATATGTAAACTTTTATTTTTCTCATATATATTTGAAAATGAAGGAGATTAGTTCATCGTGCTTCCAAAGTTGAGGGGAAGGGGAGTGCAATAAGTTACGGTACGCAGTAAAGGGTGAGTGGTTTTATTGTCTTTTCATTCTGCAAGGGGGAGCATTATGATCCTGATGAAAATGATTTGATCTTAGGACGAGTGATTTTGTCCTGGGGAGTGATCTGACCCCCCTACACCGGTAACCATAGATACAGATTGTTTATATATATATAACCTAACATAGAAAACTGTGAACACCCAAGCACTGATTTGCTCAACAAAGCTAGGAATTCATAGGCCTGTTGTTAACGCTTCGTAGAAGTGCGAAGGTTTCTATGGCGACAGTACGCGAGGTTGGGCCAGCATGAGACAGAACTGGTAGTTACTTTATGCCAGCATGAGTTGCTGGTGCTGTCTGCGAGCTGAGGGGTCCCGCTCTGTTGTAACTATAGGTAAGCTCACGGAATTAATAAGTATTACTTTTAAGAGTATTCGTTGTAATTATTTGAGTCGTTAAGTTTTTACGTACCTTCTTGTATGTTCCATTCCTTTGAATGCCTCTTTGTGATATTAATATTATCATTATTATTATTATAGGATATTTATATAGCGCACGTATCCACGCAACTAGTGCATGCTCAAGGCGCTGTTATTTTCCTCTCGGTCATTGGATGTCAATCTCAACGGGACATCATATTATCAATCTCAACTCCCTGGGGAGTATACAACTCTTGCTGCCACTAGGCGCACCGAGTTATTGTGGCTTTCTCATCCTAACGAGGTACCCATTCACAGCTGGGTGGACTGGGACACATAGTCACAGTACTTTGTCCAAGTTCACTGCACGTTGCTGTACCAGCAACTAGGTGTTTGCACGTATTCATGTGGCCACCATCTGGTCATATACCAACGGATTCGTGGGTTCTTTTAAGTGCACAGGTTTGCGTACTGTACACTAGGGGTTGTGACAACACGGAAAGAGTTTGCACACAAAGTTGACTCCAAGGGTTTTACACCCAGTCACAGGTGGGCTCGATCCCGGCACCTCAATCCCGCTGGATCACTAGCCTGGCGCCTTAGCCAGCTCGCCCACCGCGCCCCCGATGCGGTTGGGTAGCCGTGTGGTTGAAACGTTCGGTCGTCACGCCGAAGACCCGGGTTCTATTGACTACATCGGTACAATGTGTGAAGCCCATTTCCGGTGTCCCCCGCCGTGATATTGTTGGAATATTGCTAAAAGCAATGTAGCCTTTCCTATGCCAATGAATATTCAGTCAAGGTAAAATGTTATGTAATTATGAAATTGATTATGATACATAAATCGATTACTGAAAATCACTGATGGCACTTGGTACACCTTACACAATCTGCATAAAAAATAAATAATTGTTAGTTTGTGGCCTGACGCTGCAACCATGTAACCAAAGTAAAGAGGTCATGTTTCTAATGTCACCTAATTCGTTTGTTTCAGAGAGAATAGAGTTTGATCAGATCCATGAGCAAATGATAGACGAGTTTGTAGCCTCCGTGTTTGCAGATTCAGTTACAAAAATATCCCAAGAACATGGCTTCACTTCTGAGAGCTTACAAGATGAGGTATTTGCTGATAACAACTCTGAAATCACGCGAGATTTCAGTCACCTCGTAGGTAAAGTCGACTCGAGATCTGCATCAGTCGAAACTGATGATGGGTTGGGAGACGAACAGCGCGTCACGAGACAGGAAATCAGTCAGATCCTAGACATGGGAATAATTCAACCTGGCTTATCCAGACATAGCGTCAATACATTCGACGACACAAATTCGGAACCAGATTCCGAATCGGGAGTTTCCATGACAGGATCGTCCACAGCGAAATTATCAAACGAGACAGGTACGGGTCTTGAAAGACATGGGAGTCGAAGTTCGAGGCAGAAGGTCAGCGTTCTCTCCAATCCTTACGTATCCAACAGCAATGGGTCATCGTATAAAAAGAGGAAACTACAACGTCACGTGTCTTGGAATGATGGAGGTGATCCCGACACTCAAGGTCAGTCCATCATTGACATCATTCAAGAGGATGCAAGCAAAAGGCACAATGATTTGATTCAACATGAACCCAGTCCAATCCAACCCCTGACATCATCTGGGATTTCAACACATTTCCTTGACAACGTCATTTAATGTCATGTGAAATGAACATATTCCTGTATGATGAACTTAATTCATCGACGTAGTGGTAGTTGACCAGGGCGTGATTGCATCAAAAGTGGCTGGTTCTTTGTGTTGTATGCATAGTGTAGAAGTGATCTTTTCAAATGTATATGTAGACATATTTACATACATACACACACACACACACACACACACACACACACAGACAGACATGCATGCATGCATACGCACATACGCGCGCGCGCGCACACAGCTAGACATACATACATGTAGCAAAGGTATGTGCTAGAACTGCGTGCAAAAGTAAATATTCTGAAGTTGTCAATTGCAATGAATGGTATGATAACAGTATTCATTTATGCAGTGTTGTGTTGTACTATTATATGTGAATGTACATGAATAAAAGATATATTGTGGATATGGTGTTGTCTTGTGTACAGTGACTTGCGCCCAAAACAAGCCTCGTGGTGTTATTAAGAAGCGTCAGGCATAAGCGTTGGATTACTTCCCATTATTAGTGTCTATTCGGCCAGCCTATAGTTTAGTATTCACAGACATTATTGAGAAAATTGTTTCGTCAAATATCTAATACATGTATGTAAACTATAGAAGTTATACTTAAATGAATATGTTGAGATATGATTCTCTTACAGTCTAAGTGTCTTTTAAGTACTTTGTGAGACCTCCTTGTCCTGCAGGGCGGTGGGGTAGCCTAATGGTTAAAGCGTTGGCTCGTCACGCCGAATACCCGGGTTCGAATCCCCACATGGGCACAATGTGTGAAGCCAATTTCTGGTGTCCCCCGCCGTGATGTTACTGTAATATTGCTAAAAGCGGCGTAAAACCAAACTCAGTCAGTCAGTCAGTCCTTGCCCTGCAATACACGACTGAATGCGCCTAGGTACTCTACCGATCAAAGTTTGTAGGAAATCGTGTGACAGCGTATCCCAATATTCAACCACTTCTTTCTTCATATCCTCAATATTTCTTAGTCCTTTTTGGTTTATTCTGTCCTTCGTTAGTCCCCACACATTCTCAGTAGGGTTAAGATCTGGGCTGTAGCCGAGCCACACTAAAACTTGTACATTTTCGTCCGTCAACAACTGTTTTGTGCTGCCCGCAGTGTGTTTTTGGTCGTTATCATGCTGGAAAATCCAATTATCTTCATACAGTGTTCAGGCCGTTTGAAGGAGGTGACCATTTAAGATGTCAACATATCGTTCCTTCGTCAAATTTCCAGTGAAAATGCACAAATGTGTCACTCCACATGATGATATCCCACCCATCATGTGAAATTTCGGGCTGTATTTTAGGCGTTGGTATAAATAGGTTTCACGGTATCTTTTGTTCAAATTTTCACACAGTTCGGAAAAACACAGAACTTTTATCAAAAAAAAGAAAACATTTCATCAATAGTGAGGGAATTCCGCGCTTTTTCACCCAGTTAAGTCATGTTTCATTACATACCTGAAGACTTCCTCTATTAATCACCTAATTCCTGATATTGTCAACGCTTTTCAATTTTCCCCTACTCCCAATCTGAACTTCCTTGGCCTCCCCTGACCCTGTGCTCAATCCCAACTCCTGACTGAATATTCTTCAAAGTTCTGTATACTGTAGACAGAGAAATGTCATGTCAACCTGCTAACTCTTTGGCATTAGTCACACTCAAATCATCTAGAACCAGCATTCTTTTCTTCATGGTGTAACACCTATACTAAAATTCTATTATCAGTATTAGGAAACAAAGATTTTGCAACATTAGAACATGCTTGTCACACAGTTCAGCCCAAAGGACTGTTAATGAACGATGTGATGAATGTCGCTTTGAACAATCATAATGTTGCATGTCAACTGAACGTGTTGAATATTTGACCCGTAAAGATCCGGGTTGGAACTGGTCTTCATCGCCCCATGCTTGCTCTAAGACGCGACTAACGGGATCGGGTGGTCAGGTTCGATGATTTGGTTGACACATGTCATCGTATCCCAGCTGCGTGGATCGATGTTCATGGTGTTGATAACTGGATTATCTGGTCCAGACTCGATTATTTACAGACCGCAGCCATATAGCTGGAATATTGCTGAGTGCGGCGTTAAACAACAGTCAATTATAAGGGTAATGCTATTTTTTAGGGCATTATCATTTGCAGAAGCCCGAGGTTCTCCATTAACAGTTGAAAAAGACCGAGGGCTTCTGCAAATGATAATGCCCTCAAAAATAGCATTACCGTTATTATTGCTAAAATACATGGAATTTGTGTTGAAAAGAAAAAGGAAACAATGAAGGAATTTGACTGTAAGTTTACCAAAATCAACTTCTGACGGGCTTGACTGCCCGAATGCAATTACGTCATCGAACAATTCAAGTGACGTCACAACAGAAAGTGACGATATTCGACCTTGGCCTTTGACAAGACCATAGCCTGCAACATGTCAAACTATGACAGTGTTCGGTTTTGGTCCATCAACAGTCTTAATAGTGCAATTGTTAAGGTTAGCACCAACAAGAAAGCCAATATTACCGCTATTTGAAGCGGGAATTTGGGTTGCTTTGACTTGTTTGACCCAGAATATCTGCCAGTCGAAAGCAAATTAATGTCGAACTATGACGTCACAGAACTGATAGTGGCCCGTCGTCAAGGTTGAGCGGTCCAATATCATTTGCAGCGGACCGCAAATTTCTAATAATGGGAGGGCCGTTTCATGATAATTCCAAGTATTTTAGCTATAATAGAAGATAAAGCTACTCTGTTTTCAATTTTGCGGTCCTTTATCGTTGATTTAAGACCGCTAAATTAAACATTCGATAAAGGACCGCAGAATTGAAAACAGAGTAGCTTTATCTTCATTCCAGCACGACTGATAAGCGTTTTAAAACCGAACTGTTTGGCGCGCAAGAACACAAGGCGCAAAGGGGGTCTTTTTCAGGGAAATCGTTTGGAATCGTCCCGTTGAGGGACAGGTTGTGTAATTAACAAAACAAGACATTTTCAACAACATAAATGCTTTTATTTCAGGAACCAGTACGCTTGTATTTGTAACACGTAGCATACATAAATTTAAAAAATACAATTTAAAAAATACAATTATTTGATTTTTCTCAAGCGAATTATTGATCTCCCCTACTGTATGACAATCGACTCGCCCGAATTCAAGCCGTGAACTCGCTAAGTTTAGTCGCCGCTAACTTTATTCACGGAAATAATTGTTGATAACCACCCTACTATTCCCAATTTGGAAAAGACCTGACATGCCACGTTTTATGTGGGATACATGGACAGTGAAAGTGGAAGGACTGGACATTACGGCCGGGACGGAAGCGGTCAGGTTAGGACGTGTGGGCCGACGTGTGTTGTCAACGTCAACTCACGTAGATCTGGACCCGGTTTGAATATACTGCCGCTTTTGCACTGCTGACGGATTTTCCAGCTTCGTAGTTTCTTCACTGGGATTAGGGTCAAGAAATTCTTCTTCAAACCATTCGCTTTTCACTTCAAAAACACCAAAGATGCTGTCGAGATAGAAATTGCCGATGCCCGACATGTTTGTTTACAAACAATAGGGTCAACGAGTTCGTTGTATTCATACGCGGTGAATCGGTCACTTTAATTAGCGGTCTTAAACTGCCATTGCTGAGCTCTCAGCCAGTCAGGATCGAGTATCACACAATGTCGTGCTAGAATCAATGTTTAGTCCAATTTAGCTTTCTATCAATGTTAAGGTAATGTGAACACTGGTAGCTGTTTCACACTACTCTCCAAAACGTATTTCGTTAATCATTTGGAATTAAGCGAGAATGTTATGTGAGTTCTCGACCTGGAAATACGAAAGCCGCTCAAACAAACTTCGCAAACATCTGCTTTGAGAGGCATATGGAAGTTGGAGTGCTAAGTAAGGATACCATATATGGACAAACAACGCATTTATTTACAATGAGGAGCGACG
The DNA here is from genome assembly GCF_003918875.1 of Haliotis rubra. Taxonomy (NCBI): domain Eukaryota; kingdom Metazoa; phylum Mollusca; class Gastropoda; order Lepetellida; family Haliotidae; genus Haliotis; species Haliotis rubra. The sequence continues at coordinate 413,810 of NW_025767377.1, read as the reverse complement.
TTTGGTTAAGATGCTAACTGCCTGACTGACTGAGTTTGGTTTTACGCCGCTTTTAGCAATATTCCAGCAACATCACGGCTTGGGGACACCAGAAATGGGCTTCACACATTGTGCCCATGTGGGGATTCGAACCCGGGTCTTCGGCGTGACGAGCCAACGCTTTAACCATTAGGCTACCCCACCGCCCCTTAGATGCTAACAATTGCATGATAACGGTGTTAGAATCTACACTGAAACGCCGGTCCTCATTGTAAATAAAGAACGTGTTCATCCTCATATCGGGGAGATGGTGTGGCCTAGTGGTTATAAGGCGTTCGCACTTCACACCGAATACCCGGGTTCGAATCCCCACATGGGCACAATGTGTGAAGCCTATTTCTGGTGTCCCCGCGGTGATGTTGCTGGAATATTGCTAAAAGCGGCGTAAAAGTAAACTCACTCACTCACTAATCCACATATCTTATCCTTACTGCGCAAGCATCAGTATGACAAAGACACGTGTGTAATAATCGCTAGTACAGATGTGCTACCACAGGACAAGGACAAGGAATTGTATGCTTCTTCCGGAAGTTGCTGTCTGTTCACAATTTACTGTTGGGAAGTTGTTTAACGCCGCTTTGAACAATGAGTGAGTGAGTTTAGTTTTGAGGCGCACTCAGCAATATTCCAGCTATATGGCGGCGGTCTGTAAATAATCGAGTCTGGATCAGACAATCCAGTGATCAACGGCATGAGCATCGATTTGCGCAATTGGGATATGATGACATGTGTCAACCAAGCCAGCGTGCCTGACCACCCGATCCCGTTAGTCGCCTCATACGACAAGCATGGGTTACTGAAGGTTCATTCTAACCCGGACCTTCACGGGTTGCTTTGAACAATAAACCAGTGAGATCACAGGTGTCAGAGTACTACTACAGTCCGTTTGGCTCAAAAGCCGACCGATGAATTGCAATCTAACTCGAAAACTAATAAACATAACATACTCAATGAAACGCTGATCATAATCAAAACATCATACCCACTCTGTGGGGTTTTTGCAGAATTTTTGTCCTAAAAATAAAAAAGTTGTTTAACAAACTATCATTAAAATATTGACACAGTTCACTGTTTGTTACGAGGGAGGAGTGCAGAGAAAGGGACAGCCAGGTGTTCGAGAAGCACGTTCACAGACAAAGTTATTTATTCATTAACCTGTGCTGTGCCGTCTCCATCCGTATTTTTAGGACAAAAATTCTGCAAAAACCTCACAGATTGGGTATGATGTTTTGATTATGATCAGCGTTTCATTGAGTCTTTGGCCTGCGCCATTCTGGTATTTCACGAAACCAACAAAACAGTTTTACAATGTAATGTTTATTTCATCCTTAGAATTTCAGTATCAATCAGTGTGATTTTATGACGCAAAGAACATACACAAGTTGCATGTGTAAAGCATAAATAACACACAAGTACCTGTGTAAAAAGTGTAATGAACAGTGCAATATGTGTATACCAAGAATAAGGCTATGGCTGACAAAGTGACATTTACATGGAATATAACAAATAGCATGGGAAGATTCACCGATGCATGGCTATACTCAGTGATACAACTGACTGCTGCCTGCGGTCTGTAAATAATCGAGCCGGGACCAGTCAATACAGTGACTGACAGCCAAAAACTACCAAAGCAACTGGAATACGATGCATCATCCAAGTCAGCGAGCCTGACCGCCCGATCCTGTCAGTCGCCGTTTACAACCACGAGTTTCTGAAGATAAGTACTATCCTAGATCTTCACGGGGAACTAGTATGAGCTGCTGATGACCAATTCTACCCCAGATCTTCACGATTTAAATACACACGTTGCTGAACGCCGATTCCAATCCGGATCTTCAAGGCGTTAAGATCTTCAAGGCGTTAAGACATATTATGGAACACCGGTTTACCAACGGCACTGGTCTACATTTTAGCTATTAAATCAATTCACTTATCAGTTTTATCAGTCTGTTTAGTTATATCACAATAGTTAATTAATAGTTGACACCTCTCGCAAACGTGCTCTGTACCAAATCAAATGGATTCACAGTTCCAATTACAGTTGGGCAACGTCAAAATCTAGAGTAGGTTTAGCTGAAAATTTGAAACCTTGTTGACTCCCTTCCAAATTATAAGAGGTATCTACTGTACAGAGAAACAAAATCAAACCTCAAATCACAGTAGGTTTGTCTGCTATTTGAAACCTGGCGCTAGTGTGTTCGGCTCCAAATGAAAATAGAAGGCATCTACTCCACAGGTCAACACAATAGGTAGGTATATGTCCTAATTTGAAACCTTGCACTTAAGAATTCGCTTCAAAATCAAACTAAAATGTGTCTACTCTATGGGAAACATTGAAACTCAGTAGACGTATCTCTAATATATCAGAAGAAACATTTTGACATCATTTGATAGCAACACGGTAACGCAGTTTTACACGAGCACGTGCACTAGGATGTTTATCGTTAGATACTTCATCTTGTCTGCATTCGACAACCAATAGTATTGTAACCATATCACGGCAATTAATCGAGTCTCGGAAGTGTGGAAACAGCTTAGACAGTGGTTGATATTACGCCATCGGAGAAGATGACACGCATTCTATAGGAGGTTACCAAACCGTACCAGTCGCTAGACTAAGCTAGCTCACACTGAATAAGTGCTTGGGACAGCAACAATCCAATTCGAAACTCCATCATTAGGCACAAATGAACGCTACACTTAAAAATTGTGCCTGTTGGTACCCTGGGAGAAACAATGTGACATATCGCATGATACTGCTAGCCCGATAGCATTGACAATAAGCCGGATTGGTGCAATCAAACACACACTGTTCAAAGTGCAAAAATCTCAAACACGATATTAAAGACTATTTCATGTGCAAAAAGGGCCAGGCCCCCAAAATCAGAATCCAGTGGTTTGGGGGTTGTTTATTTTATTATATTTACACACTATAAGTTCGTGAGGATTATTCGTCATTTGCTTTATAAAGATGGTGGCATATTAAGTGGGCAACATTAAAAGATTTGACTATACACCGGCTCAATATAATTTATGTGCTGGTAGTAGTGGTTGAGGTCGTGTCTCTCGTCTGAGCCTTCTTGGGTTCGCAGTGTAACTTGTCTTTCAACAGTTTGAAGTTCCTCAACTTACAAACGAAACACACGAAGATGTAGAAACCCTGAAGGCCGTTCAGAACAATCTGGAAATACCACAGAAGGGGCACGTGGGCGAAGGCAGCAATGAAACAGAAAATCCACGAGAAACCCATGATGAACGATAGACGGACATATATGCCCAGGCGTGTCTTCTCGTTCTTGCAGCTTTTGGAATGTGAAGCGACTTTGGAGGCCGTCTTCTCGATGCTGATCAGAGTCAAAATGAAACAGGTTACATTGGTAATCAGGGTCAGAGCCAGTGGAAGGCCGAAGACATAGAGAGATGCTTTGGGATTGGCTATCCAACACACGTGATCAGATCCATAGCCAATGCTTATTCCCCACACGTGGAAACGATCGATCACAACACAAGTGACAACCAAAAGGAAGGGGATCCCCCAACCAACGAATGCGTACAGACAAAACAGTTTGTTGTGACTCTCAATTCCAGATAATGGTGACATGCTTCGCAGAGACCGAGCTAAATCTATAGACAGCAAACTCATCCACAAGAAGGTGGACAGCCACATCATGTGGACGAGGGAGGCAGCTGCTACGCACATCGGACCAGTTGGTGCTTTGGTCATGAGTTGGAGTCCCTGGGCAACAAGGAGGGTTGCTGACAAAGACATTACAATCTTACCAGGAACATTTCTGAGTTGGGGGAGAAAGCTATAAACCAGCAGTACCCCAACAAGAGAGGTCATGGACACTGATGATGCCACAATGGTCAGAACAATCTGGACGTCGGCGTAGTCAAAGAAAACCACCTGGTCTGTGTGACTCCGTGAGAAGTGGGAGCAGATGATAGCGCCATGTTCCGCGAGACTGAAGTTCCCTGGGGGCAGCATGATTCCACTGGGAATATATAGCAGGGAGTCATTGACGAGACTGAACTCAGATTGATGAATGGACAACTTTCCATTTGGACAGTGCAGGGACTCGTCACCCACATCTGGAACACAGACAATAATGTCTGTCCGATTGAGTGCAGCTGCACTGTCTTCATAATGTATCTCAAACCCTATGTTATCTAACCTGAAGTATGACCGATTTAATCTGGCGTAGTAAGAATCCCGGACGCTAATCAATTCAACATCTTGGAACATTTTGGGAACATGTTCGTCGGGACAAACCTCTGTCAAGTTGCTGATATATCCATGGTATTCCAAAATATCCTGAGTCACAGATGAATTGTTAGTTATTAAGTTATTCAAAGAAAAGTTAAACGCTTTAACATTATGCTGTGAAAGTTTTGAAGACATCTGTCTGAACAGATATGCAGTTGCATTAATGAGGGTACTTACTGGGGCGTTAGATTCGACGTTAGCTGTATAAGTGTATACAGCGTGCTTGTTTACACTGACATTATTCATTACTGCACCTGGATGTACTCTTTTCGTCAGATTTGTAAGGTTCACACTCGCGTTATGACTAATATCGTTTCTGTCGCTAAGAAACCGTTCGAAATAACGTTTCATTTTCTTCCTTACAAACTTCCTCATTAACGTGTCCTTCCCACGAACACTGAGAGTAATGGTAAAGATGTGAGCACCGTGAGGGTAGAGTTGTCCAGATCCGTCCATCACCTGCTTGTCCTTGAGGATGCAGGTCCCGTTGACGGGTCGCATGTCCGTCCCGTCACACATCAGGGTCACACACTTGTGAGAGTAAATGTTGAACACCTCATCTTCTCTAAGACATAACCTGGTCTCAGTCCTCACCACTCGGCCATTGATTTCCAAACTCATCTCATTCTCCCCAAAATTAAATAGCATGCTGAAACTGTTGACAGCCGAACCGCCAACCAGACCATGGTTAGGTTGGGGATAAGGTGTTGCCCCAGGTAAAGGAATATATCCAAGACCTGTTTTCTCTCCCCACCTCCAGGAGCACCTGAGGGGCGTGTACTGTATGGCAGGGCCCTTGTGTACGTAGGCGCAGTGGGGATTTCTGTAGATCCAATCCTCTGGGTCTTTGACAGGGTATAAATACAACGAGCACAGTGGATGGGACGCCTTGTCGAGAAACAACCTGCTCGGCGTTTGACGCCCTTGCAGCAGAGGTGGTATTGTAGGGTGTATCATTGAATATTCAAGGTGGCCAGACATACACGATCTTGGCTTGTCTTCAGAATTCATATGGAGGCTTAGAAAACACTGACCTTGATTCATGTATTCTCGGACGTTTCCAAATGACAATGTTGATATGTTGACATTGTTACATGTAGCCGTTGTATTCCAGAAGCGGACATGTCGTCGCTGTAAACCATGGCACGCAGCACAGTGGTAGTTGGAAAACGTTATGGTTGGATTTTCTATCAGTGTGACGGGTATTTGATTGATTAAAGAGTCGTTCATTGTACAGCTTATGGCGTCTTTACCAATAGTGTTTGGGCACCGTGAAACAAGCCAATAACGATGCGTCTCGTAGCCCGTTTTGATAGGGAGACACTCTTTCATTATCAACATCTGCCGTTGGCGAAGTACAGCTGCCTCACTTCCAAAACGTTCCACGAGTATGTTGACGTTCAGGATGTTGTTAGCCACTATATCGGATATGTTGGAACCAAGACATGTCTCGAAGTAGTCAAAGCAGCAGTCACCATACAGAAAGCAGTTGCTGTCACACGAACACGGGGAAGTGGCATCTGTGCCGTGGGATAAGTTTGGATTCATTCTGGCCGGAACAGACCCACACTGACCACGGTTGTAGCAGGACTCGTACTTACACTGGGGCACATTGGCGAAACCTGCCATTGTGATTCTGGCTTCTTCGATGGCTTCCTGAATGTCGGCACTCGCTGGAAAAAAAGGAATTTCAATCAAACTGGAGAACAACATCGATTTGTACGAGAACACAGATTTTAGTACATTTATCGGGAAAATGTTATTTTGGCGAACGTTGAGGACATATTCATATGGTCATATATATGGTAAAAAGTGCTAGAATCTGTACTTTACTAAGAAAGTGTAATCCCAAATATAACATATGTTATATATTTTTTGTTCAATTAAACGTGTAGGACATCTTCTTTGGGTAAGGAAGGATAACAATATATAGATGAACAACGTCTTTATTGCTGTGAGAGTGACGTTTCGGTGCAGGTTTAACACCGTTATCAAGCAAGTGATGAGCAGCATAAGGATGAAGGAGCATATATACGAGTTAGAGCAGATGTTTGTACAGTACAATGGGGACTAGGAAGCCAGACACAATAACAACACAAGGGCTGGAAGCCAGATACAATAACAACACAAGGGCTTAGATGAACGCGTCAACAAATGAAGCCTGCAAAGTACACAATGGGAAGTGAAGCCTGTTGTATACATAAATAGGTGATTATGAGATGATGCGTTGAATACATAAATGGGGGATTATCGATGATGAGGATCTTTAATGAGCTGGTAGTACGCAGGAGGTATGTAGTAACCTTGGTCACGGTTGATTGATGGCTGGAGTCTTTTGATGTCGATGGCTTCTTGGAGTTTCCTGAGTTTAAAGTCTTTGAGGTTGGTCGTTAGGGTTTGGGTTCTGTCCCACTGGATACTGTGGTCGGGGTTGTCTTTGATGTGATCTGAATGGGCTGATTTTGAGTCTAGTTTGGATACTGAGGTCTGATGTTCTTTGATTCGGATTTTGAGGGGTCTTGATGTTTCACCTACGTAGGTCTGTCCACAGTCGCAGGAGACGTGGTAAACTGTTCCCTGTGGTTGGTGTTTCTGGCTGGTTGGTGGCTTGCCAGTCGCTTTAATCGTGTTGAGGATGGTGTTACTTCTTTTGAAAACCACATCTATGTTGGCCTGGTTTTTTAGGAGTCGCTCTCAGAGCAATAAAGAAGATGTTTATCCATATATTGTTATCCTTCCTTACTGCTCCAACTTCTAAATGTCTCTCAAAGAAGTTATCTTCTTCTTGAACAGTGGGTAAAATGATAAAAGAAGAACGAGTAGTACTAATGGAATAAACAGCTGATGTTCTTCGTTTTCATCTACTGATTTGTTTTGTCATTTGTTAATATTTGCATAACGCTCCAATATTCAAGATTAATGACGGCGATCAGTAAATAGTCGAGAGTTGACAAGACATTCCAGTAATTGACATTATGACACCATGGATCAGCATGATTAGAATATCGTGACATTAGGGCTGGGACGGGTAACCCGGATACCCGGGACCCGTTATGATCATGTGACTAATAGATTAAACAATGTAACATGCTATTCTTTCATGATTAAAAGGCCTTATTGTCTTTGAAGATTTAGACATCATTACAGTCAATTCTTTTGAATGTAATACATGGTTAAGATATTGAAAAACTCGAAATTTTAGCCACCGAGCTGAGGAATATATTGCCATTTCTTACAAATTTGATGTCAGGAATTAAGATAACGGGTATCCGGGTAGGGTAGGATAATAGGGAGTGGGGTACCCGGGTAGAAAATGTGAACCCGTCCCAACCCTACGTGTCATGCATCAACGATGTTTGGAAGTCTGACCACCAGATCCAGTTTGTCGCCTCTTAACACAATGACTTATACCACTGACTGACTGACTGAATTTGGTTTTACGCCGCTTTTAGCAATATTCCAGCAACATCACGGCGGGGGACACCAGAAATGGGCTTCACAAATTGTACCAATGTGGGGATTCGAACCCGGGTCTTCGGCGTGACGAGCCAACGCTTTAACCACTGGGCTACCCCACCGCCCCGAACTTATACCATCTAAAGCATGTTATTAGTAAAGGTTGGTAACTTACCCAGTTGACTATGATGTCCAAGACATGCAATGATGAAATAAAGTAGAAATGGCCTCATGGCTAAGTGTCCATCTACGTCGTGCCACACGTTGAAGACTGCTTGCGTAATGTCACAAAGAATAGGAGGCTGTGAAAGTGTCAGTTCTGGTGAATCACGAGCGTGTTTCTTTACATCGATTCTCTTATCAACTAAATGCAAGTCAATGCGTTTTCTAAATTAGTCCTAATGAGAACAAACCATCCTGGACCAAGTCAACATCAGTATCCATCATGGTGTTGACACAAACAAATCCTGTATTAAATGGTAATGCCTTTGTAAATATCATACAGACAAAATGGGAATTATTGTTGATTGTGTTGTAAATTAATGACAGGTGCCATGTGCCATGCAGCATAACAGCCACGACTACTGTAGTGAGTTTAGTTTTACGCCGCTTTTAGCAATATTCCAGCAATATCACGGCGGTGGACATCAGAAATGGGCTCCACACTTTGTGCCCACGTGGGGAATCGAAACCGGGGCTTCGGCGTGACGAGCGAACGCCTTAACCACTAGGCCACCCCCTAGGGGTATGTTGACGTTCAGGGTGTTGTTAGCCACTATATCGGATATGAAGGAACCAAGACATGTCTCGAAGTAGTCAAAGTAACAGTCACCGTACAGAGGGCAGTTGCTGTCACACGAACACGGGGGCTTGGGTAAAGTTTGGCTTCATTCCGGCCGGAGTAAAACCTACACTGGTCTAAGTAGCAGCACTCGTATTCACACCAGGGCAAAGCCTGCAATTGTGATTCTGGCTTTCTTAATGACTTCGCGTACATCAGACTCGTTTTGAAATGATGCTCAATCAAACCATGAAAGCAACATCGTCCTGTACGAGGATACACATGTTAGTACATACAAGGGGCGTGGCTTTTTCAATGACTTCTATTACGTCGGTTCGTTGGAAAAACATTACTTTTGTTCTGTGAAACCATGAAAACAACGGGAATAAGTATAAGGATACATGTTTTAATATATTCATTGGTCAAACGCATGTTTGGATGAACCCTTTTAATGTTTGCTCTTCCAAGAGGCGTTAAAGGTGGTGTTTGTTGTTAACCTGCTTGGCGAGTTGACATAAATAAGAACTCAGTACAACGTGTGAGTGGCACATCTGTGTTAACATGCGTCTCGGTGAGTGCTTAAAACCACAAGTCGGAATTGGAGCAGCAATACACTTAAACGGCGCTAAGTGAAACACAACACATGACATTAAGCCCCAGAACTCCAACATGGTACCCATGGAATTAACCCAGGCATGTCGAGCGAACGTTTCAACCACAACCCTAACATACCGCCCCTTGTTAGAATGAACATACTGTATCCGTATTATACACGATTTTAAATAAATTGTCAAATGTATTTTTCATTCGAATTCCTCGGTTTATATATAGGTCTAGTCGTAAACCACAACATACAAGGTGAGGTGAGGTGAAATTGGGTTTAACGTCGCGCTGGAGAATATTTCGCTCATATGACGACGTGCATGCGTGTGTATGTGTATGTGCGGCTGCTTGTACTAGGCCAGACTGAAGCTGGTTTTATAGTGCTAGCCCACTGAGATACTATGCCGCAGTGAAGCATGAATACTCCACTCAGACACATTATACTGACTCCGAGCCGACCAGTCCTTGATGTACCCATTAATGCCGAGCGGCAGGCAGGGACCAACAAGTACCATATTTTAACGTCTTTTGGTATGACGCGGCCGGGGATCGAACCTGCGACCTTCCTCTCTCCAGGCGGACACTCTTACCACTACACCACGGAGGTGGTCCACAACATAAAAACCCTAACGGAAACCAAACACTCTACATTGCGGAACAAAACAGAAAAAGAAATATGAGGCTGCTGTTTTGTGATCACGTGGGATGCCAATCCAGTTGCTGACATGGCATTATGCCTTCTGTTTTTGTTGGGTGGGATGAGGCTGAAGGTTAGGACTGACTTGTTGACAACTTGTGGTTGAAGTGTTTGTTTGTCTGGTAAGACAAGCCTTTGCCAAGCATATATTGCCTTGGATACATCATACTCCAATGTCATATCCCAAGAGTGTAGATCAATGCTCATGACATCACTCACTGTATTATCTATTCCAAGAATGCTGCATATGGTGATCAAAACCAAATAGCAAAGTATGTACCACAAACAACAAAATCAACTGAATGTTTTCTCTTTGTTCTTTATCATGTTATATATACAACCAAACTAACATAAATCAACTGTCAGATGAATTTTGATTCCATGAAAGTGGTAGAAAATAACTAAAATCTCCAGATGTGGACTCATTGAAGCAAAGCACTAACATTGGACACAATTTTCTTGCAAATTTGAAATATAATTTACATAATATGTGCACCACATTTTCATATATGTTCATGCTAATTATCAAATACTGAGAGCACATTATCTCCATCCTTCCATTATCAATGATGATTTGGGCCTCTGCATATGTCTGATCAGGAACTTTACACAGAGCTTCTCACATATCTGTGGAATTTGGGAGGATTGACAATTCATGTATTTTATCAATTGAAATGTTTGACAGTTCCCCTTGTTTCATTTCAATCGTATGACAGGAAATGGAACGAGGGTATTAATCTTTATATAATAGACTGGAGAAATAGTAAAACTGATCATTAAGGATGAGGTTAAATCGATACAGAAAAGTACATGTGATGTACATAACTGTTTAATTTGATCCATGTTGCCCTGTTATGAATTATTTTGAACCCCCTAACATAACAATGCATAAAACAAGGTCTCATTCCTGTCGGCATAAAATAGATGTTTTCATCAGTTGATAGTCACAGGTTGAAACCCTGTAGATTCTAACACGCTTTGTGATGGGTGACAAAATGCCAACAAGAAATACCTTTCAGCTTTATAATGCCTCTCATTTATGTCCTTATGACTCCTAACAAAATACATTGGGTGAAGAATATCCCCCAATACCATAGGATTGTAAAAACCCTGAAATTGTATATTGGTTCGGCAAAACAAGAATCTTGTAGCTCTGTGGTGTGAACAGAACTCCTAGAATCATATCCACTTCTCATACATGATATGGAATATTAACACACAAGCACTATTTGTTACAACATGAAAATGCCATGACAATTATTCTGAGTGTCTTCAGATATTGTGTAACTTTGAGTGACATCCTTCAGTGATGAGCTGATGCAGTGAACTCCCCGCCAGTAAGTGACGATGTTGCTATCTTGCAGCACCACCACCTCCCTGCTGCTGTTGCCGTCCCCGCTGCAGGCCCTGCAACACACAACACTCTCCCTCAAACAGTGATGACTAAGATGCCTCAGAATAGAATAGAATAGAATAGAATAGAATAGAATAGAATAGAATAGAATAGAATAGAATAGAATAGAATAGAATAGAATAGAATAGAATAGAATAGAATAGAATAATACTTTAATGCCTTTTCAGGAATTTGTGTTACATCAGCAGAGCTACTGACACATTAGAGAGATACCAAACATATTTACATAATTTCTTTGACTTAGGTATCTTCACATTTGTTTTAGAGAGATATGGTACTTGGAATAAAGGATGTACAGGCTTTCTTAGTTTTCACAATTGGAACTTTGTAGCGGCGGCCTGAAGGGAGGAGGTTGTATTCCGAATTTAAGTAGTGAGTACAGTCAGATATAATTTTGACAGCTTGATTCACGATTTGCCGCTCATATATTGGTGATAAACATTCAAATCTGACTCCAGCGATTTTACTTGCAGTGTTAACAATTTTGTCTATTTTTTATTTGAAATGAACTGAGAGAGACCCGTACAAACAATCGAAAGAAAATGGTTAAATACTCTGAATAAATGCTGCATAAAAAGATGACATCACAGATGGGTTAACATTACAAGATCTAAGTTTACGCATGAGATGAAGACGTTGACACTTTTTGTATAGGGCTTCAGTGTTAAGAGTTCCAGTTCAGCTTAGAGTCAATGAAGGTTCCCAGATATATTGTTAACAGCAGCCATCATGTTCATGTGTTACATGTTGAGTTTTCATGAAAACTGATTCCAGGTGTTGCTGGTAAGTACAGATAAAAACAGTAGCAGCGCCTTCTCTGGAATTTCCTCAAACCTACAAAAATCTTAACACACCTCAATGTATCCAGCCCAAAAGATTTCCCTCCCCAATTTGCCCTTGATCAAAACAACTCTGGATTAACCAATCACCCAAATTTCGGGATTATAAAAAGAGCTGTGACCAAGAAACTGACAATTAATAGCGATGTGTTTATATGAACATGAACACTGATTAAAACCTTTGCCTAATCTTGAACAAAGACTTTTCAAAGTAGGATCCCAACCCGACAGCATTATATCAAGTTTAATGTGCTTTAATGACAAGCAGGACTGCTCAGTGCCATTTGAGAGAAGTTCATGGGAGAATAATAGGTGCAGTCAACAATGTTTTAGTAAACCTCTGAAAATACACTTGTGGTGATTCCAATAAAGCCTTGAGTTCACGAGCCTGAGATGAATGAGTGTGAGTGAGTGTGGTTTTACACCTTTTTCTTCAATATTCCAGCAATATCACTGCGGGGGACACAGGAAGTGTGCTTCACACATCGTTGCGGGGTACCCATATGGGGAATAGAACCCAGGCCTTCAGCGTGATGAGCGAACACATTAACCACTAGATTACCCCCAGCCCTGAGATGTCTTTTGCAGTGTTGAAATTTATGTGAGATCACTTGTGGACTACAAGTACATTCCATGTTCAACGGTTAAGGAGTTTTGCAAATGTATGTCGGACAGACAGACAGACAGACAGACAGACATACTGATCACCGGGGTTTCAACCAGGGGCAAATATGCAAAAACAAGGTCCTTGTGAAAGGACAACTATTCATTCTGTTACACCACAATTCTCTTCAAAATCTAAGTGTCCTTTCAATTTTACTGTTTAAATAAAGTCATCTGAGAATCGAAAAATACCACCACCATATATATCTTGTGTTTTAATAGATAAATGTCAATGTTCATCATGTGACTGGTCAAACTTGATCATGTGACTGGTCAAACTTGATCATGTGATGAGTCAGTGCTCAAGGTCAGTGTAAGTCAAGTCATTTGGGAGTCTTCACTGACATGTATTTTTCGTCCCTGGATTCTTAATAGAGGCACAATAATGCACAGCATTTTCTAAGTTCTTAGTACCTGATAATATCCGGTGTGATACCCACTCATGTACCATGATATCAACATGCTACTAAGGGCTTCATCGTCGCTAACAACATCCTCGGACATCAGTGGGGGAGGCGGAGGCGGTGGAGGCATCGGAGGTACTCTCTAAAACAAAAACCCAAAACACATGTTAGTCATCATACTAACTCGCCCCACATTTTCAGCATACAGTTGTTTAGCTATGCAATTTCAAGCTGAAAGACAAAATTTTCTGTTGATAATTAATAGGGTTATATAATCATGTTCCTCCATCAGCTGTGAATGTGAAAGGGATAACATGTAAAACAGACATGTCTATTAAATTAACGTAATGAAATGAGCTTGAGTATAGCTCCTCAAAATCTGTGCTTGAGTTGTTTCAGAACTCCTCTGTTACCTGGTAATGAGACAATGGTTGTGGCATATATTGAACAAGAAATATTGCTGTCACTGTGATGTAATCTGACTGTTCATTGGTCTGAGCACTCGAGAGAGCTGCAACACTATACTGCCTTCACTGGTGGTCCGAGACATTTACCATTGATTCAATTTTCGATTCAATTGTTGAACATTTCAGTTTGGTCAGGTATTGGCATTATGAATTGCGTGATAATACTAGCTTTATGATTGGTCGAATCCTTATGATCAGCAAACCGTTACATATTTTATTTATATGATTTTTTTGGTGCCAAACTAACATAAACATAACTGAGGCAGAAGGAGAAGTTATTAGCCAATCAAATTTTATAAAGGGAGGAAATTCATGTGCTGTCAACACTAAATGACAATTTCCAGTCTAAGCAGAAAGTAATGCCCGTAAAGGTAAACACAAGTATACCAATGTTTAGAAGAACATTGTTGAGAATAAGACAAGACAAGTGTTGCCACTAATATCGCAATGTCCCCCACCGCTAAAGAAGAATGAAATATTTACTAATCCCCCCATGTAGGCTGTCAACAGATTTGAAGACATTGGGTACAATAGTTCATGAGATATTGCGTTAACAAGAGTTAGAAAAGTGGTCAAAGTGTCGTGGTGACCTTGAAAATAAGGTCAACATCACCAAAATCGACTGGCGTCTGTGTAATCCCCCCATGTAGGCTGTCACCAAACTTGAAGACATTGGGTACAACAGTTCATCAGATAGCGCATTTACAAGAATCAGGACATACTTCCGAACACACACTGCTGAATCCATATTCCCCATTCCGCGTTGCGGGGGGGTCAATAAGGTAAAAATTAATACAATGAAGAGTATTTTGTTCCCTCATTTGTCATATGATGTAATTTGCAATGGTATCCACATTTGACTTGTCTTCAACCACACAATATGCCGATACAGCATTTTTTTTTGTAGCATTCTCAAGTGATGGAGGAAGGCAATCTGTATCACCCCACAAAATCAAGGAAAATAACTTTGTGTTGTTAAATATTTCTATTTATTTGGTGTTAGATTAGATGTCAACTTACTGGTCCTCCTGCGTGAGCAGCATGGTTTGATGGAAACCTGAATGGCGGCTGTGAAAGGGAAAACAACACGGGTCATGATTCGTTTGTCTGTTGTTTAATGCAGTAATCAGTATTATTATAGCAAAATGTTAACAATTCAGTGATTGATATGATCAGAAATCAACCATGCCTTCGGGATACATTGACACAGCAGGTTGCTGACCCTGATCCATCAAAAAGCTTCTGATGACCAGCTGATTGCTGTGAACATATTACTTCGTGGAACCCCTAAGGGGTTTATGCATAATTATGAACATTCAGAGCAAAATATAGTGAAGCCATAATTCTCAATGTCCTTGGAACCATGTAAACATTTTGAGTTGCTATTGCATAACTGCTATAACAGATTAATGAACCACAAATGAATTAACTAAGAGGGTTTCAATAATTGGGCAACAGCTTTCAGGAAAAGAAGGGTAAATATATTAAATATATTAAGAGTAATCAAATTTATGCAAATACATGTGTATATGCATTTGCACTGTTTCATATCAATGATTTTGTTATGGTCCAGTAATACCCTAAATACCCACAAGTCAAAACATCCAATATGTTTGTTGTTTGATGTTTAAGGTCACACTCAGCAATAATCTAGGCATATATAAGGTCAGGGGTGGAAATAACCCATTGCCCGACGTCCGAGTCCAGTGTTTTTTTCTGTCGGACAAGCAAATTTGTATATCACACTGTACCAGGTGTCCAGTTGACTTTCCAATGTTAATTATGTTGTTTATTTGCAAAAATTAACAAGAAAACGGCCGGTATAGTGGAAAAATATTATCAGGGCAAGTGACTTTACATGTGCCACTTTTCCAGAGTACACTAGCAATTATAAAGTTATTTCCACCCCTGAAGGTGATCTGTAAATAATCAAGTCTGGACCAGAAACACCAGTGGTTGATACTATGAACAACAATTAATGCCATCAGGGTAAACAGGCTATGAACCAAGTCACTAACCCTGACCACCCGACCCTTTAGTAGCGTTTAACAAGCATAGATTGCAGCAGTTCTCACCCTGAATCTCTGAAGGTGTATAAGTGTATTCAAGTTCTGTATGCTTTAAGGAGCTATCAACTCTGCTCAGTGTATTAAATGTACTGAATTATATTGAGAATACTAAATTTTCAGATTCAGCAGTAGTGAGTTGAATTTAAGGTGGCTTTTAACAGAATTCCAGTTTTACCAGTATGTCAGCTTGACATAGGAGCCAGAAGTGACGCAGGTCCCAGACTTTTAAGGCTTTGGTGAAACCACCGAGCATAGCAATGGTGCTGACACACCCAGAAAAGTAACAGGGGTGAATCAGGATTCAAACCCACATCACACCAGAAATGGGCTACACTTTACCTACAAGGCTACGCTACCACCCCTGATACTACAGTGACAACCTGACTTACATATGGCATTCCTTGAAAGAATGGGTGAGATTCATATGATGCTCTGGTCGGGTGGTCAGGGGCTGCCCCGCTGGACTTGCCCCGCCCACCCATTCTCTGGGGGGCAGCATTCTGCATAGTCACATCATTGCTGTCAGTCTAGGGACAAACACACAACATTACAGACCAGGCATACAAACAGTATACACAGCATACTCAGGCACAACGTTTAGAGTGATAATGTTATTTGACGAAGTCACCTCCAGAAGGTTAAAACAATTACCAGCCATTACTGACTGACTGATTTTGGTTTTACGCCGCTTTTAGCAATATTCCAGCAACATCACGGCAGGGGACACCAGAAATGGGCTTCACACATTGTACCCATGTGGGGATTCGAACCCGGTTCTTCGGCATGGCGAGTCAACGCTTTAACCACTAGGCTACCCCACCGCCCCTTACCAGCCGTTACAAAAAGACAATTAATCATGAAGACTTAGTGAGTAGATACCACTGACTACTGGAACTGTTAAAAAGACCATTGTTTCACTGCTGAAATAGTATGAGGCATCCTATTACCAATATTGCATTGGCAGAGAAATATCTGAATATATTCTTTCACCATCATTTCATGAACTCTCACATATTATATTCAACATACAGCATATATCCATGATGACAAAGCAGAGACCCTAAACTGCAAAGCCTGGTGTTCTGAGTTTCCAAGTACTAGGAATTTGTCAAGTCGTACAACAGGGGATGATTACACAGCACACAACTCATTTAATTTAGCGGGGCAATAACATATTTATATATTCTTTCCTCTAAATTGACTTATCATTGTCAAATACTCAGCAGCTAGCCATGGAAGCAGCATAATCACGTTTCCTGAGACGAAAGCAGCCCAACTGCTTCCACCACACTCGGACTGTGAAGTATCAGAGCTTCTCCTCCACAAACAAAACAGCTGGGACTTTTGTCAAAGAAGACCTCATCTTTTTTATCTATTATACAGCCCCCACCACGTGGAGTTACCTCCCTGCTACACATGCGCAGCCAACCAGGTAAGCACCTAGGCCCGTATCATCATTCCTTCTACTGAATAAATCAGTAAACAGAATTGCGGGGAGGTGGGTGGCCCTACCCCAAGGACGATTCTCTTCAAAGAATAGGAAACCTCTACAGGTTTAGCTAATTCTTTGCCATAGAGATCATCCTTGGGGTACATATATGCATTAACTCAGACTCCCAAAGACCGGAGGCTAGGGAGGAAGGGATTCTGTCAAAGTACACATAAATAGCGATCGTTAGGAAGAATGTAACAGATGCCACAACACTCACATGTCACGTGTCCCGAAGCTTCCACGAGAGGCATGATGGGAGGGTTACCGACAGGGAGGAAAGTACTGAGACCCGACCTCACAGGTTAAGCAAGACAAAGCGCACACAGTGCGACAGTAAAAAAACCCGCCCCCATCGCGAATCTATTAAAGAGCACCGTAAGGGGGAAAACCAAATCACAACCGACCATAATCTCCTGAGAGAAATCGAAAGTAGTTAGATATGATAATAGCGGATATATCAATTATACACAATTGAAAGCAGCGTCAACTGTCCAGATAACCAAGAGAGGAATAGAGAGAGGCGCCCCACTGGGACATGTGGTAAGAGGGCGTGAGTGGTCCCCTGCAGATGAACTGGCTGGGACGGACCCACGGCGACAGCCTGCAGGTTTAATGGGAGTTTGGGGCAGACCCCCAGCGACCGCGAAAAGGCTGCTGGGAGCCAGACGAAGAGGCCTGCTCCTTACCCTTACCTTTGGGGGGACGGCTCCACCTCCTACCTCTACCCAGCGGCCTAAGCCAGCCAGCAGACTCGGGCGTAGGCTGCGCCCCGGAGGAAGAACCCACTACGGGAGCGAGAAGCCCGTGGTTGCTCCAACAAGGCCTTAGAATCCTTGAAGGAGGTAGCTGCTGCAGAACAACATTCGGGGAAAAGTCCCCAGTGCTCCCTTCCGCCTCCAGAGCCGACCTTTTGATCAAGGAAAGGTACGCCTCGTGGACCACTACCCGCATCTGCTGCATGGCATTCCGGTAGACTTCCTCGTAAGTCCGGTATGCCTGGTGCAGGGGGGCACCCGCTTAGGCAAACGGTGGAACTAACCGCCCCTGCTTAGCTGCCGGGGCTGCACCTGAGGAAGCTGAGCCTCCCCCGAGGGCGACTGAAGTGAACACGCACTTGACAACCACCAGCACAAAGAACAGAGAATCATCCCCCAGCTGATACCTCTTAACGAGTTCGGGTAAATCGAACCGTAGGCGAGAACCAACCAGGAGGGGATCCATCATGTCCTGCACCAGGGAAGGCAGGATACGGAGCTGTGTCTGAGGGGATTGCCTAGGGGTAAACGCCTCACCCGGCAAGCGGAACTCAGTCGAGTCCGAGGGGGGAGGGAAAGGCCATACACAGTTCGCAGATTTCAGGGTGATGCCCCGCTTTCAGCTCTAGGGATATTCTGCCTGCAGACAGTACACCCAGTAAACGCCTGAAAGCAAACACGCAAGCATGTAGCTAACGGCGGAACACAGCAGCATAAATATACACGTCCAAAACATTGAAAATTACGTGAATGCGACAACGTGACACGAAATACTTGATTAATAACGCAATATTTCAACCACGTGGCATGCTAAACTTCCCGCCATGGAATAGCAACACGTGCGTAAACCACGGGAAAGCTAGCGTAAACATTTAATACAAAGTCACATAAATGAGAAATAACAGACTGCAAAGTCAATAAAACTGTTCTCTCAAGAACGAATAAAGACCATACATACAGTTGTTGAAGTCTCAGACATTGTTCTCAACAGAAGTAAATCAGCTAGTAACTCGGAACACGTGTGAATGCTTGAGTGACAGCAGAAGGAATGATGATACGGGCCTAGGTGCTTACCTGGTTGGCTGCACATGCCTAGCAGGGAGGTAACTCCACGTGGTGGGGGACGTATAATAGATAAAAAAAAAGATTTTTATTTATGGTACAATATTTTTATTAAAACATTGATACAACTGTCACATGCCATTTTCAGCCGCAGAAAATGCATATATGTACCCCAACGACGATCTCTATGAAAAAGAATTACCTCACTGAGTGAAACATTGGTGTGTGCTTTAGAAGTAGGTCGCGGCGGCAGGAGGCGATCCAGTGGCTGGTTTTCTTCATTCTGATATTCTGTGTATCTGACAGTGCAGGTGCTCTCAGCCTCATCAATGCCAATAATCTCTGCATCATACAATAGGCCATCTTCGGTGAACACAGCTCGGCAGGAATCTCCGATCTTCCACTGTTAGGACGACAGTATCTTGAAATCAACTTTTGTCAGTTTCCCACATGTAACTCTATGAACATGGATACCAATCAGTCAATAAGACCGTAATGAAAACTAGCTAAACTAACAGTAACTTAACCTATCAGTAGCTCAAAATACTGCAAGGAACAGTTGTAACTTTGCCTTGAAATCACAACTATTACATGGTGACTCCTCCCCTTATGTTTATCAAAAGACACTTGATAACAGACTGAACTCACAAATATATCAGTGGCTCAAGAAGATGTGTACCTTAACAAGTGGTTGGTGCTTTGTAAAAGACTACTTTCATCCTAGTGTTACATAATCCATCATTCCCACATCATCTGTGGACTAGTTCAGTTTGAAGTCATGCATTTCCCTTTTCTTGACTGGTCATTTGTTCTGTTTTCCCAACTATGTTTACCCCCAGTTTCAAAGGCTTAAGATCATCATGTATTTATGACAATTTGCAGTTTTAATGACATTTCCTCACCTTTTGCTGTTGCTTTTTCTTCTTTGGACGATGTTTCTTCTTTTTCTTTTTCGCTGCACCATCTTGTGTTTGTGTCACTGACTCTCCAGCCATTTCCCCATTCTCATTGGTGCCCCCTTCTCTTTCTGCTAATCGTGCCTACGTGGACAAAAAAGAAGAAAAAGAATTTTAGTTGGAGTCACTCATTATTCTAAGCAACATTGCATAAATTAAACTAAGTACAACATTTATCCCTGCGCTATGGATATTTGGATGCTTAAGATACATTCCTAGCAGGGTTTTACCTCAAACATGGAGCTCAAGGTCCTGGGGACCCCTAATTATTAGTTTTAAGGGTACTTGCAGGCAATACGAGGTTCCTGTGAAGTAACGGTGTAGAGAACCGTACCTTATGATAATTTCTTGAGTCATTGATCATGTGGACTGATGTATGAAATGATGCAAAACCCTGTTCCTAGGTTTCTGGACAATTACACGAACAACTGTAGTTAACTTAAAGACAAGCAATCAGAAAGGAAGGGAAAGAGAGGATATATGATTTTTTTTCGGGGAGAGGGGGGGATGCACGGTCTGGATCCACCCCTTGTTTATGGGTCCAGGACAAGTAAAGCTGAACTATTCTTGCAGTCTTGATAGTGTAAAGAAACTCCAGCTCTTAAGTTTACGGATTACATAATGTTTACTGATGAATTATGCTTTAATTATGGCATGCTTATCTTCACAAACACACATCTTCATGCCCTATGCCACCCTCAAAATGTAATGCATTTCTATCCCTGAATAAACATTGCCACTTGCAAACATATGACAGCTGAAGACATATATACTGATTACCCCATGATACTTTAGTTGCAACAATTAAGATATTTTGTATGAATCATCAGCCTCATATTGGACAAGATAATTAATGTTGTTACCATGGTTACAGAATACATACCTTCATAATTGATGCTGCATTATCATATGCCTTAATGAGTGCAGTGTCATCCCAAATGTCACTTTCATCACTCTGAAAAGGCAGCAAAACACGTTTCAACATTTATGTCATCAAACATCCACAAAGAATCGAAAGTGGTGCAAAATTGACAACACTATTTTGTGCACTCTGATGAAGCATGAGGGTGGTGCAAAATCAACATGACTTTAGTATGAAGATCAAGGAGGCATGAATATTAGCTATGTATACTTGGCGTGTAGATCAGTTAGTAAAATAGGAATAATACAGAGCTAAGATTTGCTGCTAATGCAGACATATATATACAGATGTACATCAGATTCATATAAGTTGGCAGTTCAGCACAATAATGTGGTTGTCAGTTGAATGTACCCACTGAGGAAATTGGTAGGACAAATGAGTGGCTGCTGTTATGAATGATGTGATGAGGACATACATACATGGTAGTGGGGGCACTATTTTATTTTAATCAGAGCTCCTGGGAATTTGCACTGCCAGGTTGATGCTAGGGTAGGCTAATGAGTTCATCTGACTGGCCAGAGCCATAGGTGTTTACCAAGTGAACCCTACCCAACAGTTTACTGTAGAAGACATATTTTCCTCTGTAACACTCAAACCCTAACTCTCAAATAACACTAAGGATAGTAAAGAGGGGCTTGACTTCAAAGGGCTGCCCAACCCTTTTAACAAATCCAAATGAGTGCTTGACAGAAATGGGGCTTGGGATGGAGTTGGTGGAAACCTCTGAACATTGAGGAATCGAACATCACCAAGTGAAAGTCATTGCAGGAAGCCTGAAATTAATCACTAACCACCTTTGACAACATCAACAATGGCCCATAACTTATTGACGATACTTATGATTTTACACTAACTTCATCCGAAAGACTGTCGTGACACCTTTTCAAAACACGGTCGGTGTTATGTCTGAGAAGTTGCATTTCCATACTTTCCCACAAAGACGACGAGAGACCTACAGGAAACGCGATCGTATGGTATACGTTCTGCAGTGCCCAGAGGTCTAACTTCGAAACGCACGCTGTTCGTTTAGTTTTTCAGCGCAACGTGACAGTTGGTCTTACACAGAACTGTGCATTTACAACACAGTGCACTATGAAATAACGATGGAAATAGCAATGTGGACATTTATACATAAAACTAAGTTACAAGATTTAGATTTTATTAATCATTGCACACCTCTTTTCCACGTTGAAATACAACATATCCACTCTCAGCCGCTGCCATGTTGCCTACACTCTCCATTTCTGGGTTGCAACCTCGAATGCGATTGGGTATTTCACTATCTAAAGCCAATCAAATACGTGCTCACGTAAATCTATGATGGAACTATTGATTGGCTACTACTAGAATTATTCACCAATCAACGAATACTTTATGGAAACTATGCGACAGCAAACCAACATGGCCTATAGGCTGTCTTGATATTATACCAACTTTCCATAACATTGCAATTTAGCCTTGTTATCTTATTATCAACTATGTATCTTTGGGGACGCGATCAAGATGGAGGTTGGTCCGGAGGGAGGCCACCAACAAATAGCCGTGGACCTGGCAATTCTAACCAGGCCAGCATTTTGATTCAAATGTCTGCACAGGAGAAGATGATAGCAGAAAAAAAGCGTCAGATTCAAGAAAAATTGGCTAAGGCACAAATGAAACAATCCGAAAAATCCAATACCGATCCAGGCGTTCAAATGAAACCGACAATGCCGCTGTAAGTGTGATCATTTTTTTCAACTTTAGGCTATATAATAGTATATTATTAAAATATTTAGACTTTTATTTATCACAAACCTCTCTTGTGACATAGTTCCTTGTGTGTAGATACCTGTATTTTTACTCTGTAAATGAAATAATCCATCACATATTCATATTCCAACACATTCATCTGTGGCCGTATGCATATGTCGGGCGTAAATTCTAGTCTGGGCGTAAGTAAAATGTGCCCCGGCGTAACGTTAAACTGGTATGCATATCTTAGACGTAACTAACGTTTACGCCAGGCATAGCACTCTATATTTACGCCACCTACCCAGCAGGCGTATCCCTGTAATGGCGGCAGTCGTATACAGATATCGCAGACAACAGTTCTACAGAAACCGTATATTTAGAGAAAGATCAAACCTTTTACATATATACCACGACCTGGATCTGTACAGAAGATTTAGATTCAGGAGAATTGACATTTTCAAGATAATCAAAGGTGATATTGATTATGGCTCGTACTGCAATTCCACCCTTACCCCGGAAATGCAGGTACTTGTAGCCGTACGGTTTTGTTTCAAAATGTAGTTGGGGATATTGTCAAAGTTCATGAATCTACGGTTAGTCAAACAACGTCTTGTTTTCGTCGATTAATTACATTATTTAAAAGTTTGGAGCTGAGAAGATCCTTATAATCTCCGTACATCTTATTTCTCCATCAGTAAAGTTGAGTTTTTTATTGGCTTTCTTTGGCTTTCGATGATTGCGGTTGAAACGGATGTGCTGCGAAGTTGTTTCGTGTTTTCCCGGTGGTTTAAAAAGTTCGAAAATCTAAAAATAGCACACTGTGCCTTGACGTAAATCCGTTTAGTCGGGTGTAGTAACGCCTAGACTTAGATGATGTTGTGCATGACATGTAAAAGCAGGGCACTGCTAAGCCCGACGTAGTGTGTTACGCCTGACGTTAGCTACGCCCGACATGTGCTTGGTAACCATTACTTACAGGAAAAAGGCATTTCCTCTACACACAGTGTACAAAACTTGTGCAGTGATCATATTAGTTTACTGGTGGGTAAGAACTTGGGTCTAACTCCCTGTAAGCCTATGCTTGTTTTAAGAGAGGTAACTGAATTGACAGGGTGGTCAGGTAGTGTGTCATACAGACCCTGAAGGAAATATCTCCAAGAAAGCCCACGCAAGTCTAGAAAATGTAGCAAGTTTAGATTTCCACAGCTTCTGAAAATGAAGAAAGTCTCAGGGCTCCTTTTCATTATATTTTATTTTTTTTACTATGAACCTTTTTATTCTGTAAAATATGTTCATTTCAGAGACTAGTTGTTAGTCTAGGTGGTCAGGCTCTGTAGCTAGACAAGAGCAACGATGGGGTTCTACTATCAAAATATGACCCTGCATCACATTGGAGGGTTATGTCTTGACTGTAAAACACTATGATGGCTCTCGGCTAGCTCTAGCTGGTTGCAGTGAATGAAACTCAAAGTGTCAATCGCTGACACTGAACTGCCTAACTCAGACTCAATTGTTTATTGCAACTATATCGTTGGGATATTGCTGAGCAAGTCATTAAACATGTTAAACATTTTAAACAACAAGAAACCATCCTGACAAATTATAAGCTGTCACAAATAAACTAGAAGCATGCTTGGTAATTGTGTATATGCTCCCTTGCTGTGTAAGCATACTGTCAATGCCGTTGCAGTGACCAACAATGACTAAGTGTGAACAACACAAACTCTCATAGTACTCATATACTTCTATACCTTCCTGTGTGTCGCAGGTTTGGAAGGCGTCCAGGTGTAGGATTAAAGGGTAAGCCAGCAAGGGCTGTTCCTGTCTTGAAGTCTGGGGTAATTCCAAAGAAAACAGTTGCGAGTGAACCAAGTGAAACAAGCACTTACTTTGCTGAGCTAACAAGATTGCAGCAAACACCAAGTAAGTATTTCATTTAACTAGGAACCAATTACTGTTCACATTGTTAGCATGGTTAGCGGAAATGTGACATAATTTATGTAAGAAAGTAAATAATATTATGTTTTCTTGTTGATTTTGTTCATTAAAAAAATTAGTAAATGACTAAAGAGGTAGGGCTGCAACGATTCACACAGATCTCGATTCGATTTTCGATATTGGACCCTCGATTTGATTCTTCATACAATAGTTTGGCATGAAATGCATGTGGACCCGTTTTTTTGTAAATATCTCTTCATCCAATGACCCAATCGATCTTAAACTGTGCAAGTGGATGTTTTGTCAGACAACCTAATCACATTGTAAATCACCGAGTTTATGCATTTGTATTAAAGAATCTGTCTATGTAACTGTCAACAAAATAAACAGCAGAACGCAGAATGCTTGCAGAGGGCGGGAGCCAATGACCTGTAACAGCGGCAGTGTTGGGTCATAAAGGTCAATGCACGTGCAGTTCATGATAGTTACCTGTGCACTGCACAGTGATAGACCGTTTGGATCATTCACATTGACTACATCTAGCTGTCATCATGAAAGCTTATTCAGATGATGCTAAACATTTAATTAGAAATGTGTTGAATTTTTTTTAAAAAGAGAGCAAACGTAGCAAACCGATTTATAAGGTGTCGGATTACATGAAACGTACAACTTTTGCTCTTGGCATGAAAAGAACATCGTGCTAAAAATTGTGAAAAATAAACCAACAACCAATAAGCAAAACCTTGTACAAAAAGGTAGGCATCCAAAGTTAGATTCTTTTGACATCAGGGTCATCAGAGATGTCATTCACCGGCTATTTGCAAAATTTAAAGATTTTAACCTACAGAATAATTCTCACTAATGGGTTTTGTGGTTAATGTTGAACAACTCAGAGAAACAAACTCCGTATGATGGTTAACAGTTGGCACCCACCTTACCCTATTCACGACCTGTGACACCTCTTCATACCTGTCACGTGCATAGCTGACCTACATTGACGAACGTTGACCTTTATGACCCAACACTGCCGCTGTTACAGGTCATTGGCTCCCGCCCTCTGCAAGCATTCTGCGTTCTGCTGTTTATGTTGTTGACAGTTACATAGACAGATTCTTTAATACAAATGCATAAACTCGGTGATTTACAATGTGATTAGGTTGTCTGACACAACATCCACTTGCACAGTTTGAGATCGATTGGGTCATTGGATGAAGAGATATTCACAAAAAAACGGGTCCACATGCATTTCATGCCAAACTATAGTAAAAGCATCAGATTTCATTTAACTCTCAGATTCGGCTTTTTTATAGTGAAATCCACTAATTAGCCAAGCGTCAACCAATCACGTTTCACCTAATTTCAGCCCTCGAAACTGTTCAAATTGGAGTAAGAATTACATTCTGGCTGTGTGGAAATAATTTAGATTGGTAGTCAAATATCGAATCGAGATAGCGATAATGGTTATTGAAAGTCAAAACTTAGGTGTCAGATTCGATTTTTGATGAATCAAATCATTGCCGCCCTATTAAGGGGTCCCAGGTGGTATTATACTGTCCATGTTTCTTGTCAATAAACCATGGAGGATCATTGGTCAGAATAATGTTTTAACATGTATTTTTGTGTGACATCATTCCTTAATTTTATGGATTGTTGTTAATGCCATCTGCCAGTGGTTTGTCAGGTCAAGGCTATACAATGTAAACCTGCACAATGATATGGCTGGCACTCTTTTCGAAGAGAAATGTGCCAGTACATACGAATGTATAGAATGGATGCAGCAGGAAAACTTTAGTAATATTTGCTGTGCAGAGTTGCATCCCTTGGGCACCAGAAACCTATGATCATGGATTTGAATCACTGTCTACACTGCTTTAGTCCATCTCACAGTCCCTGAACTGCATTATTTCCCCTGTCGCACAGCAATATGTTAAAGCCATATCTGCAATGTTAGCAAGTCCAGATTTCTTCAGGTTCTGAATCTCCCATCTCACTGGGGCTCCTTTTCAGTTCAAAGGATCTGTTGTTTCTATTAAAATTATATATATATTCAGTGACTAAGCCTTAGTTTAAGACTGGTTATGTTTGTGAGTTTTTCAGCGTTATACCTGTGCTTAAGAAATACAGTTCGCTCTACCACCATGTATAGTGTAATAAGGCACACTTTCACCCTGAACTATTATAGTTAAAGTAGGAGGACACTTGCGTCCGAGTGCTTTAACCTTATAATAGTTCAGGGCGAAAGTGTGCTTTATTACACTATACATGGTGGTAGAGTGAACTGCATTTCTTTTCTAAGATGCCAAATTTGATACTTTCTAAGGATAATTACGATTAATTTAAGGCAGAAAACAAATGACAGAGTCAGTGATCTAAATTAAGAATCCTTGCACAGGGCTAACTGGCGCTCTGTTCTATTGATGTGTCTGCCCCCTACGTTAAGACAAACGTTACCAGAAAAAACAAATGATAACAGATTGATGACGGTTAACGTTCGGATTAAATATCTTCTCTAAATTATTTTAGTTACATCTGTGATTTACGTAACGATATGGGGCGATATGAACGTCACATTTCTACTACCAAAGTAAGTTTAGATCAGTACATCCAGATTAAGCTGAGAAGTCAAGCGACATTCCACGATTGCATTGTGGGAATGTAAACATTGCGAACGTTACCGTGTCGCTGAAAACTTGTGAGTCGAATTGAGACATTTTAACCGTTGGAAAACATATACATAATGTATCCACCAGTGATGTTACTGTTAGCTGAGTGAAGCAAGTACAAACCAAGAAACGGGATGCAACGGAGGAGTTTACTGTAGGAGGCTGTACGAGGCGATGACAACTGACATGCATCGTGACGTCGCTTACATTGTGACGTAATGCAAAATTGTTCGATTATGAGGGGGCAGACTAGAATGGCGCAGTGATGCCAATACATTGTGACGTAATGCAAAAAGTGCACATTATCGTCCGATAAAGTACTGTCGGCACCTTTGACCTTTCACCGAAGCATCTTAGAATTGGGAAATGACATGCATCATTTCAGGCTTATCTCCCAAATGTCACTGACACTCTTATGATCTATCACAAATACTGTTTGAAACAGTGTTAAAGCAAACTTAATCATTGTCTAACAAGAAATATAAAGGTCCTGTAATTAAATTAATTAGGAAATATTACATTACAGAACAGAACATTACACCACTTCATTACTTTACTTTTTGTACGGAATCTTGTAATTATTAACTGGGCGTTCACTGGACTCCCTAGTTTTGTATGTCAAGGTAAAATCTGGCAATAACATAACCCACTGTAGTGTATGACCATGTTTATTTGTTGTTTCACTTATTTCATCTAATATATCACATTATATGTGGAGAATTAACTTTTCCAACAGTGGCAAATACAGCAGTTCCAGGAAAGAAGGTGCAGAGTGCTGCTCTCCTTGAGGCTGTCAGGGCTCGGGCCAGATTTGGTAACATCACCGGAGAAAGTGAACCACCACCACAACCACCCCACATGTCCTTTCCACAGCCAGAAGCACATTACAGACGTGCACGATCAGAATCTCGATCCAGGTCAAGGTCAAGGTCCAGATCTAGATCCAGGTCAAGGTCAAGGTCCAGATCTAGATCTGCATCTAGGTCATATAGCAATTCCTCCAGTAGTCGTAGCAGGAGTCGACGCCGAAGTAGAGGGAGGAAACGAAGTCACAGTAGTAGAAGCAGCAGTAGAAGCAGAAGCAGGAGTTCCTCACGGAGCTCTAGTTATTCCCGAAGCAGGAGCCGGAGTCGAAGTCGCCACAGTCGAAGCAGAAGTCGTGATCGGTATCAGCGCGTCCGTGACAGAGATCATGGAGGGTATCGAGATCAGGGCAGAAGAGACTATGACAGTCAGATTAACAAGAAACAGGAGAGATTCCAAGAAGCCTATGACCCTTCTGCACCCACTGAGGATAGTCCAGGTTTGATATACTTTGAGATATTTGTATAAATGTTTAAATAAATACTGCAGCTACCAGCTTGAATTTTAAGCTAAAAATAACATTATGTAAAGTAAATGCTTGTCTTTCTTATAAGATTTTACAGCTACCCCTCTTAGAATAAATACATAAAAATGTCATTAGCATTATTTTTGCAACTTCAACATAGGTTCTCATTCTATTTCGAAAGATACAAATATAATAGCAGGGCTCTATTTAAGGAAATGAAACTTGCTTGCATCCAGCGCAACCTTAGGTGATAATCTTGTTGCACCAGACAAAAACAGTGCACCTGCTGCTCAATATAAAATTATGCCTATTGCTTGAGATTTAGAATTGATAATTAAGAACGTCACTAACAAATTATTCTGGATCTGATAGATCATTGTAATTTACTTCATAAAAATGAATGACATGAACTGTAACATTCATTCAATCACTGTCCATGTCATCAGAGTCACAACCCAGTTTCTCACCATTCAGTTTTCCAGCTGAAATCTGTGTTCTTTGAACAGCAAAAGATAGATGTGCACTGAATGCAAATTTGTATAAATATGAGGCTGCATTTTGCAGTTTCAGGCTGCACTGATGCAAGTTCTAAAAGCATTAATCGAGCTCTGAACATTCTGAATACTCATAAACACACAATGTTAAGGACCAGAGAGTTTTTGCGTTTTACAAAGCAGGACAGATTAACTGTTGTAATATGAAAGAATTGGGTGGCCCTTAACTTTGTCTGAATAGTATATGTCAGTGAACAATGTTTAGGATTTCATTGGCTGTTGTGACATGCTTGGAATGATGTAGCTTACTGAAAATGGTGTAATATGTAGAAGGAAAGTGCTATATGAATGTCTGTGGGTTTTTTTCAGTGAAACATGAAAAAATAGCGTTTGGGGATCCTGAAAGAAATTCCCCTCTGATACCAGTAGCCTTGTGAGTACAAATGTGGTGTTTTTGTTTCTGAAATGAAAATTTTACAATGTTCCAATGAAAATATTGCTGTATCATTTGTACAATTTTGATAATTTATGTACAATGTGAAACGTGCCAAGTGATCATATTTCTTCCACTACCTGTCCTTAAAGGATCAATTGCATTCTCTGCATAGATGACTGAAATAATTATGTCATTAAAACTTGTTTAATTCATTACAAAAGTGAGATTATCATTTTCTTCTTTCTCATAAAAATTTAATGTAAAAATCACGAACTATTGTATTTGAAATATGATGTCTTTTAGCTGGCATTTAGAAGTTGTTATTGATGACCAAGATATTTTATGGATTTAAGCTTCCTTATTCTTTCCCACACAACATTTCGAGATCATTCGGGATGAAGGGATCTGTAATGATCCCAAAACGTTGTGTTGGGAAAGAATATTGAAATATCATTTGTTATTTTTTAAACTTACTGCACCTCATGCATGGATTTGGGACAGAATAGGCCAGGAGCATTGTATATGGATAGTGCAGCGATGATGTGTTCCGTCAGACAGGTGCTTGTTTGGACCAAACTCAGTTATGTGCCCCTGATAAAGTTGAAAAATCTCTCTGTGATGCATTCTCTCTTTCACTCACACACTCACTCTTTGCTTCAGCTCGGTGGGTCATGGCACTGGTAACGTCCAGCACAGACCGCCACAAGTGAGCCTGCCAACACCTCCTGTAGGGCAATATGGGACACCCGTAGAGCCTATGGTGAAAAAGGAGAAGCTATCAGATGTGTTTGATCTGCAACCCGCATCTCCAGCAACAGGTAGATGTGTAGATCAGTATTTAACAGTACTCCAGATAATATTTAGAGTTGTGTTTTATCCATAAAAAAACATCTGTACTTAGTTAATAGAGATTGCAGAATCTAAAGATTACATTATACACAGTGCTGTTTTGCTAAATTTGTTCCTTTTCAAATTATACATGCAGTTCCACATGTTCACAAAAATGCAATTAGATAGATGTGTATCTTTTGTTTTTAATTTGCATATTTGTCTGGAGCACTGATTGAGATAGGGTGTAATGCTTAATTTGTTTTGCTAAATAGTGTTGTTTAAGTGGAACCTTGGTATTTGGATCATGACTAAATTGTAATGTTGATTATCTTGATTTGACTTATCAAAGCATGATTTATTCATTATTGCAAAAGCTCCCTATATTCATTACTGCATAAGTAATTGGGACATTACCCAAATCATTGTTTATCTGGTGTTTACGTAGAATCGATGTTACAGAAATTAAGTTACTAAGCTGATCAGCACAGTTACCAAGGTTCCATTTGTCATGTTATCTTAGGAAAATAGAAAACTGGAATCTGTAAATCATACTTTGACCTGTTTGTTAAATAATATGCGAAACAACTTAAAGTAATTTGTAAACATAAAGTGTTGATTCCAAAAATTAGTTGATGTCAGTGTGAACCATACTTGAAAAGATGGACAGCGCTGTTTGCATTGTGTTGCTAGTGGTACAAACTGGCAAAGTGCTGGCTCTTTATTAGCAACAACACACGAAGTAATGTGAGAGGGGGCTAGAGTACTGATAAGGGTCTTCTAGTCTTACCACCAGACAACCCCGTACACGAGAGGCCTGTGACAGACTGGCAGTGCAGATTGCTGAGGGTACTCCAGAACTGGAGGAGGTCTTCAGAGAGCAATACAGAAGTCAGCATGCCAAATACTAGTAAGTCTTTATTACAGGAGACTGGTGATTCCAATGTTTAGTCTGTGTACGTTTCATTGTGATATGGGGGCGTGTTGTAGCCTGGTGGTATCCGCTCGTCTTGACAAAGGCCTGGGTTCAATTCTCCACATGGGTACAATGGGTGAAGCCTATTTCTGTTGTGCCCCTGTTGTGATATTGCTGGAATATTGTGGCATATAATCGTAATCGCTCACTTAATGTGATTTGTCCACCTGTGGACTTATATAGAAATCCTTTATTTATTCAAGGTGTCTACATGATAGTGTCTGCAAGTTGACTAAGTCATTGACCAGTTTTCAACTGTCTACAATTCTGATTCATCACAATTTAAGTCGTACTTGTCAGATCCTTACCTAAGCATCCCCTAAGCAAATTTGAAGCAATAAATTGCAATCCAGATCAAGTTTTTACAATTTTATGTTATAGAGATTTTTCTGGGTTACAATTTCTTTTTATTCTTGAGTACAACATTTCAGGGCTTGTTCTGGCCCCATCATCAGGTAAAACTGATCAGTAACTGTTAACTCTGCCCGTGACGTCACAATGCTATGACGACGCAATACATGTGGAGATCAATAGATACAGCTAACAGGGCTAATAGAATACATGTTATTATAAATATATATAAATCGTTTATTGTCCCTGATGACGGGGCCAGAACAAGCCCTGAAAAGAAGATGTAACCCAGAAAAATCTCTATGTTCTTCAAATAGCATCTTCTGAAATGACAATCAAGCATCTAATTTTATGTTAGTTTATGTGAAAACATTCCCATGCATCATACTTTAAATTTCTGGATATATTTCTGAAAAATACAGATGATATCTTTTTTTTGAAATTGCACCATTGCTTAAGTATGTTACATAGATTGTTTGAAAAAACAACCCAATTTGTTGCAGCTTTTTATATGACACCTCATGTGAGGCATACAAGTATTTTCGTCAAAAGATCCAGGAAGTGTACCGATTGTCCGCAGATACAGGCAATGCAGCTGACACAGAAGGAGACAAAGGTGGGTTGTCAGTAGATGCCGATCATATCAGGACAATGATAATCCCTTAGTAATAAAGATCTCTTTTTGTTGCTGCAGGAGTTCTCCTGGGATCGGCCTTAGGGCCCCTGCTATTTATGATGTACATTAATGACATTATTGGACGGTAATATCTGCCTCTTTACGGATGATACAGCAGTATACGTTATTGTAGATGATCCTGATACATATACAGTTCATACTGACTTTGATAAAGTCTCAAATTGGTCTGAAAAATGGCAAATAAATTTCAATTCAGCTAACACTGAGGCCGTATTATTTTCACGTTAAGTTAAATTATGTCCAAAGCCTGGGTACTAAAAATGAAAGGCTTTGATGTTGCTGAAGTCAATACTCACAAACATTTAGGATTATGCCAATCTGTGAATATTGTTCACATTTCTAGGAAATACAAATTAAACCCAAAATCAATAGAAATCAGGTTCCTCAGGGCATTATGCCAATCTGTGAATATTGTTCACATTTCAGGAACATTTTCAGGTTCCTCAGGGGCACGAGCAACGTATGATACATACAGAGACTAAGTTTCAGTCACTTACCAATCCCTAATCTATGTGAATACAAATACAATGTTTAAGCCACTCTTTCTGAGATCTTTCTTACCCTACATGAAACTGATGCTGTAACTGGTATACTGTTAACATCCCAAAGACTTGGGTAATTATTGGATCTTAGAAACGTTGGCTTGGTTAAGATCAAGGCCTGGAAGTTATGTTTTTGGACTGAAGTACTTGTAGTATAGTAGACTAAGCTTTGGAGGAAATGGAGTTTGGGTGGGGTTACCTCTGTTTTTTCAGTTATGCCCAGAAAGTATCTTGTTTACTCACCCATTCACTCACTCACTCACTAAACAAAAGCCTGGTTGTGTTTACAGATGGTACAGACGACAGGAAGCCTTTGAGGAGAAAGAAGCGTAGTCGATGGAGTGAGGATGCTGGTAGTGGTGTAGGACCAGCCCTGCCTGTACCAGGTGTTGCTAATCCAGTTCTGGGTGCCCCAGGTTTGGTCAACCCTCAGCTTGGGGCACCAGGGTTAGTTACCCCCCAGCTTGGAGTTGGAGGCCTTATAAATACAGCTGTACCTCCCATGCAAGGTTTGTATTTTATGAGTGATTACTAGACAGTGGATGGTAGGAATAGGAACTTCTTTTATTCCATGAGTGCTGCGTTTCAATACAGATTCTTGTACTGTTGTCAACCAGTGTTTCAGTCTTGAACCGTTGTCACTGTTTGACAACAGTACACAACTGTATTTTGAAATGTTACTCAAAATAAAAGAAGCGAATAAAAAAAGTTGTTTTCCATGAAATTTGTATATAATTGAAAATTAACTATATCAATGAATTTCCTAAATACACACAACCCTGTTGGTCTGGGTCCAGTGTAACCAGGATCTTGCAACTTCTGAAATGACACTCAAAGTAGGTTTCAATGAACTCACAAGATACAAAGTTTACAGAGGATGTAGTTGGAAATGGTACAACAGAGAGCACATGTAGTAAACATAGTTCTGGATACTCAACACAGCCTTGATGTGTATTATTGACTCCTGTGACTTCCTCAAGCCATGCCGGCCAGACACGTGATGCCCACCATACAGGACTTTGCACGGAAGATGGTCGGCAGTGACGACATCTCCCCTGAGCAACTCAAACAGATCCGTGAACAACAGGAGGTGAGTAATGCAACCAACACAGGTTGCGAAGATAATGATTTGGTGTGAACTACTCCTATGCAACTGTTCACACAGAAGTGAATGGTAACGGAATATAAGAATTGTTCATATAAAATTAAGAAAAATTCCATTTTAAATTCAAAACAGTTTTACTTTAGGAAACCTGTACATACAAGAATAAACTTCAGTGCAAATGAAACGGACACTTTGAAATCTCAGAAGAGTAATAGGAGAGGTCGGGCTTATAAAATATTACAATATGATAAGGTAAATAAGTGCATGTGGGGAGTTGTTTTTTGTAACAATTAACATGACGATATCTGACTTTACTATAGACAGTTGATTGTTTCATAATGGCTTAACTTGAAGCACATGTTTTCAGTTGAACAAGATGTATGAGCTGATCCTGGCACAGAAGAAGGCAAAGGAGGCTGCGCTGATGGCTGATCTGCCGGGGATGAAGGTGAAGCCGAAGTACGAGTACGACTCGGATGAGGATGTAGAGGGGGGTACATGGGAACACAAGAACAGGAAGCTAGAGATGGAGGCCACCAAAGGTAGGTTCAGCCACTTCAAATGAAGCATCTAGCTTGTATCCCATGCAACTACTGTTTAATATTCTGACCTGTGAAGGTCGGGGTTAGAATGAGCCTTCAGTAACCCGTGTTTGTCATAAGAAGCAACTAATGGGATCGGGTGGTCAGGCTCGCTGGCCTGGTTGACACATGTCATCAGTTCCCAATTGCGCAGATCGATGCTCATGCTGTTGATCACTGGATTGTCTGGTCCAAACTCAATTATTTACAGACCGCCGCCATATAGCTGGAATATTGCTGATTGTGGCGTAAAACTAAACTCACTCACTCATTTAATATTCTGCATGATGTGGACTTTCTTCAGACAATGCTTAAAGACATGAAGTTTCAACAAATTATTTTAGGAAGTTCATGATTTCCAGCACAGACATCAATTTGATGTGATTCTTGAGGCTACATGCGTTTTCCAGTATTTTCCAAAACAAATCAATTTCTAGAAGTAATCCCAGAATAATAAATCATCATCCCAGATATGAGAGACTGAAGAGGTAATGCTTGTGGTTGTTTCATGAACTGTTCACTTTGAAAAGTACATTTTGTCCGTCATCTTTAACCCACAGTATTTTAATTAGTTATAATCTAATGCATTGTGACCTGGTTGCAATTAAGGCCATTTATTTGATTAATCCATCTGTAGTTTCCAGATTCTCTCAACAATAATGTTTTGCATGTCTTGCATACTGTTAACATGTTCTTGAATAGCATCTCACTGACTTGTCTGCCAGCTGACCATTAGTTGACACGCTGAACACTGGCAGTTGTACAATTGTAATGTTTTGATGATACACCATTTTGGAGAAAGTTGATAAACTGTCATTGTTTACCAGAATGGGCAGAACAACTGACAGATGTAAACAGAGGGAAGCATTTCATTGGAGACTTCTTGCCTCCCCAAGAACTGGAGAAATTCATGGAAACCTTCAAGGTATTGCTTACATTATTCTAAAATATTGGTGAACCATGCCATGTAATAGTGTTCTCTATTTGATGGTCTCACGGGTGGCAAGTAACAATATTTTTGAAATCAGTTTGTGATTGCATCTGAGCTGCCATAAGGAGGCAGTGAATGATTGTAAGAACGCAACAGCATGTCTTGGACTCAGAAGTTTCATAGTTCATCTTCATGAATACTGTAGAAGCCTGACTGTGTTTGTGTTGTAGGCTCTGAAGGAAGGCCGTGAGCCAGACTACTCCGAATACAAGGAGTTCAAGTTGACATGCGAGAACATCGGCTACCAGATGCTGCAGAAGCTGGGCTGGAAGGAGGGAGAGGGTCTCGGTAACGAGAGCCAGGGCATCACTACACCTGTGGGGAAGTAAGTCACTGTGTTAGCAAGATGAGACATTACAGTAATAGTTACAGAAGCTGGGCTGGAAGGAGGGAGAGGGTCTCGGTAACGTGAGCCAGGGCATCACTACACCTGTGGGAAAGTAAGTCACTGTGTCAGCCAGAGGAGACATTACAGTAATAGTTACAGAAGCTGGGCTGGAAGGAGGGAGAGGGTCTCGGTAACGTGAGCCAGGGCATCACTACACCTGTGGGAAAGTAAGTCACTGTGTCAGCCAGAGGAGACATTACAGTAATAGTTACAGAAGCTGGGCTGGGAGGAGGGAGAGGGTCTCGGTAACGAGAGCCAGGGCATCACTACACCTGTGGGGAAGTAAGTCACTGTGTCAGTCAGAGGAGACATTACAGTAATAGTTACAGAAGCTGGGCTGGAAGGAGGGAGAGGGTGTCGGTAACGAGAGCCAGGTCATCACTACACCTGTGGGGAAGTAAGTCACTGTGTCAGCCCGAGGAGACATTACAGTAATAGTTACAGAAGCTGGGCTGGAAGGAGGGAGCGGGTCTCGGCAACGCGTGAGCCAGGGCATCACTACACCTGTGGGAAAGTAAGTCACTGTGTCAGCCAGAGGAGACATTACAGTAATAGTTACAGAAGCTGGGCTGGGAGGAGGGAGAGGGTCACCATTAGCGAGAGCCAGGGCATCACTACACCTGTGGGGAAGTAAGTCACTGTGTCAGTCAGAGGAGACATTACAGTAATAGTTACAGAAGCTGGGCTGGAAGGAGGGAGAGGGTGTCGGTAACGAGAGCCAGGTCATCACTACACCTGTGGGGAAGTAAGTCACTGTGTCAGCCCGAGGAGACATTACAGTAATAGTTACAGAAGCTGGGCTGGGAGGAGGGAGAGGGTGTCAGTGCTTGAGAACCAGGGCATCACTACACCTGTGGGGAAGTAAGTCACTGTGTCAGCCCGAGGAGACATTACAGTAATAGTTACAAAAAGCTGGGCTGGAAGGAGGGAGAGGGTCTCGGTAACGAGAGCCAGGGCATCACTACACCTGTGGGGAAGTAAGTCACTGTGTTAGCCAGAGGAGACATTACAGTAATAGTTACAGAAGCTGGGCTGGAAGGAGGGAGAGGGTCTCGGTAACGAGAGCCAGGGCATCACTACACCTGTGGGGAAGTAAGTCACTGTGTCAGCCCGAGGAGACATTACAGTAATAGTTACAGAAGCTGGGCTGGAAGGAGGGGGAGGGTCTCGGTAACGAGAGCCAGGGCATCACTACACCTGTGGGGAAGTACCCCGGTAAGTCACTGTGTCACTCAGAGGAGACATTACAGTAATAGTTACAGAAGCTGGGCTGGGAGGAGGGAGAGGGTCTCGGTAACGACTTGCTTGTTTTTACAACACAAATGGAACATCTTTGGGGTTTTGTTGAAGAGTGAGAAAGGGAGGTAACTCATAGAAATATGGAAGTTGCCTCCCTTGTCACATTAGTCTTTTGGGGCAATAAATACGTTTGGCTTTTTTTAATATACTCTTTGAACTAAATTTTGCCTATTCTCACCAAAACATAAGAAAACCATTTCTGTTGACTGGTATTTGCTCCAAATCAAAGTTTCAGTATACTTTGTTTTGAGATATGAGATATTACATTTGTCAACATGACATTTAGGAACCAATATGGGAAGAACATTCTTGGTGTCCCCAGTCATGATGTGACTACACTTTTCAAAAGAGGCAAAATACAAGCTCTCGTTCGCTGTTTATTACAGACATGTTGTAGAATGTGTTCAGTATTACTTACATTGAGGATAACTGGCATTGTTGTATTGTACAGAGGCAACACTGCAGTGGAAGGGAGAGGTCTGGGCATTGAACGGCCAGCGGAGCTCGGCAAAGATGATGATGAGTTTGATGCATACAGAAAGAGAATGATGCTGGCGTATAGGTTCAGACCAAATCCGTTGGTGAGTTGATCTTCATTTTCCACATTTTCAAAATATAACTAACCTTTAAAATACTAAATCATTTCAGTTGAATCTTGACAACAATGCATCATCAGTTCTTTTTGCAGAAGAAGTCCTCCTTGGGGTACATATAAGCATTAAAATGTCCATTTTAAAAGCCTACGACAGTTGTAACAATATTTCAATAAAATATTTTACCAAACAAAAAACTCGTTATGTGTGGTGAGACCACCCCTACAGGGCCCCGTGGAGGGCCCCCTACAGCCAAGAGCAGGTAACTCTGGCTGTGTACCTCGTACCTCACTTTTCATGCTGTAAATTAGGCCGTGTGTAGGTGCGTTTGCATGGTCCAAGATCACGATAAGGATGAGTGAGATAGAGTCAAATCCTGTATGTATGGTTCCTTTTTTATTTCGGGCTAGCTGGAATCTTTGTATGACTTTTTTCATTCATGATTTGTTGTAACTTTACCGGCGTGTTAAGCTGTCTCCAGCCACGTGGCAGGCAAGATGGCGGACCTGGGTCGGAGTTCCGTTTTTCCTTCTCCTGGCTTTAGAAAAAGCCTTGTAGTCGGGTTGTGAAAGGGCTGATATTTCATTTTGTAGATTATACTTGCCTAAATTCCTCTTTTTCAGGCTTTAGGTAAGTTTTGCTTGAGTGTTTTAAATGGCGGCGTTTACGTGTCGCTCACACATGTTGCTCTTTGTCACCTATGTACGCAATTACGGCAGCTATTTTGGCTTTACGCTAGTAATTAATAGCTTTGCTGTAGCAGTTAAAATATAAGCCGAGGCGTTGTATTTTGTTCTGTTTTGTTGTGTGCATATTATATTATGTATATCGTACAGTCCTTGCTATTATCATAGCGTGGTTCTGTTTTGCAGCCCAAGGGTGTGTCACCTGTAGCGGCAGTTTGTTAAAGCCTCAGGATCGCCACCTGGTTTGCTTCACGTTGTTTAGCGGAGGAAGCCCATGGCCAACAAGGTTGTTCTATGTGTCAGGCTTTCTCCCCGCTCATCAAGTCCAGGCGTGCTGATTACATGTTCTACACGTCCTTACTTCAGGCGGGGGACATTTGGGTCAGGAGCCGCCTAAAGACAAAGATAAAAAAAAAGAAAAAAGGCTTCGCTTCCTCTCTTTGAGGGATGCTCCTAAGCGGTGAAGGGTACAGGGCCTCAGGCTCCTTCACCTGCCATCCCCTCAACATCACAGGCACCTTCCCCCCCTCCTGTCCCTGTTTCTAACCAGCTAACAATTGATTTACTTTCTGATATATTGCAGAAGCAGATGGATTCGGTCCACACTCTCGTGGCTGGCCGATGGCTGGCCTCCGACAGGATTGGTGTCCGACCAGGTGCGGGTGTGTGTGTGTGCGGGTCTATGGCGGGCAGTGCTCCCAACCTCAGCTTAGGCTCTGGTGTGGGGGTTTCTGTCGGGAGTGGAGATGCGTCGGCTCGAGTTTCGTCTCGGTTGCTGGCCACCCCTCCGCTGTAGTAACTACTACCGGCCCGAGCCTTGGCTCGGGGTCTGGTCCAGTAGTTAGTAGTTTGGCAGTCCCTGTAGTTGCCGCTACTTCGCAATTGGTCCCACCGCTTGCGCCGGCTTGGCCGGGCCATTAGGTGTCTGGATCATTTTGTCTACCATTGAGGAATCCCAGCGGGCTCTTCCTCATCACGGCACCCGGCGACTCAGTCTCGAAGTCTTGGGTGGGGTGCGGGCAACCCGGCTCTGCTCGAGCCTTTGTCCCTCTCTGTAGACCCCTCGGATGATCCCTCAGAGCTCTCTCTGGAAACAGAGACCTCACTCGTGAGGATCGATTCGAGGAGGCTATGGAGGAGGATGAGGGTCGGGAGGAGTTAGATGCATGCTTTGGTTTATTTCGGTGCGTCCCTGAGGCAGATGCACGGGGCGTGTTGCTTCTGTCCTGCCCCCAGGTAGTGGTCAGTACTGGCGCACCCGACCCTCAGGAGTTTAAGCCTCCCAGGAGGCTTTTGCTCCACCAAGGTGGGGACACAAGGCTGCGTATATTACCCTCAGTCTTGTCTGAAGTAATCAACCCCCTCCTCTGTGGTACCAGGTCCAGGTTGATTTGCCAGAACTTGACCCGTCGGTACCTCATGGGGGAGAGCTTGCCTCTACAATCCCCCAGTGGTTGGCGATTGTGTTTACGCATCCGTGCGCCCTGGGGGTTCGTCGGGTAATTCTATGGCTTCAGCCAAGCAAGGTCGCCGGCTTCCGCCCGTTCACGACTAACAGCTACAGGCGCTTAAATCCGCCTCGATCCTTTGAAGAGCAATACCGCAATGCGGTTCAATGCCTCAAAGTGGCGATCCATTCCGCCTACATCTCCGGTGTTGCAGAGGCAACTACTGGATGTGGGTGGGGTGGAGAAGATCGATCTCCCTCCACCTTGGCTAAGCAATTAGCGGAGGTACAGTCACATCTGGTAGCGATTCTATCAGGTCGTCGGCTTGCCAAATGATGTCGTGGGTGATGGGCCTCCGTTAAGCCTGTGGCTTTCGTGGCGAGGTATTAGCCTGCCACGCATAACAGGCTCTGCTGGCTGCCATTCCGGATGGGTTCTACCCTGTTCCCGGGGCAGCTACAGTAGTCCGGGAGGCAGCGAGGCTGTCTCAACCTTCAAGGACTCTAAGCCCTTGCTGGAACAGCCTCACACGTCTGCGCTTCGCGGCCCCGGTTGTCTCCTCGCATATCCTTCTGCGGCGAAGGAATCTGTTAAATGGGCTCAGCCCTTGCAGTCAGCTGAGGAGGGTAAGGGCAGAGAGCAGGGGCAAGGGGAGCAAGCCACGGCCCCACCAGCCTTTTCAGAGGAAGGGGAAGTCAGCCCGGCTTCCCAGCTATAATTCCTCCGAGCCCTTGTTGGTACCAGACCAAGCAGTCAGAGTACTGCCAAAGTCCGGTATTCAATGTCTCCTGCCACATATCCCTGTGGGTGGTCGACTTTCCCTCTTCCCAGTCGGAATGGGAAAAGTCCGTCCAATCCTGGGTCCTGTCCACACTCAGGGAAGGCCACTTGCCACAGTGGAAGCGAGACCCACCCCTTCTCCGGGATCCGTTGCACTCCAGTGCGGCTGCCCTAGAAGGCGGAAGTGCTCGATGCGAGGTCCAGTCGTTGCTGGACAAGGCAGCCATAGAGATGGTTCCTGTGGGACAAGAAATGTTGGGTTTTACTCAACTTATTTCCTTGTCACCAAAAGGGCGGAGGGTTCAGACCTATTCTAAACCTCAAAGGTCTGAGCGACATGTTAGAGGTACCGTCATTCAAGATGGAAACACTGCGTTCGGTGATTTAGTCTGTGGAGAAGGAGATTGGCTCCGTCAATGCGACCTCAAAGACAGCGATACTTCCATGTCCCTATGCACCCGAGTTCGGAAATACCTAAGGTTTTCCTTCGGCGGGGAGGTGCTATCAGTTTCGGTACTCCCCTTCGGCATTTCCACAGCGCCAAGGGTGTTCACCAAACTCATGCTAATTCCAGCTCAGGTAGCCAGGTCACAGGGCAGGTGCTGTCACCCGTTACCTAGACGATTGGCTCCTTAGATGCGCTTGCCACTCACTTGAGTCGAGTTCGCGACACTTGCTGTGATGAGTATTCTCACCAAGTTGGGCTGGATTATCAACCTCAAGAAATCAGAACTGGTTCCCACCCAGGATCTGGTGTTCTTGGGGCGAGGTTTGAGACAGCGAGGGATAGTCTCCCTGTCTCGGACAGCGTCACCAAAGTCCAGAGAGTTGTGTTACAATTTCGAGTTCCCCAGGGCCTCAGCTGGGACTTGGCTCCAGTTGTTAGGCAACATGGCGCAGCGGTGGACATCGTTTGGCGGCGGTTGAGGATCGACCCATTCAGCAGGCTCTAGCTTCGAATGTGGGTCCACACCCAGGGTTCTGAGTTGATTCTCCACACTCCAGGGTGGCTAATTCCTCATTTACGGTGGTGGACACTGGCAGGGGAATTTATCCAAGGGGCTCCCTTTGGACATCCCATCGCCAGATCTCTCAATTCAGACGGGCCTTCCCTCACAGGGTGGGGAAGTGCTGAAGCGCCCTGTCGGTCTCAGGCCTGTGGTCACAGAAGCGGCGCAACTGCACATCAATGTGCTAGAATTGAGAGCAGTCAGGTTGGTGTTCAAACGACTTGGGGGAGCAGGTTCAAGGCCGTGTGGTCCGTCTCGAGATGGACAACCAGGCGGCAATGACCTACATCCTGAAGCAGGCGATGCGGTTTCCCGTCTCTTCTGCAGGAGGCATGGCAGTTTCTGCTCTGGATGCGACCAGTTCGACATACGGGTAATGCCTGTTTATCTCCCAGGGGCGGACAGCGTTGAGCAGATGCACTCTCTCGTCGTATCCTGGCCCCACCGCGAGTGGATGCTCCATCGGGGGATATTCGGGGCTATCTCCCAGTTGTTGAGGTCGTTCCAGGTGGATCTGTTTGCATCTGGGGGCGAACCAGATTCCGGTGTTTTGCTCTCGGATACGGATCCGAGAGCCATCGCCCAAGGCGCTTTCCAGCTTCGATTGGGCCGGACAGGGTTCTGTGGGCGTTCCGCCACTACCCTGATTCCCAAAGTCCTCTTGCAGCTTGCCACCCAACCAGCTCGACTTCTTGTGCTCCTTGCACCCCTTTGGTCGGCTCAAAGCTGGTTTCGGTACTACTCAGGTTTCTGGCTCAGCCTCCTGTACTATTACCCTTTCGACCCGGACTTACTATCCCAGAGCGGGCGCCGCGCCCGAATCCAGGATTCAGTGGGTGGCCTGGCCTCTGTCGGAATGCGCCTCCACCTGAAGCGGAATTCCTGCACCAGTTGCAGACACAATTCTGGCTTCAGGCGGAGGGATTCGACAAGCGTTCAGTATGAGGATAGATGGGCCTGTTATGCGGCGCTGGTGTGTTAGGCAGAGGGTTTCTTGATCCCTTTTCTTCAACTGTAATTGAAGTACTGGAGTTCTTGCAGTCGGTTAGAAGCGGTTTAGCGGCGTCTACTATCGGGGGCTACTCCGCGGCAATCTCTGCCTTCCATAT
This sequence comes from Haliotis rubra, assembly GCF_003918875.1. NCBI lineage: Eukaryota > Metazoa > Mollusca > Gastropoda > Lepetellida > Haliotidae > Haliotis > Haliotis rubra. The sequence goes on along the minus strand of NW_025767377.1, from coordinate 370,948 downwards.
CCCTGCCGGCGGTGCTCTCTTGGGGCAGCACCCTCTCGTCTGCAGCTTTTTAGCGAAGCGTGGACAGAATCCGTCCGACTGTCCGGCGGATTAGTCCCCGTGGGACTTGTCAATGGATTCTTGATTGGATGTCGGTCCTCTCTTTCACGATCTGTCGTCTCTTTCCTCCAGCTGTTAAGTTGGAAGGCTGCCTTTCTTGTGGCGGTAGCGTCTGGCAGGCGGTAGGTGATATCCATCGCGATGTCAGCGGATCCTGCTCTGACTGTCTTTCACAAAGACAGAGTCAGTATTCGGTTGCCAGTCTCCCTACCGTCCTAAGGTGGCGGCCTTTCATATAACGGCCTATCGAACTGCCAGCTTTCACTCAGCCTCCATCGTCCGGTACCTCCCTTGGTGCTCCGTCTTAGATGTCCATTAAGACTCTCAAGGCTTATATCAAGCGAGCGGCTGCTATCAGGAAAGATAAGCAGCTGTTCTGTTGTTATGGCGGTGGCAAGGCTGGTCTTCCGGCCAACAAGCAGACCATATCTAGGTGGCTTGTCTCTGCCATTTGTTCGAGTTACTCTTACAAAGGATTAACCATCCCTCAGGGTTTAAAGGCTCATTCTATTAGGGCAGTGGCGACATCAAAGCATCGCGCGGCACTGCCCATTGAAGAGATCTGCTCAGCGGCTATCTGGAGCCGACCCGAGTCGTTCATCCGCCACTATCAGCTGGACAAACACTCACGGAGGCGTGCTCGGTTTGGCCAGACAGTTCTCACCAGTGGGCAGTGTCATTGATTCTCTAGCGAATGAGCCTTAGAAATCACGTTTGCTTTTCTCATGGTGTAGGTGTTAATAAATTCCTCAATTTTTATCGGTGGTGGTATCACATTGGTGGTGGTTTTACTGTATGTAGCGATTATCACTTTTCGCTACAGTCACTGTGTTCATCCCTGCACCACGCTTAGCTGGTTTGGGTTGCTGAGGGATATATATTGGACTCGCCCATACTTTCCCTCCCATTTTGATGGTTGGGGGTGGGACTTCGTCCGCCTTTATAAATTCCACCAATAGCCTATCGGCTAGGCTCCTTTCCCCATGCCACTTGCGCCCGCCTGATTGACATCAGCGGTCAGGTGACTAGGTGAGTGTACTTTCTCTCTCTGGCGGCCGGCTGTGCCTTCGACTGAACTAGGGGGTATGTTAGGCAGACAGAATACCACTCCGACTCAACATCGTTGGAGTCTGTCTTATGCTTATATGTACCCCAAGGAGGACTTCTTCTGAAAAAGAATTTTACAAACCTGGAGGGTTATGAATTCTTTGAAGAAAAGTCCTCCTTGAGTAGTCTGACAACCCACCTCCCCTCATTCTGTCTGACCGTTCAGCATGAAAAGTGAGGTCACGAGGTACACAGCCAGAGTTACCTGCTCTTGGCTGTAGGGGGCCCTCCACGGGGCCCTGTAGGGGTGGTCTCACCACACATAACGAGTTTTTTGTTTGGTAAAATATTTTATTGAAATATTGTTACAACTGTCGTAGGCTTTTAAAATGGACATTTTAATGCTTATATGTACCCCAAGGAGGACTTTTCTTCAAAGAATTCATAACCTCTCCAGGTTTGTAAAAATTTTGTTGAAAGTAAAACTATTTTATTTGCTTTTAAAACTGACAGCATAACCAACTTAAGGCTTGATTTGCAGGTAAAGGGACATAACTCTTGGGAACTTAATTTCCTCAGCCCTTCACCTCTGGCCTGAGGGAGATAGCTATATTTATTAAGGGACCATTCGTAACTACTCGTCCCTTTCCGTAACCTGAAAGTAGACTCTTACCCCTCTCAAAGCCATTTCATTGAACGTGACTCTGTCTGAAGCGCAACATCGCAGAGAGAAAGAAATAGCCTAGTCATCGAACTATTTTCAAGGGCATGTAACTCTAGTTTACGTGGAAAACACACATGGCATCCATGCCAAGGAAATTACCTCAAAGGGTATGTTTAACATGCTTAAATACTTTCCTACGCCATAACGTTAAAATATCCTCGTTATAAAAATTCAGGAACCCAGGAGGACTATGCAATAATTAGAATATACTTGAAGTGTCTGGGAAAAAATTATGCAAGCCGAAATGAAAAATATTTCAACTAACTATTTTGACCCAATTTCTTCTCTACATACGCGCATTCTGATTGGCTGGGGGAATATTTCTTCCAGACATGGCTACGAGAGGGTACGAGTCTACTTTCAGGTTACAGAAAGGGACGAGTAGCTACGACTGATTAAGGGACTTGTTTATATTTTGTTGATGAGCTAAGGGGCATGACAGTTCAAGGTCACATTTGAGCCATAGCAGACGAAAATATTAAGTAAGTACATGTAATGAGTATTACTTAAATGTTTTGATTAACTATGGTAGGTTAAATCAGTACTTAAAAACTTCCTTGTTAGGCCAAATGCTCACTGCTGTTTATTGGTGGTGGATGGATTTGGTTGGAATGTGAAGGTATTAGAGAAACAGTATATTTCCTTTGATCATTGCTCCGTGGGTGTTATGGAAACAAATCCTGTGATCAAATTAAGTTAACTCCAGTCAGCTTAAAAGGCTGGCTAAAAAGATTGATAATCAGAAATATCATCTAAGGGAAGAATTATTAATGATTACCTGTATGAAAATTGTCATTGTTAATATTGTACTTATGCTATTGCTGTGAAATATTTTGCTTTACTCACACAATACATAAAGTAATGCGATTATTCATTGGCTACTTCTAAACCATGTTGAGGACATAGAGAATACTACACTCGGTCTCATTACATACGAATTATACGAAACTCGTGACACTCGTTTCACACGAATTACACGTAAGCGAAAGTGTCACGAGTTTCGTATAATTCGTATGTAATGAGACCGAGTCTATTACCCACGTCTTACGTGCATTAAATTGACAAAATAGCGTATTCTTTTTCATATTTTGGTTTCAAACCGAAACCGGTTTCATAAAGAGGTTGCAGAAGAGTTTTGTACTGTAGTACAATATTTGCATGACGTCACACTGTAATGACGTCACTGCCTTGGTAACAGACGTCACGATGCTTGTCAGTTGTCATCGCCTCGTACAGTAAACTACTCCGTAGCACCGCGTTTCTTGGTTTGCAGTTGCTTCATTTGGCTAACATCACTGGTGGAAACATTGCGCTTATGTTTTTCGACGGATATCATGTCTCAGTTCGACTCACAAGTAAACAGCGACACGGCAACATTCGCAATGTTTACATTCCCACAATGCATTTAAGTTGTAGGAAGAATGAATTCACGTGTTTGTTATGAATGAAAAAATAGTTACGTCAGAATGTGACCTAATTGAGAGGTCATCGGTTATCCAATCAAGTTGTTAGAATCTCAGGTGAAGTCGTTACGACACAGGTCAACGCGATACGACACTCGTGTGACGGACGAGATTAGTATACAACTACCCATACGTTGACCACATGGGTAATAAACTGTTTAATTAGTTATCCATGCACAAATATGTCACCACTCACCAGTGATGTGAAATATGTTGATTACTTTCAGACATTTTTGCATTTTTGCTCAAATTTTTTCGATAACTGATCAATATTCAGTTTATGATTATCAATCTCTATCGTCTTTATCGATAACCAGCCTTACAATTTACCATTATCTGCAGTCCAATGAAATGGAACTAATTCTGGGTTTGGCCTCCACCTGTGATTATTCTAATGCCAACCACACAAAGATTTTTGACATTAGAATTATGCTTGCATAGACTTCTTCCAAATAGCCCTGGGAATTCTTACAGCAAATGTCATGAAATGGTAGAGGTTCAGATGACACAAGGTTGACAGTCATGCTAAAAAATGTGTTTTCTGTTTCTGAAACATTATTACTGCATTTATCATTAAACATAAGATAAGCCTTTTCTACATTGGGACCCTGCTTTGATAAGGTTTGGTCAAAATAATTTAATTTGCAAAGATAAGCATTCAGAAAGGAAGTTGCATGTATCTGCATTTAATGTTTGTGTTTGTGCAATGTCTCAAAGGTCAGGGTCATATGTCTCAAAGATCAAGTATATTTTGAAACTGGTTGTGGCAGTTTCTGTTTAACTTTTACAAGTCCTGAAACTTTGGAAATGTTGTAACTGAAGAAGATGTCAGGTTTGGTGTCAAGTTCTGGAAGTAATGTTTTGGGGGTGGAAGAACATGCTGTTGATCACTGGATTGTCTGGTCCAGACAAACTAAACTCACTCACTCACTGTTTTCGACAGTATTTGCAAACACCACCAGCTGATGTGTACTTTGAGAGACTGTCATATGTGACAGGAAAAACTGTTTTATTGCTTTTTGCTTTATTTTGCAGAATAACCCAAGACGACCATACTATTAAAGCATGACATTCAGAGGAGAGGTTTGCCTTCTTACTGATGAAGTTCTACAGCTCCAGTGATTTAACAGCAGTTAAGAGTACAGATATACATATAACATACAAATGTACAACATTTACACATGTATTCCAGGTCACTGATGATCAGCTTATATTAACCATGGTTTGTGTGGCTGGGTAACAACCTGTGGCTGCAAGATTGTGTGAAGCTTTACATGTGGTGTCATTCCTACCTGTAACCGCAAGATGGCGGAAAGCTTCACTTGTTATGCAGTAGCTACAAGATGTTGGGACGATTCTAATACTGGTATGATTGGTACCTGTGCTTCAAGATGGTGTAAAGCTTTACTTGTTATGCTTTAATCACATTTACCTGTAGGTGCAAGATGGTATAAGCCTCGCTTGTTACCTGTGCTGCAAGATGGCATAAAGCTTTACTTGTTATGCTCGTATCACATGTACCTGTGCTACAAGATGGTATGTAGCTTATCTTGTTATGCTCGTATCACACATACCTGTGCTACAAGATGGTATGTAGCTTATCTTGTTATGCTCGTATCACATATCCCTGTGGCTGCAAGATGGTATATAGCTTCACTTGTGCTGGTATCATTGGTACATGTAACTGCAAGATGGGTACAAAGCTTCACCTGTTACCTGTAGCTGCAAGTTGGTGCAATCACATGTTACCTGTAGGTACAAGATGGTACAATGCTTCACCTGTTACCTGTAGCTGCAAGATGGTGCAAGCTTCACCTGTTACCTGTAGCTGCAAGATGGTGCAAGCTTCACCTGTAGCTGCAAGATGGTGCAAGTTTCACCTGTAACCTGTAGCTGCAACATGGTGCAAGCTTCATCTGTTACCTGTACCTGCAAGATGGTGCAAGCTTCATCTGTTACCTGTAGCTGCAAGATGGTGCAAGCTTCACCTGTTACCTGTAGCTGCAGCATGGTGCAAGCTTCATCTGTTACCTGTAGCTGCAAGATGGTGCAAGCTTCATATGTTACCTGTAGCTGCAAGATGGTGCAAGCTCCATCTGTTACCTGTAGCTGCAAGATGGTGCAAGCTTCACCTGTAACCTGTAGCTTCAAGATGGTGCAAGCTTCACCTGTTACCTGTACCTGCAAGATGGTGCTTCACTTGCCATTCTGGTATTGTGTGCCTGACACATATGACATAGAGATACAAGGTTTACCATGCCTCATATATTTGTGGCAAAGACTGAAGCACTTTTGATTCAAATCTGTAATTTCACTGTCTGATGACTATCTTACAAAACCTTGATGTAAATAAGTTGTGAAAATGCTTGTTGTATGAAAGTTAATACATGAATATGGTGTTTGCGATTCAGTCTTATTCAGGTTGTCATTATCATTTGTGTTATTTCTGTAAATACCTTTTACATGGAGTTTGATTTGTGCTGTTTTACCCAATAGTGCTCGCAGGAAATAATTACAGGGCCTGCCAGGATATAGGCTCAACTGGAATTAAATTGATTTATTGACTTCAAGGAGATATATATGGTTTGGTTTTTTTTCCATGTTCTCATAGTCAATCTTCATCTTGTTATTTTTTGTCAGTAGAAGTGTTGTGTGATGTCTAAGCAGGGTGAGTGATCACTGTCATGCAGACAGTATTCATTGTTTTGATCTTTTTGATGTAGATACAGTAAAATAGGAAAATCCTTGTGAGGGTAGTAGAGGATTTTTTGGTTCTTTAATCGTGCACTCCTGATAGCATTTAAGTTATGACACATCTATGCACTTCTGAGTACAAACATCACTTCAGGTGTTATCTGTTTCATGTATAATTCTAATGGCTCTATTTCCAGTGATTAAAATGACAATAATCAACTTCAGTGTCCTTGTTTGTTTAACTTTACAATCAACTTGGTGGATTTGGATTTTGCCATGGTCGAGTGGATAGCACATGTGCTTAGAGAACAGAAGGTCGAGGTATCCTGCTGTTGACCTTGGGGTCTAGCTGTTAGACTGTGGCATGTCATATCAGTTGGCTACCTCTGTAGATCCGGGAGAGCGGAAGGTTGCGGGTTCAATCCCCGACCGCGGCATACCAAAAGACGTTAAAATATGGTACTTGTTGGTCCCTGCCTGGCTAGTCTGGGCTAGTACAAGCAGCCGCACATACATATACACATACACACGCATGTACGTCGTCATATGAGCGAAATATAAACCCAATTTCACCTCACCTCTACAGATCCAGATAGTGGTAACTTATTCGTTACAACATTCGCTCATCACAGCAAAGGCCTGTGTTTAACTTCCCACATAGGTACAATGTGAGCAGCACATTTCTGGTGTTCCAGAGTGGTATTGCTTTAATTTTGCTAAAAGTGACACAAACTCCAAATTACTCACTACCCTCCCCAATACTGCAGCTATATGGCGGTGGTCTACACGATTGGGATACAATGACATGTGTCAACCAAGTCAGCAAGTCTGACCACCCGAAACCGTTAGTCGCCTCTTACGACCAGCTTGGGTTGCTGAAGACCAATTCTAACTGGGATCTTCATGAAAATGTTATATTTAAGCATGTAATAGGTATGAAGCTTATTGCTGAAGTATTCGCCTGGGAGGGAACATTTCACAACAATATCAGTAGCTAAGAAGTAAGCAAAACAATAACAGGAGAGAGGTAAAGAGAACACAGACTGAGTTCTCACCTTGATGATGATATAGTAGGACACTCAGGAGCAGCAATATGGGTTAAGAGGGATAAAAATAAAAATAACATAAACAACAGCCTAGAACTAGCTGGAGACCTTGCCACAAATGTCCATAAATGGTCTGGTGAGGGTTGAGGCCCGGATTCCCAGAAATTAAGGATTATTTTATGGAAAGACCAAATACCCAATGAGGGCAAGAACGGGAAGGAGGTGAACAACCTATTTTTGTAGGATGAGAGATTGTTGACCAATAAGAAATAATATGGGCGGGTGTGACAAAGGAATCAGGATTTAAAATAAAGCTTGATATGTGGTTGACAAACTGGGGCGTGCCTGAATTGGAATAACCTTCATGCCTTGTCAAAAATAATTTGAAGCACCAGCAAAGAACACGGGAGCTTTGTGGCTGAAATCTCCTGATTAACTGACAAATAGAGCAGGTTGAATGACGAGAGAATAAAAGTTATTGAAAAAAGAACATCCTTTCGTGGTTGCTGGGGGAACTGCGGTAACGAGGTCCTTCTGGTGCTGATGCATTACCTCTCGCATCCTACTGTCAGAACCAAGTACAAGGGTATACTGCAGTTCCGGAGAAGGTACGTCAATCCATAACACAGACGTTGCTAATTATCATCAAGAGTTAAACAACCATTTAGTACCTTCTGATCACCATGGACAAGTGATAACTAACAGATCTAAATGCCCTGGACAATATTGATGCTGTTTTTGTTCATTGTTTTCATCCTCTCTCAGCAATATTTGGGCTACATAATGGCGGTCTACAAATAATGGTCTCGACCAAAAAAAGCCAATTCAGTAAATGACATTAGTAGCAACATGCTCCACAATTGGGATACGTGTGAGCCAAGTCAGTGAACTTGACACCACCCGATCCTTTTAGTCGCCTCATACAAGCATGTGTTGCTGAACACGAAATTCTAACCTTCACTGTCCTAATGTAGAATATTGTTCGTGATTTCAGTCCCCAATTGGCCTTGTCTTGACTGGAGTTTGCTGACACACCAACATGATGTAGTCAGATGATTGCAGACAACTGAGTGAGTGAATGAGTTTAGTTTTACCGCGCACTCAGCAATATTCCAGCTACATGGCGGTGGTCTGTAAATAATCGAGATTGGACCAGACAATCCAGTGATCAACAGCATGAGCATCAATCTGCGCAATTGGGAACCAATGACATGTGTCAACCAAGTCAGCGAACCTGACCACCCGATCCCGTTAATCACCTTTTACGACAAGCATAGTCGCCTCTTATGACAAGAATGGGTTGCTGAAGACCTATTCTATCCCGCATCTCCACGGGTCTACTGACAACTGCATGAACTATGGAAGGCCAGATGTACAGGTGTTCACTCACCAACGTGATGTAGTCAGATGATTGCTGACAACTGCATGAACTACCATGTTTATGTAAGGGTGTTCACTGTATTATTTGTCACATCTGAATGCCACAGGTCTCAATTGGGTATGGTGGCCCAGTATTGTGCAGTGATTTGTGCACAACTGAAGAAACTTGAGAAGCTGGAGATCAAGACAATCCATGGCAGAGGACCATATATATTCACAAACAAACAAATAAAAGAGTGTAAATATGTTTATTTAAATCTAACACATCAATACCAATATGTCTTTGCTGGCTTCCTGTCATCTTTAATACCCATCTTTTCCATTATGTCTTGTTCAAATGTGCATAATTTGGGTTTGAAAGTAATTTTCTTCAGTTCTTTATCTCTAGTGTCCTTGTCAGTTTCTGCAAAACAAAAAGGAGGATGAAGAAAAACCAAGTTCTATGGATAGTCAACTTCTTTATGAGTGCGACGTTTCAGTGTCGGTACCAACACCATTATCAAGCAAGTGATGATAACGCAATTGGGATACGATGTGTCAACCAAGTCCTACCACCCAATCCCGCTAGTCGCCTCTTGCAACAAATTCTAAACTGGATCTTCATGGGAAGATGACAACGAAGCCAGAAGTAGCTGGATATAACATACCAACATATGAACTAATCTGCACCATGTCGTAGGATTCGTCCTCTGCTGTCTTTGACAAAGGAATGACTCTCCCTGTCCGTGTGGAAACCCGTACCCTGACACCCTCCTCCGTGTACCGCCACTCTGTGTCCGTCGCTTTACTGGAAAGACACAGCTTATTTCAGTATGTGAGATGGGTTAATGGCCCAGTCTGCAGTAACACAGACTGGAATTTGATTTCAGCATGACTTCAAATCTCTGGACACAGGTCTTAAATGTTTATCATTGGTGTAATCCACAAAAATGAGTACCGTGCTAACCAAGGTACATATTTAGGCTGAGACAGAATCAAATCTATATGATCATGGGTTCCTGTTATGTCTAAGGGATGCAACTCTGCATGGAGGACTAGGTCACCTTGCTTCTCTAAAACACCCAAGCACACATACACAACTGATATATGGAGGGTACATCAACCCATGGGCCCCGATGGACCACTGAACAACGTATTTATCTTACCGAACGTCTCAATGTTAATTTTGAACTGTTTGAAGCACAGGTATTGGATCATAATATTAATAAGGTGTACCGGAGTTAGGCCACAGCCCAAACACTACTAACACGAAGTATCAAATGAATTCCCCCATTTTGGCATTTCCAGCAGGTAACATAGAAAATGTTACTCGCTTGTAATCGGGTACATGGATTGGCTCAGCCAATCAGAAAACAACACTTATGTGTGAGGTATGATAATATTTGTTATTTAACAAAGTAATTTGCAATATTCTCACATAATAAGGGACCGTGCATAATTTATGGCTAGTGTTAGTGTTAGTGTTAGTGTGTGTGTGTTAGTGTTGTTAGTGTGTGTGTGTGTGTGTGTGTGTGTGTGTGTGTGTGTGTGTGTGTGTGTGTGTGTGTGTGTGTGAGTGTGTGTGTGTGTGTGTGTGTGTGTCCACCCATTTTGTTTTGGGGGTGTCAGCAATTTTGTACACATGTACTGGGGGGGAGGAAAGGTCAGCAATTGTGTACATAGAAATATTTAAAAATTATGCTTAAACAGTATGGGAAGGGAGTGGGGTCATTGATTTTGTACATGACATGCAGGGCGGGGTCACTTACTTTCACCAGCTACATGAGCCTTACAATATGTATCAAAAAGCCTGACCAACCCCAACCGGTCAGTTGAGTGGCTGAAACAAGTTCTAACCCAGATCTTCATGGGACAGAAATATAATGAGGAGGGAGGTAAGTTCAGTGAAGAAAGCCTAATCAAGCCTAATCAAACCTAATGGGTACTGACAGGCCTTAATGAAACGTTGCAAGACTGGATGACAACTTACTTATCTGCAGGGTCAATAAGTGCTACTTCTGTGGTCACCAGGAGTGGTTTCTCTTCCTTGACGAGAGTGCCTGGACTGGTTGCGGACTTGTTGAGCCACCTGTACGACTGCCGTCAACAGAGAATCACATAAAACTACACAATCTACACGAAGTCACATGTTATTTTTATAACCTTTGACTTATGTGGCTTTTGACCAAAGAAACCTAAACATTCTGTTTCCTGACATCCTTTCTGTCCCATCTGGTGTCTGTAATATGAGTCTACCTAATTCTGGTTCCACATAAGTAAACTCTACAAACACTGGGGACCAAAATGAACAAAACTTTCTTATCAACTGACTCTATCTGAGATAATAGAGTTATTTCTGCTCAAGCTGGTGAACGTTTCATGCTTACATAGGTGAGACTACAAACTTCTGGTTCTTCAAAAGACATTTAGCACACAGAGCACATCATAATTGCGAATTGCTGCACTCTATAAATGCATGTATTATTATTATCATCATTATTGTTACATAGGTCTCATGGAAACATTATTTCATGAATACTGACAAAGGTGATAATGTGGAACCTACACAGTTGAGGCCCTCCACAAAGCACCAGTTCCTCTCCTTGATGATGCAGTTGATGAGTCCTTGCTTGCCCTTGTCTGGACCAATCAGAATCTCCACCTGGAATATACATCACTACTGTATGAGGTGGCTCGCTACTCGTACAAGGCAGCTCACAGCTGGTATAAGGTGGCTCACTTCATGTATAAGCTCTTATATAGGCCCTCTACTTCCCATACACAGTGACATATTCCCTGTATAAGGCTCTATACTTCCCATACACAGTGACACACCCCATGTATAAGGCTCTATACTTCCTATACACAGTGACACACTCCATGTATAAGGCTCTCTACTTCCTATACACAGTGACACACCCTTTGTACAAGGCTCTCTACTTCCCATACACAGTGACACACCCCTTGAACAAGGTTCTATACTTCTTATAGAGTGACACACCCCATGTATAAGGCTCTATACTTCCTATACACAGTGACACACCCCTTGTATAAGGCTCTATACTTCCTATACACAGTGACACACCCCTTGTATAAGGCTCTATACTTCCTATACACAGTGACACACCCCTTGTGAAAGGCTCTATACTTCCCATAAACAGTGACACATTTCCTGTATAGGCTCTGTACTTTCCATTAACAGAGGCACACATATTGTATAAGGTGCTATAATTCCCTAAACAGTGACACATTTCCTGTATAGGCTCTGTACTTTCCATTAACAGAGGCACACATATTGTATAAGGTGCTATAATTCCCTAAATAGTGACACAATCCCTGTATAGGCTCTGTACTTTCCATTAACAGAGGCACACATATTGTATAAGGTGCTATAATTCCCTAAATAGTGACACAATCCCTGTATAGGCTCTGTACTTTCCATTAACAGAGGCACACATATTGTATATATAATTCCTTTAAATAGGTGCTATAATTCCCTAAATAGTGACACAATCCCTGTATAGGCTCTGTACTTTCCATTAACAGAGGCACACATATTGTATAAGGTGCTATAATTCCCTAAATAGTGACACAATCCCTGTATAGGCTCTGTACTTTCCATTAACAGAGGCACACACATTGTATAAGGTGCTATACTTCCCATACACAGTGACAGACATTTGCATGGGGTTGTACATGAAGTGTGGATTGGGTATTACGTTTCATAAATTAACTTTTTTTCAGAATGATAAAGTGCTTAAGTGATATCAGTATGCATTCACAGGGTTTTACCTTGGCTTGCAAATTTTGGGTCCAGGGGACCATAATCAATACATTTTACAGGTCCTTGGTGGCAATATGAGTGTCCTGTAAAGTATTGATATGGTGTAGTGTAGTTTATGTTCAGATAATGACTTCACAGCCCGGAATGAATCAATGATTGTGTGATGTAGGTGTGTTCTCGGTATTATTGTGTGTCTCTCCAGACGTGGTATTTCATGCTTTCTGCATCCATTCTGTGCATTTGTGCGTACCAGATGCACATTTGCGCGTCACATAAAACCCTGATTCAATTACAAAACAGATCATCTGATGAATACATTTCAACACAAGACCCAGAGATCTCATTTTACCATATATTGGATATTTTAACACTATGTGAATTAAAAGAATGGTTCTCGCTGGTCAGAAAAGTCCCATTATACAATGCATGAACTATTTGCTCTCCATTATATTTTAATGAAGTAAATACTTTGCTTAACAATAACAAAAACTTAATGGACAACATGTATGAAGAGAGTAAAATGTCAGCTTCAAATGAAATTACTGGGTATCAAATTGGTATAATTAGTAACATCCGCAAATGGGAAATCTCATAACCTTTATGTCCTAATTGTGTACGAATGCTCCGACATAAATACTTTTAATGGTATGTGTTTTTTTGAGTGAGTGAGTGAGTGGGTTTAGTTTCACACTGCATTTAGCAATATTCAAACAATATCATGGCGAGGAGACCAGAAATTGGCTTCACACGTTGTACCTATGTGGGGAATCTAACCTGAGACTTCGGTGTGAAGAGCAAACGCTTTAACAACTAAGCTTCCCCACCTCCCCATGTTTTTGAGTAATTATGTATAAACATTAAAGAATAATGTGCACACAAGTTCAATAATTAATAGCTCCTTGAGGTATGACTTATCAGGGCTCGATTAAGTGCTTGTTACTTGCACTGGTGCAACCCAATATTACATAGTGCAACCTAGTTATTAGTCTAACTTGCACCAGGTACAACTCAATTTTTGAGTGGGTAAACTTCTAAATAAAACATCTAAATAATTCAATAGCATATTTCTTTCATTACATATTGCAATAAAAACAGTACAACTGAAATCTGGCTGGTGCAACTAGGTTTTTAGCTTTGGTTGCACCTGGTGCAAGTAGGTTAACATCTTTTAAATCGAGCCCTGCTTATGGTGACATATTTTAGTCAAACTGCTACAAATATGGTTTTTAAATGGGGTTAACGGGTATGGTATTCCAGTTAAATGCAGTTTCATAAATAAAGTGAGTTTGAGTTCATCTGACCACAGATGCTGTAAACTATGTTGAGTTAGTGCACCGTTGTAAACTTCACAAGATTACAGTATATTTAGTGTGAGCAATAGTTAATGAAATTTTGAACAGTAGGAATAAAGGAGACAACAAAAAAAGTCTAGATAAACAATGAATACTTTTTATGACAAGACAGCGTAATTACATGATTAAATTGAGCAATTAATTTCTGATTTGTTGACATAGTATTTCCAGGGTTATGAGTTCACAGTAATGATTGTGCATGGGATAAAAACATCAAGTTTCATTATGGCCTGTATATTATGCATCTCCCCACACGTCAATATACATACAAATCTGGGTGTTTTTTAACTAGAATTTACTCACGAAAATATGGTACATGATACTCAGTCTAGGTAAACTTAGGCTCAGTATTATTCGTTACACTGCTATACTGAGTCTAACAAAACCTTGTGGAAGGTCGCGTCAGGTAACCTTTTCCATTGACCAATCGGAACACAGCTTACCAAATCGCGAAAGTTGACATTCGCACATACCTTTTGAACTTTTACCTCAAAAAAGTTTTTATCATCCAAAACTGTGTTCCACAGGAGATATCGCTTGTGTGAGATCAGACGATATCTCCTAGGAGATATCGTTTTGACAGTAGATTTTGCACAATGCCCTGACAAAGCTATGACTTCATGAACTTGATGACGTCACAATGCTATGACATCGCTGCACTGCAAATCTAATGGCAGTACTGTGTTCAGAGATGTACATTTTTCATTGAAAACTAATGAAGAGTGATTTTTGATAATAAATAGAATCTCACCCTCGTGTCTTCTGATATCAAATATATCAACACTAGTTGATAAAAGTAAAAATAGCCTCGGCATGCCTTGAATATTTGTTACTTTATCAACTCGTGGTGATATATTTGATATCAAAAGACACTCGGGTGAGATTCTCTATGTACACGAACGATTCCGAATGCTATTTTCCGTACGATCGCTTCCGAGTGATGCTCATGGAGCACGCCACAACCATGAGTAAGCAGTCGCTGAAAATAGCGTTTTGTCAGTATTCAAGGATGTCAGCTTGCGGAAATATTAGCTAATGATAACCATGTCAACAGAAACCCCAAAGTGTATAATCTGCAGGTCATATATCTGTGTTTTATGCGGGTTTTCATTTGTTGTGAGATCAGTGTTGGCGACCGGGCAAGAGTAAATCCATTTTGTAAGTCCCGCCGAACCCTAAATAGTAGCCGTTGTCTGATTTGTTAAATCCATTCTGTCGTCTCGCGTTTGATTGGATGGTCATAGGTCGCTCACAAGTTACCTGACGCGACCTTCCACAAGGTTTTGTTAGACTCAGTATAGCAGTGTAACGAATAATACTGGGGCTAAGTTTACTTAGACTGGGTACATACTGGTACTATAAATCTTTGAATATAACTAACACTCATTAAAATCAGATTTTCTACTCAGATACAATACTTTTCTGCTTAAAGATCTGATGACCTCTCCATAGAAGGTTGTGTCAGGGGAGCCCTTGCGATGCTCGTGCTGTTGATCACGGGATTGAATGGTCCAGACTCGATTATTTACAGACCTCTGCCATATAGCTCAAGTATTGCTGAGTGCGGCGTAAAACTAAACTCACTCACTGAATAAATTATGACTGTGCTTTGTAACTGCAGGTCTGCCTGTGCTGAAGAAAGTCTAACCGCCCCAAAAAAACAAATGAAACTCAAACATCACACAACAGTAGTGTGTATAGATTTTCAGAATACATAGGCATAGCCTTATTTATTTACATTCGAAACAGGATGTTTCATTTTGTTTTCAAGATACAGGAATCATAATCTGAATGTTCTTGTATCAAGAATCAAGACCCCGAATGGTGAGGTATCACATCGGGAAAAAAGATCTGATCAAAGATTATGAATACTCCATATGACAGGATTTTTAATGTTTATCACACAAAAACAAACACAACTTGGTCAGGTATGTTTATTAAACCAAACAATCCTACATGTGTCCAAAAATTACAAGCCAACAAAAGCAGCAACATGCAAGTTAATGATAGTCATCTTTACAAATTCAATATCAAAACAAATTCCTCTTGACTTCAGAATCAGCTTACCACAGTGGCTTCTATCAGAATGCACATAAGGAATTACTTCACTAGAACTAGAGAAACCAAATCTGTTATCACGCAAGAATTCCAACAGACCAGAGACCAAAACATCCTGATAGCACAGAGCTTTCAACAACATTCAAAGATCTACAGCTAAATGTGGGTAGATCATCGCTCGACTTAAGCTGCCGACAACTGAATGACTACAGAGTTACTGGTAAAATCGTGGAACCATGGAGGACATATGTGGTCAGCTATCTCTCTTGCATTGGGAAGATGGGTTCTATTTACCCCCTTGATTACATGGCACAGGGTATACATAAAAGTATATTCCAAACTCTTCTGACTTCACAGTTGTACTCATAAATAATTGCAATGTTGAAAAAACCTGAAGGTCTTTCTACCCATTTCGTATGGTCAAGAGTTATCAGAACCCATATCTATATAAGCATTTACACAAACATACTCAAATGAAGGGAATCAAACTCAAGTCCTTTGTGTGACAAGCAAATGCTTGAACTACTGGGCTAGTCTACCACTCAACCAGCCTCAAGAGACAAAAGCAGACCAGTCCAATCTTATGTCGGGTCATAGTTTGTCATTATACACAAGGAAATCATGACTGACAACAAATCTGGTTTACTGGCTACAAGCATGTTTCCTATCACTCCATCAATAACTGTATCCTACGGACTAAACAGTGACAGAATAGATATCACAGATACATATATATATATATTATATATTTATTACAGAAAACCTGGAATTCAACCTTGACCTTTCTTCATTTAAATTTGGGAGTGAATGATCAATGACCAACTTTTCACACTATACTTGACACGACGCAGTTATCATGACAGTCATGACAGAAACAAAAACAGAGCTGGAATAAATAAATGCTACACATGGGAACACTTCAGAACACAAATAAACAAAATAAACACAAACAGCACATTTTTTACATGAACAATGAAGACAGGAAAATAAGCAGGAATCTGTTTAAAGGATTGACATAATTAACAAATGTTAATTGTGGTAAGGTCACACAACATAAACCGTTATTTTTGTAATCATTGTAACATTCAATAACAAAGTTTTTCATTTTTTCAACATTAAATGTTAACAATTTATATTTTGATTGAGATCATCCAAATGATAGATCGTGTGAAAAAATAAATTACAAAGAAAAAGAGAGAAAATAACAGCAATTATTGATGAAACAAGTAAATCAGCAGATTACATATCATATTACATATTGCAAAAGAATACATTTTATACACATGTGGCAATTTTGTTTTAAACCTACGTATATGAATATACAATGCTACAATCTCCTGAGCAAAACACATCCAGTCTCTTGTTCCCGATAGTGAACATAAGAGATGCTAAAGTTTAACATGATCCGTGAATGACCATGTCCACTTTCTGGAGAAACGGTCAGATCGGTGACAGCAATATTGAATCAGCTATTCTCTGGCAGGTTATAACTCAGTTCATATACTGCATGGGAAGAAGAGAAAGCTTTAGCAAAACCATTCTATATTCTTTGTATCGACACCCAACTCCGGGTCATCCAACCAACCAACCATCACTCTCACCACATTCTTTGGTAGGATTCCACAACCAACAAATCTGCTTTCTGTACATTTTGACAGAGAAAATAAATAACCGTCCATCCAAAAGTATATTTACAGAAATCATGAATATCCCTGCATGGATGCCAAGATGCCGCAGCATCTGATATGAAACTGACACAGTCACGTGTCTTCAAGTACAAGTCAATGATAAATGCTTGAAAAAACGTCCACCTTAAGATGGTGTTATCTGTACAACCGGGATATTTCATCCTCAGAGTCTGGCCTGGATAGAACATCCAGGAACCAGGGTCTTTGCAAGTTACAAGAAATAATACAATGCATAAACAATACACTAACCCATCCTGAGATATTAACAATGAAGCTAAGGCCAACCCTCAAAGTATTATGTTTCTGGTCCTTGACCTTATTTTCTACACCATTTTTCATATTTTCCAAATGTTTTACCTGCTTTTCCCAAAATGAAGTACAAACAGCACTTGACCCTTCATGCCTTTCTGAACAGGTTTTGTGTGTGGGTGAGATTCTAAGGCTTGCTGGGGTTGTTAAGAGCAGTCCAGACATCAGTTGATGAGTTGGTCATAATGATACAGCAGAAGGTGATCTTCGTCTTTCATAATACAAAAATTGTTTACGGCCTAAAAAAGATCTTTTCTTAAAAAAACAGTGTTTTCGTGTCATTAGGCCAAATACTGAATAATAATTTGGGGGGCCAGAGATGTTACGAGTCGACATGGGAGGAGTTCTACAGGTGGACTATCATGGTGGTTAAAGTGACGTATGATGTTGTGCTATGTTACAATGATGTGCATAGATTTTAATAATATCAATTTCATTTTCATGGCATTAACACACTGCTAATCATCACCTGGTATGAAACAGGACACATATTTCCTTATCGAACACATTTTCGCCAATCAGTTGTGTTTTATGTATTCACTAATTGGTTCATTAAAGACAGGTTTTAGGAATACAGCATCATTCAGGACATCAATAAATGCAGAACTGAGACTGAGATGGTTCTCAATCGCAATTACATAAGGTTCCTTTTCCATAACACTCTCAAGAAAGACAGTCATAAGTATGTTTTAACACAGACTTACGATAGTCATTACACTAAGATATTTTTTTGAAACCAGGTTTTTGATCCAGCTCCTCAAACAAATCGTAGTGCTACAAATGTCACGACTCCTATTTTCTTCAATATATTTACAACAGTCATAGTGCTAAGATCTTATCATCAAACAGGTCCTGGGCCCATTTCCACATAGCAGTCTTAGCGCTAAGATGATTGCAACTCCCATACTTTGCATAGTCTTACTATAATCGTATCACTATGACCTCTTCATGGAACAGGGACTCAGATCCAGTTTTACAAAGTTATGTTAGTGTTAAACATGCACCCCTTAACTTCACCATAAACAGCCCTTAAATGTATTTCTGGAAGTTATAATCAAATCACTATGATCTCTCTATTGAACAAGGTCTTGGATCCAGTTTCCCCAAAGTTTTGGTTAAGTGTTAAACATGCAACACTCCCCACCATAAACAACCCTTAAATATATTCCTGAAAGAGGATTAAAACCATTTTAAGTAGAAACAAGAATCAGCATAAATCACACTTGATGATTAGCAGCTAGTGTTATATAATATGCCTGTAACAGTAAATACCACATCAATATAAGTAAATTGACACTCCATATACAGATAAACAAGCTGGCTACTGACTCTCAGTATAAATCACTGTCTTGTCCATACCATAGAGGAAACTGTTCTAATCCACATATACTATAGTAACACTTGCTGGTACAGTATTTATATGAATGATTGTCATAAGTAGAACATATCCATTGAGAAATTATGATTCTGTGTTATCCGAAAATTCATAATGATAAACAGGAAAATCAAAACATCAGTTTCCTACGATGAAATTAGCTTTCTTATACCAGTTTTATGAAAAAATGGTTGGTATCCTATTTCGCGTAGTAGTTTTGAAATAAACTGCTCATTTTCAGCAGTCATATAATATGATTTCAGTGCTTTATATTCCTTCCATTGTAGGTGAAATTTGACATGACCTACATTTACTGATCCGAAGGCATTTTATTTTCACATTATCTAAAGATCGTATTACATTTGCTAAGAAACAGTGACTACAAATTGAAAACCATAAATCATAATATCTCGCTGAAATAGCCATAGAGCAAGTATGCATCCTTGTTGCACACCTGCATCTCAAACACAGTCAAACATGGTAATCTGAGGATACTGCACATTTCACTCTCACAATAAGAAAGCCAGCACATTGCTGTTCAAATTGCAGCGACAAGATTGTTTGTCTCCCACTTCAAAAAATCTGGTGGGACTCTGGGATTACTCAGAGGGAAGACAAGAGCTACAACTGTCATAAAGTAACATAGAATTATGAAAGTCGTACCACTATGACAGCTTTCCATAACCAGGTCTTTAGACAGATATGATAGTTGTAGCTTGTGGTAAGGTGGTCTGTCATTATTCTACAGTAAATACCTACCAACCAGCATCGTTCAATCAATGCATGCAAAACACTTTCAGCTGGTTTTAAAATTAATGTATTCAGGACAGAGTTGGCACTGGGACATGATTGCAAAGAAGTTTTTTGGTTGACATTTGAAGGACTACATTGTGACATTATAATACTGCATTTTGTGTTAACAATGTGCTGTATGAGAAATGTGCAATATTCTCCATCTGCCCTGTGCTATTGAACCACTGAGTTAACCTTACAAAATAGCCTGTACATCTGCTGCCTGGGGAGCTGTTTGGAGTAGAATGCTAGGCAAAGGACCATCATAGTTGTCTCCCTTTGGTGTAGCTCTTTAGGTTTTACGATCAAGTTCTAAGGTAGCTAATTTTGTTATAGATAACAAAATGTCGCTCCCTTTCACTTATTTGTAAAGTAAATTTTTATCGTAGAGAAAAAGCACTCAAATATATGTATTTCTTGTTGAATTTGTTGCGACAAAAATAATGTTTCCTTAAATCATGTTAATCACAAGTCATTATCAACTTCAAATTATGTTAGTAAGCTGATCAGTTTTATAAATATGTTCTTTCTTTCTTGTTACACCTTTTTTCAGTTTAATTCCCCAACCTTTGCTTTTGACCATGATGGCTTTGCTCTTATCACGTCTCCGTAATGCCCAACTCAAAATATCACACACTTTCCACCAGACGGGGACAACAAAAGATGGCATACATAAGGCTAGGAATGACCTTGTCATAGTACACTATTTACAATCATACCATTCTCAAAATATCATGCACCTCATTCTTTATACAACACTGCTCAAAACATATCTGTTAGATATTAATCCAGCTTTCCCCTAAAATTATTAACTGAAAGTTTCATGAAAGCAAAAAATAAATATTATATAAGTGCTAAACTTAATACAAGAAATTAGAATGATTAGTGCAAAAAACTGTCATCTGAGTAGGAATTTCAGATTTTTAGGTAAAAGAATATATATCACACCAAAATGTGTTTTCGCTTATTATGTAAAATCAAACTTTTGAAAGCTACAAGATAATCAAATATGCTAGTCCACATCAACGCATACTACTGACTGACTGAGTTTAGTACTAAATATTCACACATCTGATTAATATTCTTTCAAGTATTTTGCAACGAAACTTGTGTAAGCAACAACTTGTAATTTTGTAGTTTTTAATGAAAATTCAAGAAATCAAATTCAAACAGTTTGCCTATCAACCACTTGTATCAGATTCTGACAACTATAGTACAACTTGAGAACTGCTCCCCATCATTCATGCTGTTAAATTAAAACATCATTGTATTTTTTCCAAATAAGGCTGCAAAAGGAGTGTCCCTACTTCAAAACAGTTTACGAAACTGAAAAGATAAACCTGCTTTCGTGACAAGTGGGAGAAAAGAGTGCAAAACGTAAGATGATACTGAATAAAGGGATGATATTGAATATATCCACCTGTGGCCAAGGCAACTCTTTGATGCAACTTAGTGCACAATGAAACTTGAATTTCTACCAAGGTAACTATGTAATAGTCTACAACACACACAAATAAGTCCATTAAAAATACACATTCAGCAATGAGGTCACCAAATCCAAATCCCAAACAAATTCTTATACACACTGCCATTTCTGAGTCACAACCTGGGAATATGTCTGAGAACATCAAATCTTGGGAAATGTTCTAGAAAACCATACCTAGACATCAAAGGTTCTTACTTCTTAAATGTTCACCTGGAGGCACTACAAATACTGGTTAGTTTGTTGTAGAACTACAGATGATGATTAGAGTTACCTGCCCTTGTTAGAATCAGCCAAACATATTTGCCTGCAGTCTGTGCCCCTAAAATGAGAGTCTTTTTAACTTGAATTTGTTACTAAACAGAAGACCTTTGGACTGTTAAAAGTACTTTTGACTTGATTTTTAACATAAGAATATCTTAGTAGCAGCTAGAAGCACAGATTATTTTCTGTGTAGAAAAGAATCCTTGCCAATACCATAAAATAACTGAAAGATGAACAAAACAAGTTGTTATTGTTTTTCTGATGAAGAGAAAAAGAGTACAATATTAATGATGTCCTTGATTGTTGTTCATGAACATTTCCTGAAGACTTTTCTCTCTATTCCGATGATTAAGATGTAATATTCCTCTATAAGTATTTCATAATCATGACTATATACATAACTACAAACAAAATCCAAGTCTTTCAGCAATTTCCAAAACATTCACTAATTTCCTCATCACTAGGTCAATATCAGTAATGACCTTTGAAATTCAGTTTATGACCCAGCTGCAGACCGAAAACCTTGCTTTTTTATCATAGTAAGCAGAAAAAATTACATCAGTAGTAAATTATCTTGAATTGAAAAAAGCATGAAGTAATATGCCAGTGAAATATCTGCATCAAATGGTGTAGTTGACAGTGGATGGAAACATCTGGTGCTCTTGTGCGTATTGTTGTAGTTAAGAAAATTGATCATGGCATTTATCATAATCCATATTCATCATATTCATCCAATATTCCCCATTCATTTCCCATACCATAAAAATATAGCACTATTATTACGTATATAATACAGCAATATGGCACTTTGATTCAAGACTAAATATTTGACTAATATTCCAATTAAAAAACAACAAATGTGGCTGAAAACAAATCATATGACAGAGACCTGAATATAATGAGAAAAGTATCACAATGCCACAGATAGTCTACACATAATTTTTCAGTTTAACTTATTTGTAATAATGATTCAATAACATAAATAGTGTTAATATTAAACTAACAAAAATCTTGAAACTGCAAGTCATTGGCCAAAATAAAGCCCCACTTTTAAATACTTTTTCAAACCAATTTTTCTAAATTTGAAGTGAAAAAAACCCCAATATTTTAACCGAATAAATCAATGGTTATTTTTGTCGAAATCACCTTCTTTTCTTATGACTAAAATTTGGCAATGTCGGATTTAATCAGAGAGACTAACAAAGACAATTTTCTATTAACCTATTCACCATTTAGCAATAGATTTGCAAACTAAGTTTACAAATAATTGTCTGGATTCACATTTCACCTACACATGCTATGCAGAGCTCCAGATAAGAATTAGCTCATGTGGGTACTGTACCCACTGTATTTTTTTGGAGTGGGTAATATGAATGTTGAGTGGGTATTTCATTTTCCGTTACCCACTGCTTTCAAATATGTGCGTATTTCAGTCATTTTACTCACCTTAGTATTATGTAATTGAGTAAGTTTACTAAGCAGGTATGTTCTGCCTCATATCATACCTAATCAAAACCAACTTAAATATAATGGAAATGATTTCATAAAAAATCACTCATCCTTTACTGACAGTACAACACTAGTCCTATACTAACAGTACAACTTAATAGCAATCGATGTCTTTTTCATTACGCGAGCGATTTTTATAAATATATTCCGTATGCATTTGTTTTAAACTTTTTGCGTATCTAACATTTTAAATGCATAATTGGTATGCAACAATTATTTTTCAATGCGTAATTGGAAATTTTCTAAGCGTATTTTACCCGGATACGCAGCGTATCTGGGCCTCTGGCTATGTAAAACTAATATCACTGTGATCCAGGGAAGGTGAGTAGTTTGTAAAGATGACATCGTCTATTTTAGAATAATTGTCCATGCATTATCACTTAGACTATGTCAAAATGGCGTCTAGCCAACATGATGAAACCTGATGTTCAGTTGGTACAAAACTTGATCTTCTCTCCTTATAAAAAGGGGCTCCTCTCAAAGGATGATGTATAAACAGATTGTCATGACAAATTGTTCATTGTAAATTAAATGTAATCCCACATGTATCAATGTATAAGAAGTAATTGGTGAATTACCAATAAAAAGACTATCAGAAATATATCACACAGGTGGAACTGGAAAAAACACTGAGATTCACTGAGATCTGACCTAGTTCAAACATGAAATATCACTAATATTTCAATCAGAGAATATGGCTCATATAATGAATTAAATCTAGATGTGCATCATTTCTGTTTTTGAAACAATTACTCCCCAAAATGTCTGTTTTGTCACCAGATTTGATATTTGATGAAAATTATCTTTCTTGAAATTTTTTTAAATGATCATTATTTTCTTTGACAAATGTCTGGCAGAGGAACTTGGTTGTATATGAACTTGGTGGAGAACAGGTAAACTGGCACATAGGACTCTTCACTTGAAGTCAGGCTTGGGAGGAAAGGTGCACCCATAATGCTGAATGACAACTTTGGCTGCGTAGGACCCGCATCGGACACACTCATCAACAGATTTACCCTGGACAAGTTGAGACAAGAAGCCCCCAACAAACGAATCTCCACATCCATTTGTGTCCTTGATGACACTTGGATCTACTGGCTCGACTGGATACACCAAGACCTTCCCATCGTGAGCAAGATAGGTTGGGTCCCTTCCTTGAGTGTAGACCACTGTGCGACGTCGTGACATATTGATCTTTGGCAGAGCTGCAGTCCTGGATGCTATTTCTTCAACGTTTGATGTCTCAAATCCTGCATGTTTGGAGAATTCAGCAGCTTCATCACCATTTCCAAAGAGGACATCCACATATGGCATAACATCCAGGCTGGCATCAGTGAAATATTTGCACAGAAATGTGGCATGTAGATTCATGATGACGGTTTTCTTCTTGTCGGCAGCATGCTTCAGAACCTTCAGAATAGAAGCTGGACTCACTGGTAACAGGAATCCACCTATGTAGAAAAACTGAGCCTTTTCAACAAATTTCCAATTTTCAGGTTGTTCTAAATAATCAAGCGAAAACATTTCTGCTGCCCCAAGCTCTGTGACTAAAGACCGATTTTCTCCAGTGATGATGGCTCCACACACACCTGTCTTTTTCCCGGGTGGACTTGGTAACAGACATGGACTCCCACCTCCCTCGCTTTCTCCTCCTGGACCTTGCAGAACTGATCGGCACCAACCCCTCCGAAAAATGTGGTTGCGTCTGGTTTCTCCAACAGCCATTGAGCAACCCGGATGCTGTTCTGTGTAGCCCCTCCTGCTAAGTAGCTCGGGTTGTACTTTTCAGTCATCTCAACGAACATGTTGTGGTGCTTGTCCTCGGCAATGATGGCGTTGTTTGGAAGGAGGTCGTACTTGTCGAGGAATGCCTTGTCTCCCTGGATGGAGATGTCCAGAAGAGGGTTTCCAAGTCCAAGCAGCATACCCTCGTATATCCCACAGGAAGCAGACGTACTGAAGGCCATCTGAAACAGCAGGAAGCTCTCAATGAACACTCATCTGAAGTAAACCATCCTATCACATACATGTATATTGATATGGCTTAAAATGAATAAACCAGCAAATTCCTGCATCTGAAACACCATTAACAAAGCTGAATATATTACCCAAAAGTAAAGTGAAGTTAGGTTCACATTTCAAACATATTTCTTCCTTTTCTCTTAGAAAGGCATTGAGTATTACACAATAACCTAATTTAAACTCAAAATTATGAATTATCTGTCCCTTGTGAATGAATGCTGCAAGTCCCTCTCAAATTGCATGGGATGACCACAAATTCATTTTCTTTGGAAAGATAATCCACAATTCCTCATATCCTATTGCAGGGATTTACATGGAATCCAGTATTTATGGGTCCCTGGAACAGTTTAGTTTTATACTATTCCAATTTGGGGAGGGTTCATTGGACAATTAAAATGAGGGGCCCAAACACTTTAATATTATTATTAATACTGTTATTGTATTGAGTATCATGATCATCACATTGTTACAGTAATTAAATTGCAAATAATATCGTAACCCAGCTAGTAGCAAACTCAGTGATAACGTATTGTCACTTGATTGGAATTTTTACAAAAAGTATTTAGACTTTTTCTGAGTCCCTGTGGATGCACTAATATATTTTGTTGCATCCATTGTCAATTTTTATGAGTATAGGATGCAGGAATTCGCGTCCTGTAAATCTCTGCCTATTGGTTGTTTTTTTCTAAATATAACTGAAGATTTAGAACAGAACTTGTCAAACAGGAATTCTTGTCACCAGTGTTGTCTGATATCAGCACAAATTACTCAAGGCTGACTTTGGACTCTCAACGGCTTTGAGTTGACAAAGTATCACTCTATCAAAGTCACAATATGAATGTATAGGTGATCTACTGCGGAGATATCATATTTTAAGTACCTCACTCAGATTCTTTACATTTGTATAAAGGTCTAGTTGATAGAGTGTCTGCCTGGAGAGCAGAAAGTAACATGGATGATGGTCGTTCAAAGCCCAGCCATATCCTACCGGAAGATGGTACCGGTACTTGATTTTATCCTGCCTGACTCTCAGCATTAAGGACCAAAAAGGACTGGTCAGCTCAGACTCTGTGGTTAGCATCTCACAAACACAACATGGTATATGCCATGTTTCCCCACCTCAGTATCAGCTCTTGATGACAGATACACAATGACAAACAAGTGAGTCTGATTTAGTGCTGCTTCAAGCAGTATTCGTTATGATTTTGCTTGATGTGTGTGCAAATGCCAAAGTGATGCATGTTTCAGACAGATAACAATTTGGTGAAACCCACAAGCATATGTATGGCCGTAGAAACGTAACTGACAATCCCAGATTCAAAGGATTCTGGTTTCTGCCGTTACCCAGGATTGCAACTGTGCACTGCAGTTATGGCTTAGATGACAAATGAAAAATATGATTAACACCATACATTATAAAGATTTGATAAGTCCACAGAAATGTCAATAATTGACAAAATTTCAGTCTAAGGCGAAAACCATTACTATGAAACAAAAGGTGTTTGAAATGTGTGGCAAGATACGTGCGAGGTTGAAGAAGGTCACTGTAACCCAGTAAAGGGCACATGCAAAGTGAGCCAGTGTCCTTATCTGGATGCTTATCACTTTATCATGTGACCTCATGTGGTCATACGACCCGCTAACCTAAATCTCAACACCTAGGTCAACATGTCCACCTGTATTATGCTACCCAGAGTAGATCATCTTAGCCTCTGGAGGCAGATATATTTTTTAACCCATTCAAGGCAATCTGATCCTGTTAATTCAGTTTAAAGGTGAAATGGTCTGTATGTTTATATCATTTAGATTACCAAAACATGTTGAATGATGTCCATGTTTTCAAAACTTCAGAGTGTTATTTGGCTGAACATCCAAGCTAGGCAGCTTCATTATTAAATCTCAGGGTCAAACCTTATGACGCTCAATAGCTATAATTATAGGATCATTAGGACTTACTTTTCTTATGGTTTTATGGATTATTAACTTTGTATTGTATTCTATTTGCCCTGAGTGAGTGAGTGAGTGAGTTTAGTTTTACGTCGCACTAAGCAATATTCCAGCTATATGGCGGTGGTCTGTAAATAATCGAGTCTGGACCAGACAATCCAGTGATCAACAGCATGAGCATCGATCTGAGCAATTGAGAACTGATGACATGTGTCAACCAAGTCAGCAAGCCTGACCACCCGATCCCGTTAGTCGCCTCTTACGACAAGCATAGTCGCCTTTTATGGCAAGCACATGGGTTGCTGAAGACCTATTCTACCTCAGATCTTCACGGGTCCTATTTGCCCTGAGATGAGGTGAGGTGAAATTGGTTTTTACGTCGTGCTTGAGAATATTTCGCTCATATGACGACGTGCATGCATGTGTATGTGTATGTGCGGGTGCTTGTACTAGCCCAGACTGAAGCTGGTTTTATAGTGCTAGCCCACTGAGATACCATGCCGCAGTGAAGCATGAATACCCCACTCAGACACATTCTACTGACTCCGAGCCGACCAGTCCTTGTTGTACCCATTAATGCCGAACGCCAGGCAGGGACCAACAAGTACCATATTTTAACGTCTTTTTGGTATGACGCGGTCGGGGATCAACAAGTACCATATTTTAACGTCTTTTTGGTATGACGCAGTCGGGGATTGAACCTGTAACCTTCCGCTCTCCGGGCGGACGCTCTAACCACTACACCACGGAGGCGGTCTATTTGCCCTGAAATTGTTTGTGTTAGCCTGTTTAGTGGGAAAGTTAAGTGCTTACATTGTTATACATGCAGAATGTGACATGGTTTTACATTACATGTTCTTACATGTCTCAGAAGGCTGTGCTTCCACTGCCCTAGTCTGTCTCATAGTCCCTGAACCACATTATCTTCCTAACTGCCTAGCCCTTCCTGCAATGTTAAAGCCCTAAATGTTAAATTTTGTTGTTGTTGTTACGATCAAAATTATATATATTCAGACACTAAGCGTAAGTCTACCACTGCCTGTGAAACCTTCAACATGACATCTTAACAGTAAACATCTACCTCCAAGCTAGTACTCATTAGAAACCTGACACTCTAACAACTTCACAACCATTCCTTCTCTGCTGAAAACCAAGCCTGAGTGCTGATACAGCAGCAGTGATAACAGCACAGTGAAGATGCTCACAGTGGAGGAATACTGTTACAACAACCAGCTACCACGGCAACCAAAGGAAACCTGATGTACCACACTAACCGGCATACACAGTTACAAATATCACTATCATATAACAAGAGATCCTGACCATTCTGGACTTTACCTTTGTACAAGAGCAGTCTACTTGCTCTCTGATCAAGATCTGCTACCACTACGAACAGCAAGCACCTGCTGAAGTTCTAGTTGGGTTTTTAAGCCACTTTGAGTAATATTCCAGCAATATCACAATGGTGGACACCAGAAATGGGCTTCACACATTGTACCCATGTAGGGGATCCAACCCGGGTCGACATGACAAGCAAATGCTTTAACCACTAGGCTACTTCACTGCCACTAAAATAACTATGGACGGCACAGGCATGGTCTTCAGTTTGCAGTATTAAGAAAAGAAAAACTTACTGGAATACAAACAACTTACATTCTTATAAAGTTAGGTTAGGGTTCAGGTGACGTATGATAAATGCACCAGGATGTTTTTTATGGCATAAAATATTCAACTATTTCAATGCAACATATTGGTATACAGGCTTGTACTTTTATCAAGCAAATTCTCTTACATCATAAAGTTTACTATTCTTTCAAAGTATTGGTTTTGTGCAGTCCTGGCATGTTTATCAATTAAGTTCAGAGTTGTGGGGTGTGAGTGAGTGAGTCCAGTCACAGTCCAGTGGCACTGTTTTGATAGGAACTGCAACTTGCATACCATTACGGTGGGGCACCTAAACTATTGGTTATGGATATTTGGTGAGTCAGTGAGTGAGTGAGTGCCTGAGTGAGTGAGTGAGTGAGTGAGTGAGTGAGTGAGTGAGTGAGTGAGTGAGTGAGTGAGTGAGTGAGTCCATCCATGTGTCTATTCATCCATTCTTGAAATTTTCAAACAATGTTTGTCCACCTATCTGTCTGTCAAACACCCATAGAACCAGTTGCACATCTCTGGCAACAATCATTTGTGAAAGTGAATGACAGCCATTACGTTTTCAATTAATATCTAACCAAACTAACTAAAGCGTTGGATGGGATGATATCTCGTGTAACAGACCTATTGAAATCAGACAATCATTCACATTAGGAGAATTACCGTGTACATAAAAAACACCCATAGAATCACCTAATCTGCAGACACAAAGCCCTCCATTTCAAAGTAATTTTTTTGTGTCTGACTAACATAACCCTTTGTGTTACTGAGCTTATGATAATATGTTTAGACCTGTTGATGGCAAGTGGCCAAGAGGACCAGTCAGCAGTCATATCGGCTTCTCTGTACACATGCTAAACACATCAGTGCTAAGTAAGTCAGCAGGTTGTTATGTGGTTTTGGGGGCGGTGGGGAAGCCTAGTTGTTAAAGCGTTCGCTTGTCACACTGAAGACCCGGGTTCGATTCCCCACATGGGTACCCCGCTGTGATATTGCAGGCATAATGCTAAAAGTGGCGTAAAACTAAACTCACTCACTCATGTGGGTTTGCTATGAACACTGTTATCAAACGAAGATAGAAGGCAGGTAATTGATAGAAGGCAGTTAATTGATAGAAGCCAGGTAACTCAGAAGATTTGGGTGGTGTTGTACAAAACAACCTTTGTGCTACAACTGTCGTAAGACTTGGTTACCTGAGTGATGATCACCTCAGCACTAAGCTTGCCTTGTACAACGGCACCCAGCACATAAAAGTAGTAAATGTACTCTACCTTGGTCAATCACAAGTTGTCAGGGTTGTACAATCTGTCAAATGTTCTGCGACAAGACCTCTGTTTATCCTTACCCAGAGTTAATGACTGGCTATATGTATTAGATTATGCCCCTGGGGCCCGCATGCATTAGTGGTCCATGGGACGAGGGGAAATTCTTTGTGTGCCAGAAACGCAGGATCTTCATGGCCAGTGTGATAACCCAGAGTTGAAAGTGGGACAGTGAGTGAGGAATTGGGTTTGACACAGTGATCAACCCATAACACTTTACTAAACTTGTTACAGTGAGTCAAAGAGTTTTGGGATATCAACTTCCTTATTTTGCTATACAGGACTTTTTTCTTACTCCTTTAGGTGAATGGTGCAGAGTGGGTATGATGATGATTACTTGGAGATTTAACATGAGCTATCCGACATAATGCATATTTTGCACACGGACCCGCCATGCTGTTAAGTGTTTGTTCGAAACGTGTGATTTGACGGATGGATAATGGCATCCTGAAGGGTTGCATAATTAAATTTGTATGAATTTTGAAATTGAAATATTGTCAGAATTGATAGAAAGCTGGTAATTGATAGAAGTCAGATAGTTGGTAGAAGGCAAGCAACTGATAGAAAGCAGATAATTGGTAGAAACCAGGTAATTTGCAAAAGCAGGTAATTGATAGAAGCCAGGTAGTTAATAGACACCAGGGATTGTGTGCTGATTGAAAGGAACTGATGGGTACAATCAAAGGATGTAAGATAACAGTATATGCGACTATACCAGTCACCACCATACTGCCAAGAACACCTGGCCATCCTGGAACCTGCCTTCCGGCCAATCGGGCAGCCATCAGCTCTTGTCAAGGCACCAAATGGTTTTACCTGAACTTGCCTGCACAATTCACAATGTTTGAACAAGACTTGAGCAGTCAATCCATGGTGTTCATATCAATGGAGCAGACGTTACTGTTACTATTTCCAGCTGACAAGATACAGCAGCAATTATCTGGGCTATCAGCAATAAACTGCACAGTCACTATCAGCTCAAGGGTAATGGCGTACAGCTTCCATCACTTTGGTCTACGGTATTACCATGGTTACAGTTTTGGTAAATACCGATTTAAACCTTGACCGTTCATTATGTTGAAGACCTTAATTGTGTATTTTGGTTTATTTGGAAGGAAGGGATACAGATGAACTTTGTTCAAGAATTTTGTTTTGTGTGTTTCAATTAATTTTGGGAGGAGGGGGTGGGGTATTTGGACACTTTAGAGGGTGTAGAAAGGCTGGGGTATAGAGAGTTTGGTGTCACTGTCAGACCCATGATAATGATGCCCCATTTAATGAGGTGAGGTGAGGTGAGGTGAGGTGAGGTGAGGTGAGGTGAGGTGGTGAGGTGGTGATGTGATGTGATGTGAGGTGAGGTGAGGTATAAAACAAAATAAAAATACTGGCACCCAAAGTCATGAACTGACTAATTTCATGTCTCTTGACATTCTCACATATAAAAAACACATCTGTAAAATGACCTGTGGACATTTTTATGATGTCATCTGGCCGTCACTAATTACTGTGAAAATCATGGAGATATCTTGCAAGGTGTATCTTTTACTTACTTACTTACTTGTTTGTCTCCAAAAGCAATAATTTCACAGCACCAACCCTCAAAATAATCTCCACTGTCTTGTTTAACGAGTATATCTACTTTTCACGCTTATTACAATTAAATCTTCTGGAAAATCCTGTGGTCATGTGTTTTTGATCAAAGTCAAGTCAGGTTCAATAACTGCATTTCCGAATGCAGGAATAATTTGACCAGACAGAATGTCAGGGAACAAACGTTTTTGTAATTACACCACAAATCTGGAATGCCAAATGTTTTTATTACAAGAGTGCAGGCACGCCAAGTCCTCAGAGTGCAGTAAACATCTTGTGATATCTTGTCAACACAAACCTTCAGGATGAAAAATAAGTTCAAGGATCCTATGAAAAACAGCTCTGGCTTGCAAAGCAAATTATGTGTGAAGTCAAAAGAATGACATTGAAGGTTTCATCAATATATTCGTTGGAACAGGGATGGCAACAGGAAAATCTAATTTCAGCTGAAAATTTAATATTGTGTCATCGAATGGGGGTTCAGGGGGATTGAAAGAATTTAGACAATTCACAAAATTGATAAATTTGAAAAATAAAATCGGTGGAAAATTGCCATTCCTGGGGGAATATTTTTGCAGTGATGACTGAGCACAAAATGTTTAAAAATGTCCTCAAAATTATTACTTATTCGTAAACATTTTTGTTCAGTATATCAATGGCTGTTAACCAGTTAATGTCATGCCGCGCATATAGCAGATTAATCATAATAAAAGAAAATTACGATCATGAACTACTTCAAGATATCAGTTAGCACGAGTTACAGGTTAATCATGAACTATTGTGACTTATCTGAGATACCTCATGTGTCACTGAACCCTACAGTACTAGAAAGATCACTTTGCCCTCAGAAATAATTATGACCTTGACATGAACCTGTGTAACATTTGCCATTTTCACATTAACTGACACTATACTGCTCTACTTTCGATAGTGATATTTTTATCTTTCCATGACACGAATATATGATTCTCATAATCATATGTCAAGTGTGTATGTATTTGTTAAATAGAAAGATCACTTTCCCCTCAGAAATAATTATGACCTTGACATGAACCTATTAGGGCTGCTGCAACGATTTGGTTCAATTCATCGAAAATCGATTGACACCTTAGTTTGGATAACAATTATAACTATTTTGATTTGATATTTGAATACCTATTTAAATTATTTCCACACAGCCAGAATGTAATTTAGACTCCAACTCAAGCAGTTTCGAGCACTGAAACATGAATCTCATTATCATTATATTATTATTATCATTATTATGTCAAGCGTGTAAGTATATGTTAAATAGAATAATCATTCATCACAAACCTTTCCTTGTGATTAAAAAGGACTAACTTTCAGTTCATATGTTGAATCTTGCATTGAGCAATATTCCAGCGATATGACTCAGGGCTACAGATAAGGGCCGTATCGGCGTATGTACGGATAAAAAATATACACGATACGGTAGGAAATAATTTAGAAAACGTAGCAGATACGCACCACAGCAATTGTGTACGGTCTTAGAATCATTTACAGACATATTTATCTGAAAAAGTAATGTTTAATTCTTTATTGACCGTTTACACCAGAGTAGCAATGCTGTCATGCATATATGAAATGAAGCACAAGTTTAATGATACACCATTAAATTCCATTCAGTACTCTAAATGTACTCATATTGTTTTCCAGTACTCATATATAGGAAAAATAAGGAGTACATACTCCTAATGTTGAAAAATTATCTGGAGCCCTGTGACTACAATATGCAAATTATCAAGTCTGAAGCAGACAATCCAGTAAAGTGACTGACAAAAGCACTGATCCTGTTTATTAGGTAACTGCTTACAGTAAGCATGGCTTGTTGAAGACCAATTGTAAACAAGATCTTAATGGGGCTAACTGGAGTGCACTTTGTTGTGTTGTTGTTTGACATATGATAGAAAGGAATCTAGACTAGTATTGTCTAGTATTTATGGTGTTTGGGCAAATATTTTTTTCAGGTTTTGTACAAGTGACTAACATTTCCTCTAAACATGTATTAAGAACAATTTCTCGCCACCATTTAATATGGACATCACAAGAAAAGATAAGTCTTCTTGAATATCAATAATTCAAGTACTGTCTTATTTCCCTTCATCTAAATCCGTGTGACGACCACCATATAGCTGGAATATTGCTGAGTGCGGCGTTGAACAACAACCAACTATAGTCTGTTTGCAGTGAAAACATACCGATGAATTTCACTTTTTACAAAAAAGTAATTCAAATAAAGTGAAATGAAGATTGCGAAGCCTCATAATTATATCTTGCCAATTGAACTTTTAAATCTCAGAATTTTATTCAACTTTGGATAAAAGTTGTTTAACAAATCATCATAGATTCAAATCGCTATTAATTGTTTGTATTACAAGGGGTAAGCACAGTTAGTTGGAACAGTGAAACAAATGCACGTGCGGTATGTGATGAGCGTTAACTCAGACCACCCAACATGTTCTCGTGTTTCATGTAATGTGCTTACACCATTGTAATACAAACCAACAATACCAATTTGAAACTATGAGCGTTTGTTAAACAAATTTTATCTTAAGCTGAATAAAATTCTGAGATTTATAGTAAATGTTCTATTGGCAAGGTAAAATAATGAGGATTCACAATCTTAGTTTCACTTTATTCAAGTTACTTTTTTGTTTAAAGTGAAATTCATCGGTACGTTTTCACTGCAAACAGACTATATGTGGCGAGGAGACTTGGTTTACCAACTTTACCAACTGATTACAGAAACAACAACATTTAAACATGACATGTTTACTGCAAACCGACATAACAGATCTTTCTTGTCAATTAGCAAATGATATTGACAGTTTCCTGAACCAAACCATCATATTTCAGGGCTAAGACAACAACAGATACAATACAAACTGTCAGTGGGACCATGTCAACATGACAGTGTATACTCTATGTGTCACTCTGGACGAGCATAGCTTCCATCAGTACTGGTCTTCTACTGTTTGTCACCTTGACTTGGAAGGCAAGTCTGAGAGAGTGAGTGAGTGAGTTTAGTTTTATGCCGCTTTTAGCAATATTCCAGCAATTTTAGCAATATTCCAGCAATATCACAGCAGGGGACACCAGAAATGGGCTTCACACATTGTACCCATGTAAGGAATCGAACCCTGGTCTTCAGCGTGACAAGCGAATGCTTTAACCACTCGGCTAAAGCCCTGAAGGCAAGCTGAACTGATGCAGGATGTAGATGTTTCCGACCTTGGGGAAATGGGTATAGTGATGAAGACTTTATACATGATATTCAATTCTACTCAGGGTAAACAAGACTTCTTACCCACGATCACAGGTCATGTTGACATATTTTTGTGGCCTTTTCACTTGTCTGTCTGGTTGACAGTACAATACATATGCTTGGAAAACAGCAGGGATACTGTAACAGACGACACTCTCATCTGTCTATGGTTGTATAAACACAGACAGCAAGTGATACTTATGATAATATGACTTATATTTGATGGCTCGCTTTTTGAAACCTCAGGGTGTGGAAAACATTTCCTGGACAGGTATTTTTAAAACTGTCTCTGGAATTATTTCAGCTGTATCTTGATCATGTCAGACCTTATAATGAGCTGGACCAGACAAACCAGAGGTTGACAGCATGAGTGTCACCCATGCTGTCCGGGTGACACATTTACAAACATCCATACCACAAATTGTAGTCCCCCAGCCTGATACTTAAATGTTTCCTTGATATACAGCTGCAAAATAACAGGGTTGGCTAAAATGATCGATAATCGGAAATATCGTTCACAGGAAAAATAATATATTATATGATTATCGATCTGAAAAGTGTGTTATTGATAATACCGTACATTAACTTTTGTGACAGAAAAAAGATGTAATTTTCTCAAACAACATACAAATATAGGACTTCTAAATTATGTTCATGAGGCTGGTTTGTTGGTAGTCCATGCAAAACATGTCTCCACTCACAAGACATTTTTTCTCAAAGTTATGTCTCCGATATTTATCGATAATTGATTGCTATTTAGCTATCGATCTCAAGATCTATATCTAGAGAGCCCTAGAAAATAAGGCTAAATAGGTGGGAGAGCTTCCGTGTAGAAGTGTTTGCATAAACAGGGTTAGTGTTACTGTGTTACCACTGTGCTTCACTGAACACACAGTTTTGGCCAATGACTACTGTTATTCGAGACTAACATCTGGACAGAAAAAACACGCATTCCAATTAATCTTTATAAGTTATGATATGAATGAACCCAGAGACTTTCTTCATTTTCATTAACTAAGGCAATTTTGACTTGACAAATATTCTACACTTGCATCAGCTTGGTATATAGCTGTTTCACTGTTAGACTAATGCTTGGTAACTGAAAAAAATATATATAAACAAGTGATTTCTGCAGGTGTATAAGCAATAAATATATAAAATATGAGTCCAGATATTTCTTCTTGTCAAATCTCCTTTATATCTGCACAAGATCTTTGATATTCAACATATTCAGGTGTACAATGACCCATTTATAGGTCATTAAAAAGCAGCCCCAATGACATGGGATATTCAGAACCTAAGGAAATGGAGGTTTGCTTCATTTAGGGCTTTTGCATTACAGGGAGGGATAGGCAATAGGGAAAATAATGTGCTTCAGGGACTGTGAGACAGACTACTGACCAGAATGCATGGCATCTCTGTTCCTAATTCTTGGGGCATATCTGATCCTAATGCATGGGCATATCTGACCATAATTCTACATGTTTACATGGCCTGCTGTCAGTCATAATGCTTGCTTAATAGTTTCCTTGGCATTCTGATGAAAACGTTTAAGATAGATGAACAATAGAAAACTGTGCTTGAAGCAGTGTGCCAAATAGTTTCCAAATTTTGCTAGCCAGCTGGGCTAGCTATGCCTGAAAGTTACTAGCCCACAAAATAATTTACTAGCCTGAAATTTGAATGAAACACGGGTTTCATCATTAAGCTGCAAATATGATGAACATTTTTTCAGGTCATAATATTGCATGATTTAAAAGTGTATTATAACGTAACAAGTGAGTGATATATTCATAAAATGACCCCATGAAAATTTAATTGCCAGACAGGCCAGTGATTGTGGAGATTTACTGGCCTGACTGGATTTTTACTAGCCACGGGCTACCGGGCCAGTGGCTATTTCTCACACTGGTTCGTAGGACTCAATTTTGAGGGATAAGTGATGTGAAGTGCTCCATTTTTTTAATCACTATTTATGAAAATTTGCTCAGAGGCCAA
The DNA here is from genome assembly GCF_003918875.1 of Haliotis rubra. Lineage (NCBI taxonomy): Eukaryota > Metazoa > Mollusca > Gastropoda > Lepetellida > Haliotidae > Haliotis > Haliotis rubra. Next base: position 334,087 of record NW_025767377.1, on the reverse strand, counting down.
TATTCAGCCCTAAGTTGCAAATGATAGTAAAAATTCCTAATATTAATTTCAAATTGCCAGTACCTCAGAATTTACAAAAATAACAGTAAAGAGATCCAATTCTGAGAAATGACACATTTTTCCCCAAAATTTCCCATGGGCACATAACTGGAATCTACATAAAATTCCTGTGAATACAACCAGAAGCATGCTTGTGACGTGGGGAGATGTATATAGATATAATTATAGAAGATAGCACGAGCCCTTGAGATATAGGTCACTGTAATCAGAAAATGAAATGAGTGACAGGCATATGGATATTTCAACAGTCATGCAGAGTCAGTGTTAATATCTAGGTTAATGGGAAATAAATATTGATCACTCAACAATTCCAGCTACCCGGGACTTCACGGACTACTTCAGTACTTATGGCCAAGTTGTTCCAGAAAGACACGAGTCTGTTACAGTCAGAATTTTAGTACTTGCTAATGGTAACTCAAGCAAATTGCCGAATTATGTGAATGAGTGAGGGTAGTTTTACGCCGCTTTTAGCAACATTCCAGCAACATCATGGCAGGGGACACCAGAAATGGGCTTCACACATTGCACCCATGTGGGGAATCGAACCCGGGTCTTCAGCATGAAGAGCAAATGCTTTAACCACTAAGCTACCCCACCACCCCTTATGTTTAAGAACATGAACTAGGTATATGATATGTACATAAGGCAGCCTTTGAAATTCAGTTTTAGATTAGTCCTGAGGTTTAGGTAAACTTTATTTCATTAGTCCTTAGTCTTTGAAGCTTGTCCTTTCAGATGACACATAAATGGGTTTTTTTATATTTCTTCTTTCAGTTTCTGATTTAGTCAGTTCCAGTTTATAGAAAAATCAAAGTAATGTGTGAGTGAGTGAGTTTAGTTTTACGCTGATCTTAGCGATATTCCAGCGATATCACGACGGGGGACACCAGAAATAGGCTTCACATATTGTACCCATGTGGGGAATCGAACCTGGGTCTTCAACGTGACGAGCGAACACTTTAACCATTAGGCTACCCCACCGCCCCAAGAGTATTGAGAGTTTGTTCACAATATTAGCACAAAAAAGTCCATGAAGTCTATGAGCATAATCATTTGACGTCGGACGTGTTATCAAAATGTCGACAGTGCTTCATGAAGGACCAGATAATTTGAACCTCTCACCTTTCAAATCCTTGAAGATTACCACCTCAATCATTTGAGGTCGAACACATGATCGATCAAAATCTTTGTCAACACATTGAAATGATTCGTGATCAATATGCAGTTTATCAATGACCACATAATTTGAACATCACACCATTTTATCAGTATGTCTCTACATTATCAGTCAGTTGGTTATTATCAGTATTATTAATGAGTGTGTCATTAGCTTAGATGTAGCTACACAACTTAATTAGATGAGATGAAACTGCCACTACAGCAGTTTGATTGGACAATTATAGCTCACTTTAGAATGTCATGTAAAATTATACACACTGTAAGATATAAATAAAGTAACTGTGGCTTTAACAGCTATTGTTGTAATGGATAAACTATTCCCCTACAGTAACATTTGAAACAGAGAATTATAACAGACAAACTCAGAACAGAAAATGCATTCAATTTCATCAGTTGGGCTGTCAAATGGTAAAATGCTATGTCAGCACTATAAATAGCACATTAGATATCCTGGCTCCCTGAAAACTGAAAACTGCTCCTAAATCTCAGTCCTTGGCAGTCAGTTTGGGAAAAATGATAATTTTGTTCAGAAATTTTCAAAATGTTCCTATTATCCTATTTTCAAATGCATTATATTACTGAATTTGGCATTAAATTCAAAGAAACAACTTAAGCATCACAATCTCAAGCTCAGTGAAACAGAAGCCCCATTTATGACAGGATGAATTGGTTAATGTCTAATTCTAGTTTGGAGATTATTACAGGCATCTGGTGAGGACTCAGGGCCAAATATCAGCCCATATACAGCTCCAGCTAAATCCCTGGTCACTAAAACCAATTTATTTCATTGATCCCAGTAAATGCCCACAACGAACACAAGCATGAAAAGACCTAATGAACACTGCCCTGATAAGGCAAGGTGTTCACAAATCATGAGCTTGAGCATACAGGTACTCCTGTAGTACCTCCACTATATATAACCAGGCTTGGGGCTGACCTGATTCTTCTCCACCAAGTACAATATGACCTGTTGACCTATTTCTGGGCTGTGGGCGAAGTGACCTCATTTACCGCATTCACAGTATCGATTTGCCGAGAGATCAATGGTAGGCTTGGCAATGTTGTACCACAACATGTTCCCGGCCCCAATCTAGACCACACTGTATATAACAGCATTTAACACTCTCAGGACATCAGTGTGGTAAATAATTTAGAAAATGTCAAATTAGATACATTTTCTTTGCCCCAGATTCTTGGGTTGTGTATATGACATGACAAGCAACAAGTTGTTGATTTAACTGAAACAGTTTAAAATCTGTAAAATACACACAAAAATAATCTATTTACTGTAAAATAACAGTAATTTTTACAAAATACACTTCAACCTTTTTAAAACATATTTAACTTTAATGAAACATTTCTCACCTTCATTTCAGTAGGTCTCAGCTGTTTGATAAAAAGATCTGTCACGAAGCTCCAACCAAATCCACTCTTCCCGCATACCGCTGTCTTCAGCCCGTTGTTGTCTTCTGTCACAAATTTTTTCACAAGCCATCTCTCGTTGACTTGGACAGGAATCAAATAAAATCATTTAAAAGTCTGTGACAGGAGAAGGAAACAACAGCCACCTGAAACAGCCTGGTCCTCCTCCTCCCTCCCCCTCCAACCTCAGCCTTCGAGCATCCTGCATTACATAGTCCCAACAAGGAAGATGCTGAGGCAGCTTGTCCACCTCACATCATCCTCATCACATTCCTAAACTCCATAGCCAATGTCCAGGTTTACAAATCCAGCGTGAAATCTGTCCTAAAATCTCAGTGTCTTCTCCAGCTCCTACCTGCTTCCCTACAAGTTTGACGTAACCTACATTTGGATGAGGCCTAGTTAGTTTTTGAGCCTGGGACGGCTTGGCGATTTGCCAGCCTGGCTATCCCTCAGATTATCAGAAAGTGTGTCACACATGCCACCGATATGCTCATTCTCACAGTGTTTGCATCATGCATGTCATGTGACACACACTGTGCTGGTATCAATGAGGGTTGCTAGGAGAACACCACACTACCTACATTATCATAAATCAGGCATAAATTTGTATACACATTGATGTCACACATACTTAACCCTTTCTCAGTCGCAGTAAAGTTTTAGCCTTCACCAAGGTTATATATTTTTACCTCAATAAAATACAGAACTATCCTGTTTTATGAAATACACAATGCCATTTTAGAAAGTGGTCAAATGTAACATATGTTATATTTGGGATTACACTTTCTCAGTAAAGTACAGATTCTAGTACTTTTTGGGGGTTGAGTCCCACAAAGTCCGCATCTAGACTACCAGTTGTCCGACTTCCATTTTTGTGGAAGCCACGTGGCTGAGCAGTCTAGGCGTCTGACTTTGTGTGCTGGCGATTAGGTGCCTGACTCTGAGGGTGTGGGTTCGAATCCCGGATGGGACTCAACCCCAAAAAAGTACTAGAATCTGTACTTTACTGAGAAAGTGTAATCCCAAATATAACATATGTTACATTTGACCACTTTCTAAAATGGCATTGTGTATTTCAAAAGCTTTCAGCCGTGGGAGCCGTGCCAATTAACGCTTATCAGAGGGGTACACAAAGTCCGCAGTCTAGACTACCAGTTGTCCGACTTCCATTTTTGTGGAAGCCGCGGTGGCTGAGCGGTCTAGGCGTCTGACTTTGTGTGCTGGCGATTAGGTGCCTGACTCTGAGGGTGTGGGTTCGAATCCCGGATGGAACTCAACCCAAAAAAGTACTATAGTACTGTCGGAAATAGAAAAAAACTGTTTTTAGGCTGTTACTCTGTATCCCTAAAATTTACACAATTGCAAATAGCATATGTCGAAATAACCCATGTCGGCCTAACTGGGCATTCAGTGGGATGCGTAATACGATATCCAGAAAAGCATGTTTACTCGTAAAATAGGGCAAAACTTAGAAAAAATACGAAAAGCTGCTGAAAACAATAGATCAGACTATAGACGGCAATTAGGTTGCTCAGCCAGGTGTGACGACGTACCGTCGACTCACCTGGCATGAAATGCACATTCTGCCTACAGGCACAAGGTGTCATCTCAAAGATATTTTGTGCTTTTTCATGTGTGTTGACTATGTCTCATCTACTGATTAACATCTTACGTGTCTTTCTTTCATAAAGTTTATGTTGAGATATGTAAGAGAGTATGATACCTGAAAACCATAGAAACGCATCGTAGTATATAGGTGGCATGACCACCCGAAGATCGACAGGACTGGATATTATTTGTAAATTGTTATCCCCAAGCCCGACCCCAGGTTTTGCTTTTGAGGCCACCCCTCCTATCTGTTTCTTTTTATAGTGACAGTGAGACTGCATGGTAGCTACATCCTTAATAGTTTCGGCATAAAAATTATTATTTTTTACGTCAGCTATCGTTTATAATGAATCTACGTCTAATTTCAAAAGGGGCATTTAAAAAGTGTCCTTTGTAATACAATATCGTCGCACACTAATTTGCATAAAGCCATGGTCTGTTCCAAATATGTCTTTTTGGACTTAGAAAAAAACCGCATTGCTCATTTCTGCACTAATTTCCCCTCAGTAAAGTCCTTTTTCTCAGTTTCCTATCTCTCTACCACTGAGACTGTAGTTAGGCCGAACTTAGTTTAACAGATATTTCACACTTTCACATATCAACTACATAAATTGTAGAGATAAATGAGAAAATACAGTTTTTTTCTATTTCCGACAGTACTATAGAATCTGTACTTTACTGAGAAAGTGTAATCCCAAATATAACATATGTTATATCCTGTTTTAGTAACCAGTTAAAATTTCATTCGTCTGTTATGCATTTTTAAAGTTTCATTTGAAAATTTAAGGTATTCAATATTAAAAATTTCTACAGACTACAAACTAAGATTTATAGATATTCAATATGATATATCATACTTTTTTGTATATCACCACAAATTCTTCACAGAATATCATTTTTAACTAGGAAAGGGATTGCAGATACGTTTTCAATTATTTTTTTTGGGTTTCTACTGAGACATGGAAAATTAACATGAGTCTTGCTTTTAATCATTACTACACAAATCAATATTACTAATCAAATGATTTTTTTCATTAATACAATCTGCTAGAAGCGTTTGAGTTGACTTGCCTGAACATGTTTCCACATTATTTTCAGCATATTTCAGTCTCAGTCTATGGGTCAGTATAACCTGATCTTGCTATATTCTGGGAGATATATAGAGGGATACTAAACAAGCTTCCGTGTAATACCAATTCTATTAAATGAGTTAATGATGATGAAAGCACTATGATAGCCACATGTCTATGTTAAAGCATTGGAGTTATGATTGCCGTAGTGCATGGGTTGCTTTGTGAATAGGGTCCGACCAACAACATCTGACTGTTGTTTCAGAGAATTGCAACTGGTTGTTTGCCGTTTAATGCAGCAATATACACAGCCCATTTTTTCACACAATGACAAAAGATTTGCAGCCATATTTGTTGCTGTGTTTCGGCAACATACTCCTATCTAAGCATATTGTGAAAACAATGTATCACATTAATATATCCATAGTGGCTATGGAGCTTGACAGTAGGTCCTGATAGTTTACTTCCTTTGTAATATCACATTAATCATGAGATATTCAATTTCATTGATCGCATCAGTTACCAGCACAAGTCTTAAAATATAGAGGATAATTATATGAGTGCCAATGTCATACTATATTTATGACACAAGTGCCTAAATGTTGGTATTTCCCGAGCGAGAGCGAGGAATATATCGATATTTGCAAGGCACGAGTGTTGTAAACATAGTATGATATGGGCACAAATATAATATTCTGTTTATTACCAAACTCATCCAATTGAGGAAAATAAACCCAAATCTACTTTCAAACATAGGCTGGCTTGTAACATGCCGTCGCCGCATGTAGAATGCAACGTCACAGACGAAATGTGACGTCATAGCATTGTTCGTGACGTCACATCACCATGACAAAGTGATATTTTGCCCTAGGGCATCGTATGAAAAATATGAACCCTGATATTTTCGCCCTTGTAGGTAATAATATAATACATCAGTATCCAGGATGGACAGGCCAGTAGCCGTCACCTTACAGTCATTCAATCATATTAAAAGGTTCAGTTACAAGATCAGATCATGTTATCAACTGTTTGGTGACTATTAAGATTTGTACCCGATCCTGAGACTGATCACAATGTGTGATTTAATTGAATCATATTGCTTTTGTACAATTCCTGCCAAATAATTGACAATCAATGTCACTGGCTCATACAGTCATTATATAAAGGGTGGATGTGGTCCTGTGCATTAGCACAGCTAATCAGTCGAGGTTAAGCATCATTGTCGTGGAGAGTCCTTAGATGGGTGACCGTGTTTGGCAGCTGGACTCCTGGGCCTAGATTTTTGAAGCTCTCTCAGCGCTAAGATAGTCGTAAGTTAATGTTAATGTATGGTACTTATGACTATCTTAGCGCTAAGAGAGCTTCGAAAATCTAGGCCCTGAAAGTTTCTAGGACTTCTGTCCTGCCCCACAATGAAGCACATGTACCATAAGGGCTCAACATAGGCAAGTGATTTTGTTCAAAATTGCCTCTGTTCACCTTGCAGTGAATGGGTACCTGGTGGGATGAGATGGCCATGACTATTGACTGTCTAGCACCTCACAGCCAACTTGGGTTGGAGTGCACACTGGTCCAATGAGTTTGACCCTGGTAATAATGTCAGCGCTTTGAGCATACACCTTGTGTATCGAGGGTAATACAATAAGTACACGTTATCATTTTTATAGGGAGAATAAGTGAGTGACTGTGGTCTTACCCCGCTTTTAGCAATATTCCACCAATATCACGGCGTGGGAAAACAGAAATGGGCTTCACACATTGTACCATGTGGGGAATCGAACCTGGGTCTTTTGTGTGACGAGCCAATACTTTAACCACTAGGCTATTCCACCGCCCTAAAGGGAGATTAAGAAATGCATCAATATTTTTCTCCTGTAAGGCCAATTAGTTTGTGAAATGGACACAAAGACATGGTGATGAAGAACTTGAGAATTTGTGCTGTTTTACAAGTAAAGGGACTATTTATAGTCTTTTAGTTGTATTCAACATGGTCATATGATATATGTGTTATACAAACAGAGTTAGGGTATCTGAATGATAAGTGAGTAAATGTTGAATACAACTAGTTCTGAATATTAACACCTGATAGCCTTACACAATATGTACAAGTAAGTCAGGTAATTCTGCGCGTCCGGTAATTCTGCGCAGCTGCAATAGCGTATTTCCGTATCGAGTTAACATCATCTGCTACCACATTTACGCTTGAAATCGGGACATTTCTACAAGGGACTGGCTTTTAATCACTTAAGGTAAGTAAACAGTAACTGACAGATAAATTGACAGTTTTATGAAAATTCGTTTTCATCAGACTTTTAAACCTTTTTCTTCATTATTCATAATTGGATTTAATATGAAACACTCTTCGTTACACATTCTCTTCCCACAGAGGTTACTCCTGTCATATCTTCCTACGTAACCTCTGTTCTAATACGGCCCTTTCATGGTGTGAGCGTTCAAGACTCGTGATTGGAGGCAATCAGATTTAGTTGTGCAATCAGCGACGTTTCAAAAGTGATCATTCGCAAGGCCTCGGTAATTTCTGTATGCTTCGAGAAAACTAAACCTCTTCCCCTGCGCGATGAGCAAACGTTTCTTCTAGACAGAACTCAGTCATGTTATGGCGGATCAGTGGCGTCTCCATCATCCCTCGTTGACAACGGACAAGCTAGCCATTAAACGCCTTGTGTGTAACATCAACACAAGTCCCCGGCAGATGGGGGATATTTGTGGCCCCACATTTGCTTGTGTTAGTCAAGTTGAATCTAAGTCGATTTAACAGGTGTTCTGATTGGATAGAAAGAAGGGAGATAATTCGTGTTGCGATTTTTTGCCCCTACGGGATTTTACGAGAACCGGGAAATATGTCCGTATTAGAACAGAGGTTCGTAGGAAGATATGACAAGTAACCTCTGTGGGAAGAGAATGTTCATTACACTGACAAAGTGATTTTTGAAAATAATCTGGCCGATGTGCTTAGGTCCGCGGAATTACCAATCGGCATTGTATTCCTGCTAACACTGTATATGAAGATTCTATGACTGATACAAAGGTGATATATACATGGAAAAAGCAGAGAATACACCAAGCAAAGATTCACAAGATCGACACCTGATGCTTTTAGCGACATTAACACAACATTGGTACATAATGTGTGAAGCCTATTTCTGGTGTCCCCCACCATGATATTGCTGGAATATTGGTAAAAGCGGCTTAAAACTGAACTCACTCATTGTTACTGTTACTGTTCATGATTCCAGAAACTAAAACAAGCTTTAATATATGCTTACTGTATCATTTTGAGAATTTAACAACGATGGGTTAACTTATAATAAATAAATCTCAATATATTCTGGGCTTTTTGCCAATAGAATCTTAAACTGAATTAAAAAATATCAACACTAAACTGGTGTATTGAATTATTTGGAAAATAAACTTGTTTTACAAACACGGAGTGTGACAATTTTACTGTCATATTTTGTATTTTATTAACACGTCTCGTCTTATAATTCTTAAGTAATGTACATGAAAACTGAAGGGTACCAGTCTCTGGCATGTAGTGTATGCATATGAAACACAATTTTAACAAACAACTCAAATTCTCCTAGATGCTATTTTAAAGGCAGAGAAATTTGCCCAAAGTTGGAGTGGAATAGGGCATGTATCAGCGCGCATCCTCCTAAGGGAGTCAAGACAAGCGGATACCAGGATATTGACTGGTAGTGATAAATGGCTTGACACAAAGTTAGCCACTGCTGCTAAGAACAAAATATCTTGTGATCTTGCCTTTCAGTATCATCTGAAAACTTTCCTGATCTCACATCATGGGTACAGAGGCTATAGATTTAACTGGGCACCTAGTCCATGTTTATTCCCCTTGAATTACAGGCCCAAGGAATAGTAATGTCAAGTATGTTGCTATAACTGGCCAGAAGGGAACTGAGCATCCATGAAGCAAGAAATGAACCTAACTAATGACCTTAAGCGATATCATATACAAATATACAACTCAGGGAGCAATCAAGTAATTGAGTTCTAAATATACCTTCAGGGGACATCAGGAAAACAGGGCCATTGGCACCATCTGGGCGCCGCTACACAGTACAAGACTAAAAGAGCTCGAACGTCTTTTGTACCTAAAAGTATTACAATTTTAAACAAATGTTGATTCTCCAGTTATCATCTTATTCATTTAATTATTTTTAAGCACATATTTATCTCCTTTTATGTTTTTTAGTAATTTCATATTTTATGTTGTGATCCAAAACGAATTCCTTTTAAGGTAATAAAGTATTGTCTATGTCTATAACCAGTGGTCCATGAGGTGTTTAATCATGATAATGACTAAATGAGGTGAGGTTAGGTGAAATTTGGTTTAACGTCGTGCATGCGTGTGTATGTGTATTTGCGGCTGCTAGTACTAGCCCAGACTTAAGCTGGTTTTATAGTGCGAGCCCATTGAGATACCATGCCGCAGTGAAGCATGAATACCCCACTCAGACACATTATACTGACTCCGAGCCGACCAGTCCTTGTTGTACCATTTAATGCCGAGCGCCAGGCAGGGACCATCAAGTACCATATTTTAACGTCTTTTGGTATGACGCGGCCAGGGATCGAACCCGCGACCTTCCGCTCTCCGGCGGATGCTCTAACCACTACACCACGGAGGCGGTTCATGACTAAATGAAACCCATATGCCGGAAATATGTATACACACAGACACACATTCAGCTGATCACTTCCTGTCAGTAACAAAGGCTTTGGCTTTTGTTCTTGTGTTATAAATAATCATGATAATTTGCACCAGAAGCTCATTTATCAATTTAGGAATGATAAATATTCATTTTTGAATATATGTAATTGGAACAAGGTCGTTTTGTTATTAGTCATGTAAGTTACTTGTGTATAACAAAAAACATATAAATTCAGATAAATTGAGTTTATGTTTACTCATTGACTGATATTTGTTTAATTTGTGTGCCTTCCTTTGTCTTAATGCCTATGAAGAGTTAATAAATTATCACTAAGTTAGTCTAAGCTTTAAACATCATGCTGATTTGATGTTAAACGTTTTACTCACTTGCTCTCTGACGAAACACTGATAACAATACAAAATAATACATTATGAATACGGCTTGATATAACCCGAGTGGATTCTGGGTTAGAACTGGTCAGTAGGCGTGTATCATCTGGCATACAGACTGACGATACATGTGGAGATAGAGACTGATGATACATACATCAAAACAGACTGATGATACATATGGCGATACATAATAATGACACTACTGGTATCACGAGTCTGATCAACAAATAGTAAAACAGGTAATCACTGAAGGATAACTCGAAAAGCTCTTGGGGTGGTGGGGTAGCCTAGTGGATAAAACGTTCACTAGTCACACCGAAGGCCCGGGTTCAACTCCCCACATGGGTACAATGTGTGAAGCCAATTTCTGGTGTGAAGCCTTGATGTTGCTGGGATATTGCTGAAAGCGGCATAAAACTAAACTCACTCACTCACTCTAAAAGCTTTTGCTTCGTACTGACATCTGCCAACTTGACCAAACTGTCGACAAGACTTCAATGCAGGAGTCATCGACAGTTATCACCATGGCACCACTGTCAGTCATGCTTAATGGCAGCACTGTTATCACCATGGGTAGCAATTTCATCACTGTCATCAAAGGCAACACTGTCATGCTTAATGGCAGCACTGTTCTATAACTACCATGATGGTAGCCAATTTCATCACTTTCTTTACATCACAACACTGTCTTCATGCTTAATGGCAGGTTCTATAACTACCATGATGAATCGTTATTAGTGAATCGTTACGATCCTGCTCATCAAAAACAGGCAACTTGATATTGTTAAATGGAGCGGTCAGCATGGTCAAGCTCGGTGACTAAGTTCAGGTAAGCATGTCATCCACCCCTCTTGATATGTTGTCGTCGCCATCAAATACCAGATATATTGCTGAGTGCAGCATAAAATAAACCCTGTAGAAAGATACTGGTCTGGCGTTTTTAAAAACATACAAGTACAATAAAATAATTTTGGCCCCATCACACCAAAAAAATACTTATCAAAATATATATTTCAATTTTGTTTAACATATAGTTACAATATCAACTCAAGTATATTTAATATCCTCAATTCCCACATCAACAAAATAAACCCTGAGCACACAACCATTGGCAACATACCAAAAATACTTGTACAAATACTCTGCCGGTTTCTAGGTCAAGTTTCTGACCCACTCCTATGGAGCCTCAGCAAATGGGCGGGGTTACTCCTGGAAATAGGTCAGCGGACTAATACAGATCTGTTTGTCCTTAGGCAAGTTCTCTGCTGCCAGTGCCCCAGTGGCCATGGAGAAGCTCAAGCTGGGAGGGTGGGCTAAATAAAGCTGTCCTTCCAACCTGACCTACCAGGGAGCATTTACAATTGTATGTAATGCTAGATGCCTGGGGTCAATCTGACATTGGGATTGTGCTCATGGTGTTAGTGGGGCTTACAAAGACCTATGATTATAGAGACATGTCCCAAAATCAATATCAGCTGTATTAACCGGATCATTCTTAACTACGGGCAGAATACTTCTGTCCCCTGGATACATATTATTCTTGTAACTGTAATTCTGAAGTGGATAGAAATTTAAACAATTGTTTATTGCCACTTTATTACCAGGTGAATCAGTTGATTATTAAATACGTTTAAACAAAACATCACACCTCAAACATGATCATACAAAGATTACTAGACTAATGCTTGGTCTCTGAAAATATGTAATTTTGACAGAAATGAATAACTCTATTTTAACTGAAAAGGAGCCTGAGCAAGAAGGAATCCTTAACCTGAATAAAGTCTAGACTTGCTTAAAGTTGAGTCAGGGATCTTGCATGACAGAAAGGACTGGGCATAGATGAACATGATATGGTTTAATGACTGTCAGTGACAGTCTAAAAGATCCCCAACCAGATCAGGTTTACTGACAAGCACTGACAGAATAAGCCATTTTGCCTCACAAACATAAAAGAGTCACCCATTAGTAGGGCTGCGCAATATAACCGGTTTACCGGTATTTACCAGTTCAGACATGAAAACGATACGTATTGCGATACGGCTGATCGAAAACCGGTATTTTGACATGCATTCGGAAAACTTCGTAACACTCGCGAAATCTTCGGATATTGCCTTGTTTCATTTGTGCCAAATATTATTTACATTTTTATTTTGTCAAGATTACAAGTTTTTATTAAAGCTTAATCAAAGATGATGATTTTGTTTTGTTTTTGCTTTATAAACCAAGCATTAACTCGAGGATAAGTACTTTTTTGTTGAAAAAACCTCTTGCAATATATTGCAATACATATCGCAATATATGCTTTCACATCGCAATATCGCAATATGAAAATTCTCTGCAATACCCACCCCTACCCATTAGAGGCATTAGTTTCAAATGTTCCATATACAAATATGCTGAACATAAAAAGTAAGGGGTCATGAATATTTTGTAGATATATATATCATCATGTTAATGTATGTAACTTGGTATCTGAACATATGCCTTACTTATTCAAAAATATAAATCACATTATCAGCTAAAGATAGCAGTAAGATTAGCAAGAGATTTTCTGTGTGTGATAGAAACTTGAAACATTAATATAACAGCAAAAGGTGAATGCTTTGATTAGTATGTTTTCATTTTATTAGGTCGACTTTACGTTTATCATTCATGTACAATATCACAAATCACTATGATGATAATGCTTGATACTCATCTACTTGACACTTCATAACATAATAAATATGGACTTCTAATTATAATTGAAATCTGTCTAGTAAACTTAAGATCAGTATTATTCGTTACACTGCTATACTGAGTCTAACAAAACCTTGTTGAAGGTTGCGTCAGATAACCTTTTCAATTGACCTATCAGAGCCTGGTTTACCAAATCGCGAATGTTGACATTCTCACATACCTTTTGAACTTTTACCTCCAAAAAGTTTGTACCCAACGATTCTGAATGCAATTTTCTATACGATCGGTTCCTATTGAGACACGCCACAGCAGTGAGTAATAGCGTTTTGTCAGTATCCAAGCATGTCAGCTTGCTGAAATATTAGCTAATGATAGCCATGTCAGCAGAAACCCCAAAGCATATATATACTGCAGGGCAAATATCTGTGTTTTATGCAATTTTCATTTGTTGGAAGATCAGTGTTGGCGAACGGGCAAGAGAAAATCCATTTTGTAAGTCCCGTCGAACCCTAAATAGTAGCTGTTGTCTGATTGGTTACATCCGTTCGGCTTTGATTGGACGGTCATAGGTCGCTAGGTCGCTCAAAGGTTACCTGACGCGACCTTCCACAAGGTTTTGTTTAAGTTTACTTAGACTGAATTGAAAAGGACCTATTTTACAGACAAAATATGGGCATTTAACAAGCAGTAACAGGTTCAGCAAAAGTATCATTCTGTATCAACAAGGAAAAGATGAATTGCATATCATATGTTTGCATGAAAACACACACCTGTGTTGGTCAATCTTTTTTACTCTTATTAATAATCAATCATGAACAAAGATATACAAATAATAGCTACTTAGTACTTAGTGTTTATTTAATCAAGCTTGCCGCCATCATGTGGACTTTCTCTATCAGAATGACCGATCTCATGTGACCAGGAATAAACAATGGTATCTGAACGCTTATTTATTTATACCACTTTAAAAAAATAGAGTCGGCACCAGAATTCAAATATTCAAGGGTCGATCGGGTAATCAGAACCACAACATTTTTTTTTTAGGCCTAATTGAATGAAGATTTGAGATGAACAGTAACTGACAATAGACTGACAAGAAACTATTAATGAAAGTGAATGAATGGTGAAAGCCTACAGCTGTCAGTGAGTGAATTACACTAGGTTACAGCATAATGAGGAACAAATAATCTCTAGTTTCAAGTACGTTGTTGTGTATTCAGGGCTCCAGATAATTTTTCAACATCAGGAGTACGTATTCCTTATTTTTTCAATCTAGGAGTACTAGGAAACCTCAAGAGTACATTTCGAGTACTGAATGGAATTAAAAGGAGTATCAGTAATCTTGTGTTTCGTTTCATATATGCACCACAACATTGCTACTCTTGTGTAAACAGGGCAATAAACAATAAAATATTACGTTTTCAGAAAAATACCTCCGTAAATGATTCGGAGACCGTACCACATTGCTGTGGTGCGTATCTGCTACGATTTCTAAATGATTTCCTACCGTATCGTGCATATGTTTTAGCCATACACAGCCGAGCCCTCAGGTATTACTCATTGTCAATTTAACACAGAATGAGTGAGTGAGTGAGTGAGTTTAGTTTTACGCTGCACTCAGCAATATTCCAGCTATTTGGCAGCGGTCTGTAAATAATTGAGTCTGGACCAGACAGTCCAGTGATCAACAGCATGAGCATTGATCTGCACAAATGGGAAACAATGACATATGTCAACCAAGTCAGCGAGCTTGACCACCCGATCCCGTTAGTCGCCTTTTACGACAAGCATGGGTTACTGAAGATCAATATTTTAACCCGTAACACAGAATGAAAGAATAATGGATTTATGCATACACAATAACAAAACTTTATTAAAGTAAGCTGCCTCTCAGCATGTTCTGGCAAAGTGTTATCATTTGTGACAATGGATAATGTATTATCGTATTAAAAATGTTTTGAAAGAAGTTTAACACGATGAGATACATATCTGAATACAGAAGCCACAATATAATACATATCTCAGTAAGAAATTGTGATATATACAGATACAGAGAACTAGGGGAGATAACTCTCTTTCATAGGTGAAGGACATGACGAGCATGAACCTCACGTGCAACCGATTATGTGCAGGAAAACTGTCAGCCATCTTGCCCTACACAGAAGGGCATTGTAACCCAGAACCTGAATAAACATATGAACCTGATGTAAAACGACTAGTGATACTACGAATACAACAGAAATATATGACAATTTGTTTCTAAACCCTGTGATGAGACTGAGAAAGGGAGTCCACAGACTTACTCATAAAGTTTAAGAAAATACAACTGATGACTGAAACCCATCGACATGGCACTGAGACAAGTCAGCTTGCTTGTATACACATCTTACTGGCTAAAGTCACTATTGTAGCTTGCCCATATCCAATCACAGTAAACATACTGTATTTAATGACAGCAAGGAAAACCTCATCTGTCCATTTTGTATATCAAAGATGACCAAGAAATCAATAAAAATGAAAAATACTTTGTACTTGTATATTTGATATCAATATGAGATCAACTACGATAAGTGATATGGGGTTAAATGTGAATAAATGCCAAATTAAGTGTATCAGGTAGTAGGGCTGCATGGCATTACTGGTATACTAGTATATCGCAGTACGCTTTTCAATAAATACGTGAGGTGAAGTGAGGTGAAATTGGGAATATTTCGCTCATATGACCATACCGCAGTGAAGCATGAATACCCCACTCAGACACTATATATTGACTCCGAGCCGACCAGTCCTTGTTGTACCCATTAATGCCGAGCACCGGGCAGGGACCAACAAGTACCATATTTTAACGTCTTTTGGTATGACGTGGTCGGGGATCGAACCCGCGACCTTCCGCTCTCTTCAATAAATATGTACTGCAATATTTTTTTCTGAGAGACGGTATATTGGGTAAAGGACAGAAAGGTTTTTGAGATCATCTTTATGGTTTAAAATAAAATCTGCACATACTTTCATTCACAACAAATGTTTTCCTTCGTTGTTCAAAGACAAAACTGCATACTGTAATACTATAAATTGTATTAAAAAAGAAAATAGAATCCATGACTATGCAACCTAATTTTGAGATTGCTGTTATCAGAACAATATCGTATATGTTTATCATATATTGCAATACAATTTATTTGCCAATATACAGCCCTATCAGGTAGTGCACTGTATGAACTTAATAACATTGCACTGGCGTTCTGATGAATCATGACACCACTATATCATTATAAATCTCCACAAATAATGTCATGTCATACTGCTTCAGCAACCAATTTCAAAGATGCACAAGTGAACATAGAGACTTTTCTGGGTTTCATCTTCTTAAGCATTGTGACGTCACGGGCTGATTTAACAGTTAGAGTTCTGTAGTTCCACCTGATGATGGGGCCAGAACAAGCCCTGAAATGTTGTACCAAACAATAAAAAGACGATGAAGCCCAGAAAAGTCTTTATGTTCATCAAATAGCATCTTCTAATAATGCCAATCAAACATCTAATGCACAAGTGGAAATAATGTTGAAAATAAAACTATTTTATTTGATATTAAAACTGACAGCATTACCTACTTAAGGCTTGATTTTGCAGGTAAAGGGACATAACTCTTGGGAACTTAATTTCCCCAGCCCTTCACCTCTGGCCTAAGGGAGATAACTATATCTATTAAGGTGCTAAGGGCCTTGTTTATATTTTGTTAATGAGCTAAGGGGCATGACAGTTCAAGGTCACCTTTGAACCATACCAGACGAAAATACCCGCCCTTGCCAACCGATTTATTGATTTATGCTGTCTCCTATATAATATATTTCATGTTAGGTGTTTGCAATGTTGCAATATTCATACCTATTCAATTTATACCTTCAAGTGCTTCAAGTGTAAAGGGTGAAAGGACAAAATTGCAGTGTTTGTAATCATTAATTACACGTTTGGATTTGTCAATGTTGTCAAGTTAAAAATAAACTTGACTTTCTTCCCCCAAAGATCAGTTGTTGTGTTATTATTTGTATTGCTTACATGTTTTGATAAACAATGGAAGGTTAAGCAAACTTATTTTACACCCCATCTATTTTGATATGACAACATTACTGCCTTTTATAAGCCTTGCTCCAAATCTGTAATGACTGCTAAGCCCATGGATCTAAAGTAATTTTAGCCTTTAAAGAGGCAATTCTAGATAAGTGGACAATACAAGTCTAAGGATGCCAGTCAGGGGCATTTTATAGTTTTTAGAACCTATCATTAAAACTATTATCTATTACCTTAGAGACTGGCTATGATAAGACCAGAGTGCAAACTTTTAAAAATCCCATGGGTTTCCAGTTAGTCTCACATTGGCTACTCCTCAGCAGTGTAGATATTATGGGCCCATGAGTGACAGAACTGTAAAGGCTGATGATAGGGCTGTATATTGGCAAATAAATTGTATTGCAATATATGATAAACATATGGGTGGTTGGCAGTGAGAGTCTGGCAATGTCTAATGTTATACCTTGGAATTTTCTACTGGAATAAATATGTCCAACAACCCTTTCACTACATCTTTCAAAACTAAAGACAGATTCATTGATAAGCATATGTGAAATTTCTTACTTATATGTAATTCATATTCAGCATTACAGCTAAATTTTATTGATAAATATTTCTACACTAATCCATCATATGGAAAATTTGTACATTTTTTAAATTTTACTATTCATGAAAGTACATACTTTCTGTAAATTATTTTGAATACCTTAAAGTAATATTCTAAACAAAATTCAATCATGTTACTTCACTGAGAGGCATTTAAGAAGTTGTGAAGATGAAGGAAAACAAAGTTCTATGGACAGTCAACTTCTTTATTGCAATGAGTGCGACGTTTTGGTGTAGGTACTAACACCGTTATCACTTGCTTGTTACTTCAGGCTGACTGAAATTCCAGAATTTTTCTTATCACATTTTGGATAAATACTTTTCAGAACATGGTCTGGAACGGAGACAGCTTGAAACTAGTGCCGTAAAACATGAAAAGGCTGCTTCCTGACTGGTAATATGATCAGTTTATTGTTCAATCAAAGTTTGGAAAAAGTCATGGAGACTTGGAACAGTCATGGGTGAGGTGAGGTGAAATTGGGTTTAACGTCATGCTTGAGAATATTTCGCTCATATGACGACGTGCATGCGTGTGTATGTGTCTGTGTATGTGCGGCTGTTTGTACTAGCCCAGACTTAAGCTGGTTTTATTGTGCTAGCCCACTGAGATACAATGCCGCAGTGAAGCATGAATACCTCACTCAGACACATTATACTGACTCCGAGCCGACCAGTCCCAGTTGTACCCATTAATGCCGAGCACCAGACAGGAACCAACAAGTACCATATTTTAATGTCTTTTGGTATGATGCGGTTGGGGATCGAACCTGCGACCTTCCGCTCTCCGGGCGGACACTCTAACCACTACACCACAGAGGCGGTCAGAACAGTCATGGGATATCTTCGGATCATTGTTTCACAGTAGAGAGAACAAAGGTCTGATTTTAATGAGGATGCATTAAATGCAGTTATTGCAACTATCAACAACACTATTAGCATTAATTCATTCCTAACAATATAGTACAACCATAAGGCAAACAACTGCAATTCATCGATAGTTTCAGACAGCATTACATCTTTGGTACCAGATTTATAAACCAGTGATGAACAAAAGCTTTGGACACTACTTGAACACATTAAAAGTAAATGCATTCACATTTGGTAGAATTCTTCAAAATCACTCCTCCTTAGTGTAAAAATATTTAATCCAAGATCAATAACATTGCATGTAGTGTAATGTAGTTACATACTGACTGGAAATGTTTGGTTGTTGTTTAACCCAGCACAGAGCAATATTCCAGCTATATGGCGGCGATCTATAAATAATCGATAATCCGGTGATCAACAGCATGAGCATCGATCTACGCATTTGGGATACAATGACCTGTGGCAACCAAGTCAGCGAGTGTTACCACCCATTCCGGTTAGTCATAGGGCTGTGAAGATGCATCAAACTATCGATGGATTGCAATTGTTGAGTCTCCAATAGCAATTAATCGATGGTAGAAACGACAAACTGTCGATGCATCAACAGTATGTATGACTATCGATAGTTTAGAAATAGAGTTACGTTGATAAATGTGCAGCACAAAATACAGGAAGTGCCAGATTTGTTCACTTTGATTTAGAGTTATCCACCCCTGTTACCTCTTTAAAAAATTTGATGTGGGACTCAAGTTTCTTGTCAGTTCTTAAAAGAGACTGAAACTACTTCAGCTTGTTCTTATTTCATATAAACTATATATTCACTTGGGAAATGACTTCCAATGAGACAATTCAAGGAGAGAAAAACTACTGCAATAGTATTGCAATAGTTGGTCACAATAGACTATGGCTATCGCAATAGTTGTTTCCCCCTCGATAGTCACTCCTAGTTAGTCACCACTTATGACAAGCATGGGTCGCTGAAGACCAATAATTTATTCTAACGTGGATTTTCACTGGTCACGAAGTGCAACTAATCATGATATTGGCTTGGCAGGAGTTACCATAGTTACATCAAACTTCTGTCAGTTTGTGGTGGTATCACAAAAGAACCTGTAAATATCCTCCAACAGTAAAGACTTGTACAATAATTCTTTTGTGTGCAGTGTGCATGTTCTTTCCTATGAATAACAGAACACATAACATTTGGGCATCCCGTCAAGTTCAACCAATTCGATTCAAATAAATCAATATGTTCCTTGTTACCATGGTTACAATAATGAAGTAAACTCTGTTTGAGAAAATAAAATCGTTACTTTACATTGGAAAGAGATGATTAAGTGTGAGACATGCATCTGTCCAACATCATGTTAATAGTGTTAGTGCTTATGTGAGTTAGTGAGTGATGCGGTTGACAGAAACGGATGCTGAAGGTGAAGGTCAAGGAGGGGAGGGATCATTGTGTCTTCTTGCACTCTATCCTCTCTTGCAGAAATGATACATGTCTGAACACACACTTTTGTGCATGTATACCTTGTACACTGTCTCAGTAAACTTAGGCTCAGTATTATTCGTTACACTGCTTATATTGAGTCTAACAAACCCTAGTAGAAGGTACACAAAGTTCCATAAGTGAACACAAATGGGATCCCAGCTGAACTCTACCATAGATCTGAGGCCAGGCAAAATCAGAATATGCTCATGAGAGCTTGTTTTAACTACAGGGGTTCGAATCACTGTTTGGACAATAAGTTTTTAAAACACAAATCTAGATTTCTGCAACCGAATATCATTTGTATATGTTATGAGTAACTTTTATTTCAATTTTGAACGAAATCGGTGAAGAAATGGATTTTTTAGAAAATTCTCCCGCTACACTCATTACATAAAATACACAAGGGGTGACACTCGCGATGCTAAAAGCCTGATCGAAAACCGAACAGCCCAACTATTTTAATGTGCGTTCAATCAAACCTTACGTTTTTCACAAAACATTGTGTTAAGCTTGTAGATTATTCTTTTGGCCTTCTGCTCATCGTATTCAGTTTGGCTAACTGCATTTCGTATTTAACCACTGACCCTCGCATTAGCACTACCCTTCGTTTTGAACAAACGTCTGGCTGCCCTTCGGTAAACATCGACACTGTCCAAAAATCTCGGAATGACTCGGAACACAAAACGGCGCTCATTGGTCAATTTCCACGTGTGTGGGGAAAACAACAAACAAACATGGCAGACAGGGCACAGGCAAGACCACATTACTGCACCAGGTCAGAGGGGAATCATTGAGGAAACGAAAATGAGTGAGGACTACGGCGACAACTGGGTTGGCAGCCACTAATATCGATGGGGTTACACTCCATCGTTTCACATGTAATTCTCCGTTATTTTTTTATTATTATCAAGCTTATTTCCTCCATATAAATTGTGTGCGTACCAAAAAACCTAAAGTCAGAATTGGGCTCACGAAGTATGAATGTATAATACTTAAAGTGTTTAAAATTTCACAATGGCATAATTAGCATTGCATAAGGATTTCATCACAAACATCAGCCACACATAATGACAGAGGTAACCCAAAAATGTGTATATTGAAAATATTTGTTATTGTAAACACAAAACTTAAATATAAAAAAAAAGACATCAATGTTCGGAGGTTACTCTAACAAATTGATTTTGTGTATGAATTAACTGTAAACTACATCTGATTGTGAATGCATTTAATACAAATGTAGTTTAATTTTATGTTTGTTAAAATGTTCCAGAAATTTGGATAAATTTGTTTCACCTTAAGGAATTCATGATAATATTTCACAATTGTTTGCAATCACAAATGCAATTATTTGTGTGTGGATAAACTCTTTTTCCACCATCATTTGTCATCTCATGTACAACAATACTAGCAATATTAAGAACTGTTGGAGTTATGAAATATTCATGACAAATTAAGAGTTTTAGAGAAATGGGAAATAAATATGTAAGTAAAGATTCAGTTTTGATATGGTAATTGTGTAATCTATCATAATAGACAATGAAATGCATTGATAGATTACAAAAAATGTATTTGATTGTTTTACTAATTTTGAAAATGTTGTTGACCTATCAAATGACATTTATAATCTAAAAACAATCCATGAATTTACAGAAGTTAAATATTTTCTGCTTTGCATGCTTGATATTTTTATAATGCTGTTAGATTTGCATGCTGTATGCACTATGTGCACTATTTTTTCCATTTAACACCTAAAATAATTTTACTCACCATGAAAGAATTTATAAAACCATGTTCGAGTTTTCCAAACATATCAACTGTCAAAACAATATTCCGCAATAATCGCACACATGGAAATTGACCAATGAGAGCCGTTTTGTGTTCAGAGTCATTCCGAGATTTTTGAACAGTGTCGATGTTTACCGAAGGGCGGCCAGAAGTTTGTTCAAAATGGAGGGTAGTGCTAATGTGTGGGTCAGTGGTCAAATATGAAATGCAGTTAGCCAAACTGAATACGATGAGCAGAAGGCCAAAAGAATAATCTACAAGCTCAACACATTGTTTAGTGAAAAACGTAAGGTTTGATTGAACGCAGGTTAAAATAGTCGGGCTGTTCGGTTTTCGATCAGGCTTTTAGCATCGCGAGTGTCATCCCTTGTGTATTTTATGTAATGAGTATTTTCTAAAAAATCAATTTCTTCACCGATTTTGTTCAAAATTGAAATATAAGTTACTCATAACATATACAACTGACTGACTGACTGAGTTTGGTTTTACGCCGCTTTTAGCAATATTCCAGCAACATCACGGCGGGGGACACCAGAAAAGGGCTTCACACATAATACCCATGTGGGGCTTCAAACCCGCATAACATATACAAACGAAATACGGTTGCAAAAATGTAGATTTTTATTTTTTTTAAATTGTCGTCCAAACAGTGATTCGAACCCCTGTGGTTTTAACTAGTCATATCCTGTTTGTGGTTTTATTCCACATGCAACATTCAGTGCACTTATATCCAGCTTCCTGTAATTGAAATTTACATATACACACTTTGAATCTTATGGTCAATTCAGAATCTTGAAGTGATGACAAGCCGAGACATTATCTCAAATGTTGGGTGGATTTTCCCGTCGTTTTCACCATAATAATGGCAAAGAATGCTTATTTCTTACCAAACACCTCAGTCAGCAATACTTCAGCTGTGTCATGGTGGCCTGGAGCAGGTAAACCAGTGGTCGACCTCATGAGCAACTTCCAAGCAGCGAGGACGTGTTGACAACCAATCAACCAGGTCACTATTCCCAACCACCCAAACCATTTAGTTGCCTTTTACAAGTAAGACTACAGAAGATCAGTTTTATCTCAGAGTAGGAACCAGATGGGGTATATGAAAACTTGACACATAAAAAAGTAATATTTTTACTAACCCTGTCTCCTTTGAATAGTTTCCAATTCCCTTTTGATATGGGCTCTACTACAACATGTGTAGGACGTTTGATTGACATGTTAGTTTCTCTGGCTGCTGCTGTCCATGGCCGGTTCTCATCATAATACCATTTCTTTTTTCGAATGTCTCGAAAACCTTGGAAAGGCTTTCTAACTGTCACACCTGATGCTTTGGCAATCTCTCGCTGTACATACTTCTTGAAATAATTGCATGCAACCACGGTGAGCCTCATTATGAGAGATTCCCTGCTGCTGTCGTCCCTTATGATCACTTCCTGCAAGATGAAAACACATCTGAATTTCACATTCCACATACATACAGCTTAAACAACATTTAGTGGACAGTGTCTGTCTCGAGAGCAGGTCAGTGGTTTCAATCCCAAGGCAATGAAATACCATGAATGAGTGAGTGAGTTTAGTTTTATGACGCACTCTGCAGTATTTCAGGTATATCAGTAAATAATCAAGTCTGGACCAGACAATCCAGTGATCAACAGCATGAGCATCGATCTACTCAACTAGGATACGATGACATGTGTCAACCAAGTCTGCAAACCTGACCACTCGATCCCGTTAGTTGCCACTTATGACAAGCATGGGCTACTGAAGATCAATTCTAACCCGGATCTTCATGGGTAGCATGGTATGAACAAGTGGGTCTATAACAATTTGGCTCCACTGCATTCTTACTTGTTGCAAAATGATCAGTGGAGAGATAAATGATATAAGAGTAAAAGCTTTGATGAGATCCCAAAGTAGCCTGTGATATAGGGTATATGGGGCTGAACTAGTTTCCTTGAAATGGTCAGTACACTCGCGTAACCCTGATTCATGGATATAAGGGAAGTGCGGTGAAAATCCTATTTTAAAAGCATTTCATTTTATATACACACTGATTATTTTATTCATTGATTCAGCAAATTGAAAATGCCTAATATTCCACTCGTGCATGAAACGTTTGTTTACCGAAGCCATTTGCAATCATCACCCATTTGTGTGCACTCAAAATGTGACGTCACCTTGTCTAGTGGATTACATAGTCGGTTACTATACATGACTATGTACGACAGCCCATTGCAGTACGCATTGCCAACTGGGAAAGCAGATGACGAGATGAGAGAAGGTTGGTGCTAATGGTACCTTTTTGACTTGACATTTTGAAAAAACCAAAATTTGGTATTCGTAGCATTAGTGATCTTGGGCTATTTATCTCAGTGCTGGACAATTAGATTTCGTGTATTTACATGTTATGCAGAGATTCGAACATTTTTGCCAGCAAGGCGTGGCAAAATGTGTACATCAAAAGTATAGCTTAGTGATGTCATACAAGACTTAATTTACGAGACAGCATGATAATTACCACAATCCACGATTCAAGGTTATCCATGGATTTAGGTTACGGTTCTGTACACAATTTCTCAAAATGCAGTGACTACAGTAATTTGAATAATTCCTAAAATTGAAACTACTTAAGACAAATCTGAACTCGTATCAAGTTGAATCAGCAGGGCCTGGTCAATATGAGAAAGTAAGCAAATTTTATTCCCAACATCATTTAGATATAGTGATTAATCAACAACCACAGATATATGTCTCAAGTAAAGGAAGTGCGCAACAGGTCCAGAACAAACGAATCTCAACGGAATGATAGGATTTTTCAGATCTTTTATCATTACATGTGTAATGAACAACAATTCGTTAGTGTTTATCTCACACTAACATAATTCTCTGTTTATAGAACATGTAAGATGGTTTAATTACTTTCATGCAAACCCTCCTCTATATATTTTATGGATATAGTTACCAAATTTTGTAATAAACCATGCCAAATCTTATGCGCTGTTTAAAAAAAACATGCGTGTGCTGATGTCCTTGGATAAACAGGAACTAGTACTTGTAGCGAGATCAAACGTGACCAGGCCCCTGTCTATACGGAATTCAACGAAAATAACATGGTCGGTTGCGCACATAAATGAAAAAGCCATTTAAAAGTTGAGAACGTTTTCATATTAAACTGGTTTCTGGATCCCATTGCGCGCAACAATGTGGTTTATTGCAATATCAGAGACGGGGCCCAGCTTAAAAGAAAGCACTCGCGTGAAACGCATCCAGGGGAGATAAACTTCGCTTTTAATGTTACTTCCGGGACTCTCTTATCAAAAACACTACACACTCGTGTTGTTAAGGCATTTATCGCTGTCACTGCGATATCTGATCGCCTTTCTGGACAGTCACCTATTTTTCATCAAATCACCTGACTGCAACTACCACCTGAAGCTTGTCTTTTGCAGAAAACTTCAAAATGGGTGTCTCTGGCCCGACTGCTGTTTTCTTTTCCTCGTTAACAGCAATCCCAATTTCGTACGTGCTGAACAAGGTGTCTTCCATGACCGACCCCAGACTCATACTTCTTTGTGGAGTTCTGGTTTTGATATTCGTGACGCTTATCCCATACCTCACTGTCAAGTATCGGCCACAGAAAACCGATTCCTTTTTCTATGGTAAGGTTGCATGACGTTTTTAAGGACATTGTATTTAAAAGGATTTTACACCGAGTAAAGGTTTATGTATAGTATGACCAGAAATTATTGAGAATTCTAGGAATATGTTTAGTTGGATTTCTAGTATAAACAACCTTGACCAGCTATCAAGTGCGTGGTTTCATTCAAGAGAGACAACTCCGTTAATCCTTTTTCATTAGTTTGTGAAGAGTTATCACCTTTTGTTTACTTGCTAGCAGACGACATTTTCAGTGATCCTCAGTATGGATGATTTAGAGAAGAGGAAGTTGATTTTAGAGTATTATAACAAGGACATCAGATCAGCTAAAGTGATTTCAAGTAGAATAGGCATCCCTTTGTCCACTGTTTATCGTGTTTTGAAAAATATTGCAAATGGATATGGCATTGAGCACCAGGGAGGTGCAGGTAGGCCCAGAAAATTGACTGTCGGTGACAGGAGGCGGCTTGGTATTCTTTGTTTCTAAAAAACAAACGTAGGAGTTTAGAAAACTTAAGGCTGGATATGATTGATAGAGGAACTGTGGCTGTCTGTAAGGAGACAATTAGAACTGAGCTGCATGCAATGGGTTGGCAGAAAAGTTGAGGAATTCCATCACCGATCATGAAACCTGAACAAAAGGAGCGAAATTTGAACTGGTGTTTACAGCATAGAAATTTTAACTGGGACAATGTGATTTTCACAGATGAAAGTTCTGTGTGGCTGTTTCCTAATACACTGAAATTCTGGACCAAACAAACTGAAAAACCTTTGTATCAGCGCCCAATGTACAGTCCGAAATTTAACGTGTGGGGCGGCATATCTGTGTTAGGGGAAACGCCCCTCTGTGTATTTGAAGGGCCTGGTTTCGGACCCAAACAAAGACATCATTAGATTGGCCAAGCTGTAGCCCTGACCTAAATCCAATAGAAAATGTTTGGGGACTTATGAAGGAAAGTGTCAATAAGAAAAATCTGACAAATATTGCTGAAATGAAAGAAGAAGTGGTCCGATATTGGGACAGCATGGCAGTGTTCACGAATGGTGTTTCAAAGTCACAGGACATTGGGTCCTGTAAGTTTCAGATGTCTGTCTGACCCATTGAAAATGTACAGGACCCATGGAATTAAATTAAACACATTTCAGATTTAATATTTCTTATAATTGACATTGAAATTATTAACAAACATAAGATTTATAAACAGCAAACAAGTGTCACATGTCACATCTAACAACTTCAGTCAAAGTCATTGTGAAATATACAGTCAGACACTGGGGCCGGCAGGTTGTAGACTTCTGTCTGACCGTTGGCGAATCTGCCGGATTTGTCAGAGGGTCAGACGCTATTCGTGAACACTGCATGGACCACGACTTTCTAACTTCTTTGAGCAGTAGTATGCCCCACCGCATTGAAGCCTGCATTGCTGCCCATGGTTACTTGACAAAATACTAACTGTTCACCTGTCTTTGAATCTGGAGTTATGTTCTGCTAATATTCACATTTAATATGTGAGTAATGAGTGAAAAAATATAAAAAATTACAATCTTAAATTCTCAATAATTTCTGGTTGTACTGTATGTGATGTGAGTGGTTTGCAAAAGACTTATAATTAATTGTTTAGTAAATTGCACTGACACCCTGTTACTTACTGTGTTTGGGGCAATTTTAATTTGATAAGTGTTCCACATCAATTTCAACTGATACACATGAAACAAACTACAGAAACAAATCTTAGACCGAGTCCATTCCGCTTTCCACATGTACTTGATCGGAACTGTCATATGAGATGAGAATATGACAGTGGCAAATATTTCATGATTCACAGTGTCACTCATAATCAGGCAAACGGAACAACAACATTAGAATCGGTTTGGTGTTGAGGAATATGGACTTTTCCTGCTGTTTAGGGTAACAGTAAATTTCTGAATGTTTACTTTGTTCTGGGTACATTGGATTGGATAGATTGTAACATTGTTTGTGCAAATATTGTATTCAAAGTGTTGAAAGCCTCACAATGAATATTTGCACTGTCAATTTGAAATGCTGATATGAAAATTCAGAGGAATGATCTTGTTATGGGAGACGTCCTCCAAAATTCCACGCTTAATTTCACGCCAAGCCTACCCTCAGTAAATCCACAGTTAAACAATGACCATTTGCACATCTGCAAAAAGTAGATAATTTGCTATGTTAATAATGATATAATTAATGTTAAATTAGGGATACTTGACTTGCCACAGTTAATAGCCATACTCTTGACATACTAGTACAACACAAGTCTCACCACAATTAATGAAGCTGTCACCATGATCACATATATTCTACCTGATGGTAATCATGGTTATACTCAATCAGCTTGCAGGCTTACTGGCTGTATTAATTAATCCTTGCCTCGTTAGCTCTTTTATGAATTTTTTTGTTGATTCATAATGACGACCTCAAGATACATAGTTTAAACTGACAGCCAAAGCATTAACTTTTCAGCCTTTGTGTTTGTCGTCATCCTGCCTACATCAGGAAGTAAGAAAAGCCTGTTCTGTATTACATGATGCTTGTACATTGTCAGTTAGCATAAAAAAACTATAACATGTTTATTTACATTTTTTGTATGTAATAGCATGTATCCGTATGTCACCAAGTTGGTTTGAATCCTGTTTATGTGACAGCACATATCTGTATGTCACCTGACACCAAGTTTGTTTAAATCTTTTGTATGTTTACAGCATGAATCTGTATGTCTGTTGCAGTCCTCAGCATCTTCACATTCAGTTCTGTGATCGATCTTGTCATTGCGCTTGAGAATGATGGCATCATCGCTGATTTTATGGCCTTCTACCTGAAGGATGGGGAGCCGTATCTGAAGACTGCCTATGGGACAATGATCTCCTACTGGGATGGCGTTGCTCACTACGCCATGTACCTCACCATATTGGCAGCGCAGTCCTGGGGGTGAGGCTCAGAGCATATAACATTATAGTTTCATCACTTGGCAGGTTTCAGGGTTGTTTATATCAGAGCACATATGGTTTAAATAAGATGCACATGTAAAATAATGGCCATTGTGACTTTATACTAAATGTCACTACACAAGCAAAATGAACTGTAAACATGGGTAACAAAGAAACATTTTTATGAACATTTTTGGTCAAAGACTTTAAATGACATAGGTGATTTTTATCAACCCATTTAACTTATTTATGACATTCTAGTCTTTTGTAGGAGCAATGAGTAACTCTTTGGTTTTGAAGCAATGAGTTTTCAAACAAAACTCTTTCCTGTTGTCAGGGTAACGTAGTGGTGAAGGCATTCGCTCGTCATGCTGAAGACCTGTGTTTCATTTTTCACATGGGTACAATGTGTGAAGCCCATTTCTGGTGTCCCCCGCTGTGATATTGCTGAAATATTGCAAAAAGTGGCATAAAACTAAACTCACTCAGTCACTTTTCTGTTGTCCCCCACCTTGGTTTTGAATATTGCCAAGAATTAGCGTAAAATGACTCTCAGTAATTGTTGTTTCTTGTGTTTTTAAGCTGTAACAGCAGGGTTCGATCTTTACACTCACCTGCAAGCCCGGGGCGAGTAAAAATTTAGTCGGGCGAATGGAAACAAACTTGCACTAGTCCGGCAGACTACTAGTTTTCTTCAATGATTATTCATCAAATACTGCAAATGAGATCATCCCTTTTCAACTCCAAGATAACATCTACGTTCATCGTGTCACTTTGTTCAAAACATGAAAGTGGTCCCTCGCTATACTGCTAGGTTGGAAAGAACGTGCAAAACTGACAATTTTAGATATCCATTTCCACACCTTCTGTTCATTACAACTGGCCCCGATAGAGCATAGGTAACTATCTGATAAATTATAGCCTCGCTAGTGATAGTTGAAGATTACTTTTAGGTTTAGTTCTAACCCTGAACAGTTACCTCCCTTCCATATCAGTTGATCAACGTCCTTCTCAGCATATGATTCCTTCATTATCATCACAGCCACCGGTGACCATTGCAAGAATTTTGAAATCTTTCCTCCTTGTATGCATGTCTTTGGGACTTGTGAATTAGGACTTTCTTTGAGTCTGGCTTATCATTTCCCAGATTTATTTTTGTTTCTATTACCCAGATTGTTTCAAGACTGCAGACTCACAGATAAGCACCCAACTAAACATTCTCACAGTTCCAATTAGTTAAATAACAGATAGAAATAGAAACTTCAATGGGCTAGCTTGGGGAGGGGTATTTTCAGCATTATGGCATTCATGGTTTGTAAACCTTGGGATCAGGTTGCTTTGAGTTCATCTCCTTGTAAGTTGTATCATTGTAGCTGCATAGCACAATGGGGAGTGAGTGAGTATGGTTTCATGCCACTTTTGGCAATATTCCAGCAATATCACGGCAGGGGACACCAGGAATGGGCTTCACACACTGTACCCATGTGGGGAATTGAACCCAGGTTTTCGTTGTGACGAGCGAGCACTTTAACCACTAGGCTCCCCCACCGTGCCCTAGCACAATGGGGATCAGTGACTGAGTATCATACTGTAGAGAACTGCATGTACAGACTATCACAGTGAATCGGTTGTCGGGGGTAGGATTCGTTTCTCAAAAAATACTATGATTAAATATACACAGAGAGATGTGATTGCACCAGGCACACTGTACAATGATAGTAGTCTCCCAAGCCTGTGTTCATGTACGCTGCAGCCAAGTTTCATCCATGCTACTTCACTGTTTCAGCCAGAGCTACAGGGAGGTGGGCCTATACTGGGCGGGGTCGATCGGACACAGCATGTTCGTCTTCATGCCTGGCATCCTGATGGGTAGGGGATCTCAGCAAGCCTCATGGTGTCCTGCTGTATTAATTAACTCAAACACATTCAAATACAGCATATTGCTGTTATAATGTGTGAGTGAGTTCAGTTTTA
This sequence comes from Haliotis rubra, assembly GCF_003918875.1. Lineage (NCBI taxonomy): Eukaryota > Metazoa > Mollusca > Gastropoda > Lepetellida > Haliotidae > Haliotis > Haliotis rubra. The sequence goes on along the minus strand of NW_025767377.1, from coordinate 303,579 downwards.
TGGCGCATTCAGCAATATTCCAGCTATATGGCGGCATTCTGTAAATAAGTGAGTCTGGACCAGACAATCCAGTTATCAACAGCATGAGTATCGATCTGCTCAATTGGGAACCGATGACATGTGTCAACCAAGCCAGCGAGCCTGACCACCCGATCCCGTTAGTTGCCTCTTACAACAAGCATGGGTTACTGAAGGTTCATTCTAGCTCAGACCTTCATGGGTCGCTGTTATAATGAATTCAAAGGAACCACTAATATAACCATAGTTCCCCAGTTGTGAGAATAAGTAAACTGTTTTGTTGCATTGATCAGTGTGTTATTAGCATGTTCGTTGTACGCATATTTCACTGTAGTAGTTTTCAGTGAACTGTAATATCATTTTTCAAGTTACTCACCTCAACAGTATTTCAGTCATCTGTGCTTTAGATTTATATTCACAACCCTCCCTTGAGCTGTTCTACTGCAGTCCAGTTTTCAATAATGAATTATAAAAGTCGTATTGGAATTGTGGGACACATGGTGTCTGATAGCAAAATAGTTTTATTGCTTATCTGTATGTTCCTAGTGATAGTTCTTGCCTCGCTGTTACAGGGGAGCACGGCATCCGATGGCCGTGTCTGCTGAACTTACCATATCTCATCATCCCAGTGATAGCTGCAGCCAAGTTCCTTAGGGGAAGGCCACAGGAGGTGAGGGGCAAGAACATGGAGATATACTCGTTCTGTAGAGGTGACAATCTTGGTTAGAATGTGTCTTCAGGAACCCACACTTCACTGATCTTGTGTTTTCTGTGTTACTCATAATTTTGCAGCCAATAATTGCACATATACTATTTTGAAAATGTTTACTGACAATGGCTGAGAAAGAAGTTCTTTCTTTCTATAAATATTGCATTTACAACTATGACTGGAAATTATTTGATTCCAATAGGTCAATCAGAGGTGTCAAATCACAGTAGCTGCCTTAGACTGAAACAGCCAATTTAACAGCCACGTCACTACGGAAGCTAATTAGGCAATGCAACAGAATTTTGCGGTAGTTTAGCCAGCAGTAACAGGTGTGTGTTCTTGCAGGAGACCAGCAACAGACCACATCCGCCCAGCATCTGGCGCCGACCAGTTGACATCTTCCTCATCCTCTACCTCACAGGAGCATCAGTGCTGGCCATCATCAGGTTCATTGTAAGTACTGACGCGTGAAGATCATGGTCTTCTGTAACCATGCTTATAGTACATGCCGACAAAGGTGTGGTCAGGCTTTTGATCGTATCCCAATTGCATAGATCAGTGCTCATGCTGTTACTCACTAAACTGTTTGGTCCAGACTCGATTATTTACAGACTGACGCCATATAGTTGGAATATTGCTGAGTGCAGGAGACTGATGATGCTTAAAGGGAATTCTAAACACATAACACGTGTAGGTAATATGGGCATGTGTTCTTTATACACCAAAATATACTGTAATTTTTAACTTACCTTACCATAGGTCTTATGCATATTACCTCAAGCTCCGCTTAAAGAGATCAGACAGTCGTTGATTCGCCATTCTATAGAACGGCCACCTCGTGTATCGACGAGTGTACAGGCAACGGAAGTGACGTGATCTCCCCTCCCGCACAAGCGCGGTCCATCCAAAATCACTTTTACTTCAAGCGTCTTGCTTGTCAGACGTTTTTGTTTCGCTAAGTTTTCAGACACTTACTAATAGATTTCAGATATTAAAGTTATTGGTATGTATGTTTTTCTATCTTATGTCTCTTCTCTGTGGGTGAAGAACATAATTTACAAGTAACTTCACTTACCTGGCTGCCTCGTGTTTATGTTGTTTTTCGTTTTTTCACTTCGGTTTGGGGTGTGTCCCCACGTTCCGAGATTTTTCCACGTGGCATGTTTGGGTGTTTTGATACCTCTAGGGTTCTTCCACCTTCTGTTTCATGCTTGTTTATGTGTACCTTCTTATTTCTTGCCTAATTTGTGTGTGTTTTCACGCTTTTTTCGGCTCAGTGTGGGGGCAGCCATCTTGGTTGTTTACACGACTATCCCACTTACTTGGGCGTGCCCATTCTTGTTGTAGGGGTGCTTCCATTTTTTTGTCGGAAAGGGGTTATGTTTCTAGGTTTTTACGTTTCACATTTGTGTGTTACAGCTTTTTGTGTGCATGACCCGGCAGTTTTGTTGCATCTGCCCCTGGTGCCCAGACTGTGAACTGTTGCCTGTTCCATTGACGGACCCACACCCACTTTTGTACTCCGCTGTCCGAGATTTCAAGGCCTGTTCCATTGACGAAGCTCTGTCACTTTTGTACTCCGCTGTCCGTCGCAGATTTCAAGGCCTACCTCAGCTCTAAGAAGAAACGCTTGTCACAACGGAAGAGGAAAATGTCTTCCCCTGTTTCTTCTGTGGACTCCCCGTCTTCTCCCCTCGTGACGCCCGGTCGGACGCTTCTTCTCCTGTGATAGATCAGCCGTCCACCCATGCGCCTCGCTTTGCTTTACGCCTGAAGCCAAAGCGCCCGCCTGACGCCTTTGTTGACCTATCCCACCCGGACGCTTTGTCGCATCCGAGGTTCAGAAGTTGCTTCGACGCCTTTGCCGGGCAGCTGCGGAGCCCAAGCTAGCACCGTTCCAGCGCCGTTGCCTAGCTTTGTCCCTGCGCCGACGCCTGTGGCACTTGATTCTCCCGTTGCTGGCTTGTTGCTTCAACCAACGTCGATGCCTACGCCGACGCCCATGCGGACGCCGGCGCCTATGCCTATGCCGACACCTATGCCGACGCCGCCGGCGCATGCTGACGCTGACGCCTGCCACGCCAGCGCAAGCGCCAACTCGACGCTTTGGCAGACTACCGTATCCCCAGGAAGGCTACAGTGTCTAGAGAGGAGGACCTACAACGCCAGTTAATGGAAGAGCGTTCCGGCGCCAGGACGCCGAAGCGTTCCCATCGTTCTCGACGATCTCGCTCTAGGTCTCCTCGGCAGCATCATCGGGTCTAGGAGTCCTCGCCTTAGTTCGGATACTTCCGCCGCCGTCGCCGGTCTGACTCAAGGTCTCGCTCTCCGCGTGACGTTCCAAGGATAGGAGAGGCTCACGATCACCGATGCATGGGAGGCGATACCGTCGTCCCGCTTTAAGGTCACCTCCTGTTCGCGCTGCCGCCGCGGCGTCCACGTTCCCGACAGTTACTTTGAGTGCTGCTTCTCAGTTGTCATCGGTGCGCCCACCGAAGCCTGCTGCTTCGGGTCAACGATTTACTGCTCCTACCGTGTCCTGGGAGGACACTGAGGAGCGCTATTTTTCTCCCGATTATAATGAGGAAATGTTGCAAGAGGATGATGATGATGGGGACACCTACCTCCCTCTCTCTGCTGTGTTCGACTGGATTGCCGACAGACTGCCGGATTGTCCTTCTCCCTCTTCAGGTTCGGCCGACCCGAAGGCTATTCGGTCTTCTCCGGAGTTACTCCTCCCGCCTCACCCGATGGTGGCCGATGCTGTGGCTTCTTTGGACGCTGATTTTGCTACTTTGTCTCTCAATACCACTATTAAGGCTCCTAAGTCACGCAAAGGGGACTACAAGATACATAGTTTGGATTTCGCTGATGGAGGCGCGGCTCATGATGAATCCCTCAAGCGCTTATCGGGTTCCCCACAGTCATCTTACCGAGTGCAGGACTCCAAGATGTTGGCCATTGATGCAGAACTCAAGCGGATGTTGAAGCCTGTATCAGCGTTGGCCTCTGCAACTTCGGCTGCAGCTTGGGATTTGACGGAAGACAACACGTCAAGGTTAGAACATCTTACCACCCTGTTTCAATGGCAGGGTAAGGTGTTGCATGATTTGCTGGCGCACCTCCGGGCGGCTTTGGCCATGACAACTGTTGTTCGGCGGATGGGTTTCCTGGAGCCCTGTTCTTGGCAGGAAGAGTTTAAAAGGAAACTGTTAAGAGCCCCTTTATGCCTCTCGCTTCCTCTTTAATGACGGCATTCCGAGGTGTATAAGGAACACGCAGAGCTTACCAATACGGAGGTTTCTTTGTCACGCTCGAGCATTGAGTTCGGCCTTTCGTGGCAGATCATCTACAAGGGTAGAGGGAAGCGCCGTTACGTCCCGAAAGAGACTCCGTCTCGCGACGCCTCTGGCAGAGGACGTGGCGTGGCAGATCCGAACCTGTTTTTCAGCGCCCGCCAGCAGGATCGCCCCCCGACCCCTTCGACGCCCGGCAGGGGTAGGGGAGGCGCCGCCCACTTCGGGTCGCTGAAGTTGCGACCCAACACGACTGGGACCTCCCCGCCCCCAGTCGTGCCGGTTCGTCCTACCCCAGTAGGCGGAGACTGGGGATCTTCTGGCCCAATTGGACAATCCTGGAAGACCCGCTTGTCACCAACATTCTCAGGACCGGTTACAAGCTGCCAATCGCCATGTAGCCGCTTCTGACTTCAACGCCCCAGTCACGTGTGTATGCTCCAGACCAACAGTTACTGCTAGCAGACAGCATCCACACTCTGTTACGCAAACAACCTATAGGGACAGTGCTAGACCCCGACAGTCCCCGGGTTCTACTCACCAATCTTCCTGGTTCCCAAGAAGGACTCAGGAAACTACGATGATTCACAACATGGCAGTTTTCAACCACCTTTATCTTTCGGAACCGCCTCACTTCCGCATGGTGTCCCTGGAACAGCTACGAGCCAAGCTTATGCTTCAGGGTCTGGTTGGCCAGCCTCGACCTTCAGGATGCCTACCTGCATGTGCCCATTTACCACCGTCACAGAAAGTACCTGAGGTTCTTTTTCAACAGGTCCCACTACCAGTGGAAAGTGCTTCCATTTGGAATTTCCACGGCCCCAGAGCTTTTACTGGATTACCTCGCCCGATCACCCGTTCCTCCATCTCAGGGGCATCGACTTCACCCTTATATAGACGACTGTCTCATGAACCACCTCGACCCTCAGTTGCTTCGCAAAACAGATGCACTTTGCCATTCATCTCTTGCAGCAACTGGGATGGATTATCAACATAGACAAATCCCACCTGGAGCCGCCCCAGGAACTGACATTTATAGGAGGCTTCTTCCTGACACATTGCGACCTTTGTCAGGATTCCGCTAGATCGCTGGAGAAAGATTGTCAGTTTCGCCAACCGAGGTCTATCCCAGCCGCCGTGCTCAGGGAGTGGCAGTCCCTCTTAGGTCTCCCTCACCTCAGCCCAGGACTTGACGCCAGAGGTCGCTTTTGATGCTTCGGCCGCTACAGCTTCCTGTTGCCTTACATCCAGGCGGACGACCTTCAGTTGAGGTTCCTTTGCCCCTGCATCTCCACGCTTTACCTCCGCTGGTGGACTGTCGAAGTCGAACATCTGCGCAGGAGTCTCCTTGACAGAGTTTGTTCACGATCACGAACTGTTTGTAGATGCGTCTCTTCAAGGTTGGGGTGCACACCTCAACGACCAGTGACCACCTCGGGCTGTGGTCCGCACCGAGCTAGGATGGCACATCAACAACTTGGAGCTGCAAGCAGTCATTTTAGCGGTTCGACACTGGGTGCCTCTGTTGCGAAACACCAGGCTCCTGATAGCGCCGGACAATTCTACGGTGGTGTGGTTGATTCACAATCAGGGAACGACCAGGTCCAAACAGTTGTTGGAGCAGACGCTCCAGCTGGCCAGTCTCCTGGACGACAATGGCATCAGCCAGAGCCCGACACATCCCAGGGTGCAAGAACGCTTTGGCAGACGCTCTCTCAAGGCCGGGCAAACCGCGTTTCCAACAGAGTGGATGCTACATCCAGAAGCGCTCAAACTTCTTTGTCACAGTCACGGCCGCCTCTGATCGACCTGTTTGCGACTTTCGCTTCAACACACAGCTTCCGCTGTACGCGCGTCTCCGATTCCAGATCCAGCGGCATGGGCGTCGACGCCATGTCCTTGTCGTGGGAGGGTCTGGACGCGTAATGCCTTTCCACCACCAGTACTGTTGCCAGCGTAATAGCAAAGGTCAAGCGGATAGAGACGATTCGCCTCTGCTTTTTGTCGCGCTTTGGTGGCCAGCCAGAACCTGGTTCCCAGATCTGCGCCGCCTCGCCCGAAAGAAGTCCGCAACAGTTACCAGACTGGCCTCACCTGCTCAGGCATCCACACAGTCGACAGTGGCATCCCCGATCCGACTCGGTTTCATCTGTGCGGGTTGGATCATCTGCAAAAGCGCTGAAGGCCAAGGGCTTCTCCACGGGTGTCGCCAAGGTTATTGCTCGTGCTCATCGAGTCTCCACAAGATCACTCTATGATGATAAGTGGGTTTCTTTTGAGAAGTTTTGTGCACAGAAGTCCAAGGACCCGCTGAAAGCTTCTCCTCAGTTTATAGCAGAGTTCCTTCTTTCTTCGAAGTCCCGGGCGCCTCAAGGGCAACACTATAGGAACTTATTTATCGGCTCTTAACTCCGTTCTGGCGGTCAAGTGCGACAAAAAGGTTTCCAAGGTGCCAGAACTCATCGCCGTCCTCAAAGCGTTTAAGCTGGAGGACCAGAAGGCAAAGCTCCGTCCTCCTGCTTGGGACCTTAACGTCGTTCTTCGTCATCTGAGAGGTCCCCCTTATGAGCCCTTGGACACTGCTTCTTTTGAGAACCTCTCCAGGAAGACAGCCTTTCTCTTGGCCCTGGCCACAGCAGCTAGGGTTAGTGAGATCCACGCATTGGATGTCACCAGGGTGCGTTTTGAGCAGTCACGGCATGGTCTTGTTCATCTCGGACTGCTTTGGGATTTCGTGGCCAAGACAACCGGGACAACCGGATAGGGTCTTCTCCATCCCTCCTTTGTCTTCCATTCTAGGACCTCACGACGCTGAGGAACAGCTGCTTTGTCCCGTGAGGGCACTTAAGATTTATATTGCCAAGTCATCTTCCAGGAGGCAGTCTCGTAAGAGACTGTTCATCCCGTTGTCTTCTGTGGCCAAAGGTGAAGTTAATAAGAATACGCTTGCGCTCTGGCTCCGTGCTACCATCCTGACCGCCACGATGCGCGCAAGATCTGCCTCTCATCCTACAGCCAATAATCCGCATGAGATTAGGGCTCTGGCATCCACCATGGCCCTCCACAGAAACTGCACCGCTCCAGCCATCATGGAGGGTTGTTTTTGGAAGTCCTCTACTGTCTTCGCTTAGTCATTACTCATGGATTTGGCCGCCGAGGGACGTGGAAGGTCTTCAATCGCTTGGTCCACTGGTGGTTGCTCAGCAACTCACCCGCCCTACCCCATTAGGTAACTACTTCTTCTTACCTTCTGGTCTCCAGGTTAACTTACACTTTGGGTGTATTTGTTTTCCTTAGGGTTGCCTTTAGTTACTATCTGTCTCCTGTTCCAGGCGCCTCCTGCGACAGTCTGGCTTATTCAGTAGTTTCTTCTGGTTTTCCCTTGGCATGTGGGTTTTCGTGGGACCCGGTCCTCTGAGCCCGACACACCGGCCCTACTGTCGAATCCATATGCATAAGTCCTATGGTAAGGTAAGTTAAAAATTTATTAAAATCTAAATATTTTAGATATTTAAATACTTACCTTACCATAGGGCGCTAACTCCCTCCCAACGCTGGATGCTCCTCCCCTCTCTGGGCTCTTCGGACCTGGTCAGTAAAAGTGATTTTGGATGGACCGCGCTTGCGCGGGAGGGGAGATCACGTCACTTCCGTTGCCTGTACACTCGTCGATACACGAGGTGGCCGTTCTATAGAATGGCGAATCAACGACTGTCTGATCTCTTTAAGCGGAGCTTGAGGTAATATGCATAAGACCTATGGTAAGGTAAGTATTTAAATATCTAAAATATTTAGATTTTAATAAGATTTTCTGTTTTATTGCAGGCCGCCACAGGTGGTAATGTGACAATAGGCAAGTACTACTTGGAGAAGTTCGAGCCATACATGTCTGATCCATCACTCTACCCCAGAGTACAGGTATGTTGATGATGATGCTTGTATCATGATGATGTTCTGTTGTAGGTCATTATGGGGGCCACAGGGAAAGGAACCATTTTACTTCTAGGTCAATTACTACACTTTCAGTGCACATACAGAGACTAGTGGTTCTGCTGTTCACAGAGAAAAGCAATTCTATTTCAGTTCATGTCTGATATATTTTACAAAAGTAACTTCCATAGTTGTCTAAATTTGAGTTTCAAGACAAGTCACTCATTGAACATTTGGAGATATTTATCCCCAAACAAGATGTCCATAGATGCATTCTCTTTGATATGTCTCTTCGTTATGAGACATTGAATTCCATGGAGAAGTAAAATACCTGATGCACCTCATTGTCAACATTTCAAAGGGTCAGTATATAGCTGATGTAGTGCCAATGCGATAAATTGTAACCCGGCAACATAATGTCTTTATGCTGATGGTTTGTCATTAGTCATTTTTATTTCTTTAATTGGTAAGACTACAGAATACAGGATACCTTCCACCATCTTTGAAAGCATGCGTGTTTACTTAGGGTTAGGGTAAGGTTTAGGATTAGGGTAAGGTTTAGGGTTAGGGTAAGGTTTAGAGTTACGGTTGGCGTTAGTGTGACGTGACACTAAACAATATGGCTGGTAGGTATCCGGTATTTTGTAGGTGTACCCTTTAATTTACCCTTTCCTATGTCAAAATATTCTTTAGTGTAGTAATATAGGGGGCACAACTCTCCCTGCTGCTGTAACTGAAAATATGACTCTTGTGATGCAGTGATGCATGAGTGATTTTACTTTCTTATTCTTGATGGAATCCAGCTTTTAATGTTCACCCTACTGACATTAGTGTGTGCATGTATATATATGTATTCTTCCCTGACTTGATTGCGGCTGTTATGTGTACTTTCTGTGTCTAGATGATTGTGTACCTGTTCTACTTCCTGCCCTACTATGGCGCCTCCATCTACGGCCTCATCTACCCAGGAGAAACATGGATGTCTGACTGGTCCCTGTTACACGCTGGGGCAGCAGCACAGGTACATGAGATATCTACCCTTGATATTGGAATTTAGCAAGTTTTTTTTACTACCGTGACCTTAGTGCTAAGATCATTACTCTCATACTGCCACATAGACTTACAGCATATCTGAGCACAGTTTTACGACAACTATAGTCCTAAGATGACTTTGTGGACAGGAACAGGAACCTAGAATATTCTTTGTTGTCTTCAGGGCAGTGGGGTAGCTAAGTGGTTACGTGTTCGCTTCATCACGCTGAAGACCCGGGTTTGATTCTGCACATGGTTACAATGTCTGAAGCCCAATTTTGGTGTCGCCGGCTGTGATATTGCTGGAATATTGCTAAAAGTGGCGTAAAACCCAACTCACTCACTCTTTGCTCCCTTCAGGCTCAGTTCTCCTACATCGGGGCATCACTGCACTACCGGACTCCGTACATCCATCGCGTCCCACAGAACTCCTCCGCCCGACTGGTGTTCTGGCTCATCAACCTGGCCTTGTTCTTCGTACCCCAGCTGTTGGCCTACAGGTGTCTGTCAAACAAGGATTTCTTCAAAAAGCAAATCAAGAACAAAACCTCAAAGACCAACAAGAAGAAAGCCACATGATAAAAGTTGGTTTGTGGGTAGAAGATATATGCTGTACACCAAGTGACCTATTAACCTGTTGATTTATAAACTGCCACGGTTTATGAATACTGATAAACAGTATTTATTGCAGATTTTTTCACAATCTATGCTAGATAAATGTTGATTGGCTCATCTTAACCAGCAGTGTATCTGTAGATGAGGTAGCAGATGTGACCAAATTATATATGTTTGTACCGGTGATTAGTAATGAAGTGGCCTTGTCTCTCCTTGAAATACCACAAACTAGAACTAAGTCATATGGGGACAGGTCTTTCTCTAGAGCAGGACCCTTCCTCTGGAACAATTTACCATCCATCCTTTGTTCAGAAACAGAACTGTCAAATTTTAAAAGTGGACTCAAGACGCACCTATTCACCTCTGCACATGGATAAAGTGGACTCAGATAGTGCTTTTGAGCAATTAGATTGATAAAAAGCGCTTTACAAATATTTGTATGTATGTATGTATGTATGTGTGTCTACCTCAAGTTTTTACATCTTGGTGTGGATAATGTATGTCCAACAAGCCAACATGGTCAATACTGTATAGGTTTTAATTCAAGTTTCATCTTTAGAGTGAGTGAGGGAGTTTAGTTTTACGCCGCACTTAGCAATATTCCAGCTATATGGCGGCATCATCTTCAGAACAAGACTTAGTCACTTCTAATGATTATGATTTAATGTTTTCACTTCTAATGATTATTCCTAACTCATATGATTGAAAACTGAAGCAGAAGCCCACGCTAAACACTTTAGGGATCAGAAATATCATGGAGATATAGCATTTACATCAAAAACAAACTATTTTGAAAATTATTCATCCTTAATATTTTTGGCTCATGTTTTTTTTTTCATTTTGAATGTGGCTCCTTGGAATGTTTTTTGGTTTAGAAAATTAACACCCAACTTAACATTTATCCAAGGAAAACGTAACCCAACATAAGTAGGTTAGTGGTTTGGCATGTTTTCGGCCTGCTTGGTGTGACAGCCACAAAAAGGCAGTGTTCATGTGTAAACACAATTATGTGTTGAAACAAGGCTGTTGCTTAAGAAATGGTGGATGCTTACTAAGGTTTTGGTGTTTAATGGCTGTTTAACTGTGTTTTGAATGGGGCTCCTTGGAAACAAGGAGGTATGTGATTTACCATGTTTGAGGCCTGTATCAAGGGACATCATGAGGAAGTCTGCTGTCTGTGTTAGTCTGTCTCATATAGTGAAACAAGGCTCCCACTCAACAACAAGTGATGGATGTTTGGTTTATGGATCAAACTACCAGTTATATGACAAGTGTGAGCCTGATTTCCTTTCAGCCAAATATATTATCCTGTGTAATATGGTAGATCAATATGAGAAGGGAGGTAACTCTTGGACGCTTTCCCAAGGAGCATGTTTCCCAAGTATCTTCCATTCTAAGATAAATATTTACAATTTTATGTCATTTTACTCTTTGATCACATTTTTAATGGGGTCATTGCTATAAATTATATTTTGGTTTTGATCTTGACGGGTTTTTTATGCCAAACAAATATGTGGGCATGTAAAATTGCCTTATACATGTTGTAGGTAGTTAGTTGACTTTAACAATAGTTTATAATAATTTTTCTTAATTTTTTTATTATATTTTTTAATAGTAAATATCGGTCAGTTTCTGTGACCATTCTTTTCAGTAGCGTCCGTAGCATTTCTGACATTTGTCCTCAGTGGTGCTAAGACCGTTTAGGCGGGTAAACTAGTAGTTAAAGCATTGCTCATCACGCCAAATACCCTGGTTCGATTCCCAACATGGGTACAATGTGTGCAGTCTAAGTAAACTTAGGCTCAGTATTATTCGTTACACTGCTATACTGAGTCTAACAAAACCTTGTGGAAGGTTGTGTCAGCTAACCTTTGAGCGACCCATGACCGTCCAATCAAATGCAAGATGGCCGAACGGATTTAACTAATCAGACAACAACTACTTGTTAGGGTTCGGCAGGACTTACAAAACAGTTTTTGAATTTTCTCTTCCCTGGTCGCTGACACTGATCTATCAGCAAACGAAAATCCGCATAAAACACATATATTTGACCTGCAGTCTATACGCTTATGGATTTCTAATGACATGATTACTATTTGCTTATATTTTCGCAAGATGACATCCTTGAATATTGACAAAAATGCTATTGTCAGCAACTGTTTACTCATTGCGTGTATCACTCGGAAGCGATCGTGCGGAAAGTTTTTGTAGGTATAGGTTCAAACGGTATGTGCGAATGTTAACTTTCACGATTTGGTAAGCTGTGTTCTGATTGGTCAGTCCAAAAGGTTAGTTGACACGACCTTCTACAAGGTTTTGTTAGACTCAGTATAGCAGTGTAACGAATAATACTGAGCCTTAGTTTACTTAGACTGACAATGTGTGAAGCCCTTTTCTGGTGTCCCGGGTCGTGATGTTGCATGAATATTACTAAAAGCGGCATAACACTAAACTCGCTCATTCACTTAAAGACTGTTAGGTTGTTGTGCTTCTCTGCAGCCAACGAAACTGGTAAACGTTCATGACTCACTGCCAAGAGGATGATACCCAGGAATATTGTAGCTTTAAACTCCAACTCACTCACTTATCTGTCTGCTTATAGTAGGGGCGGTGGGGTAGCCTAGTGGTTAAAGTGTTCGCTTGTCATGCCAAAAAACCTGGGTTTGATTCACCACAATGTGTACATTTCTGGTGTCCCCCGCCATGATATTGCTTGAATATTGCCCAAAGTGGCATAAGACTAACCTCACTCGCTCATTCACAGTAAAAGCTTCCAAATTTTTGCAGTTTTGGAACAGTTGCATATTCTGAATGTTGCATTTAATTAATGTTTTCACTTTCGAAGTTGTTTTACACTGTAAGTTATGCATTGTGCAAAGATTGTTTTCTTGCAGTTTAGTGGATTAAGATTTTCATAATGGGAATTTATCTGTTCTTTTATACAAAGCATAAAAAAATCAGTTCATTCACTCACTAACACTGTTTAACAGAATCGTGAGTTTTTGTATATATTTGGATTTCGCAGATGTGACATCGTATTCAGTTATTGTAGACACGTAGTATATTATACAAGACGGATAACTTATATGTCTAACTAACCCTACCAGAGGATCCAGCTGAGGTAGACTGTTTTGTTATAATTAAAAAAATTGAAATATATGGTTTGTCAAATTTGTATCGTAAAAGATTAATGTAAAATATCCTTCAAAACGTCTCATTGTAAATTACAATTTTAGGTTTATCTTAATTATGTTAAAATCATATCTTATGTATTACTAGGTCATAATCTTATATTATAAGGTCAAACGAAAGAAGATAATGAATTGCTCAGTGTTTGGCATTGGCAAATTATGAATTCAACTAATGAAACAAAAGCAGAACAAGTTGTCCCCTGCAAATTTCCATAAGTCTAAATACTTGATCATGTTCATCAGCTCCCTTTATGATTTCTTGTTTTAGTTGTTTTACATGGCCTGGTAGTTACAGAGTCACCTTACATACCTAGGTTCAGTGCCCATCAAGGTTACAGTATGTAAGGGGCAGCAGGGTAGCGCAGTGGGAAAGTGCTATCTCATCACACCGATGACCCAGGTTTGATTCCCTGTGAGTGAGTGAGTTTAGTTTTACGCTGCTTTTAGCAATATTCCAGCAATATCATGGTAGGGGACACCAGAAATGGGCTTCACACATTGTACCCATGTGGGGAATCGAATCTGAATCTTCAGTGTGATGAGCGAATACTTTAACCACGAGGCTACCCAACCACCTCTTGATTCCCCGTGGTTACAGATGGCTGGAATATTTAGTAGATGAGACCAACCTCACTGACTCAGCTAGAGTGTAAGAAGCCTTTTATTGGTGCCCCACGCCATTGGATATTACTAAAGTAATAGTACACAAAGGGTGACATTTGTTTCTCAGTATACAACTGTAAGTTCATTCTTGTGCATTGCTTGTTTTAGATTGTTTTTTCTACTTAAGCTTTTTTCAGGTGTCCATGGAATTTGTTTATCTATTATTATTTTTTTTTAAATATTGGTGAACTCCAGTTCCAGTTCTTTTCCAGGTCAGTTATAATCTGGTCCATGTTTTTTTATCATGCTGCCAATGTACACTGCATTTCAGAAGGTGCATTTCATGTTGATTTTTTGCTTGAAGTAATTTTATTCAAGTTTTAGGATGACCCCTATCAAAGTAGAAAACTCTTCCTGTGAAAAATATATGGTAATATGTTTATTTCTTTAATAGGCCAACGGCCAACATGACAAATACATCATACATACTTTCAAAAGCGCATTGCCAACATTTGCCTCCCTCCCCCCACCCAACCCAACCCACCCAAGACCTTTCGTGACAGACGATAGCACTAAAAAGGAAATAAACTTTCATGGATATGGTACATTTCATTTAATAATACATAGCAAGGGATGACTTTATGTACTAAGATTCACAGGCATTTCATTATGTAAGTCTTTAGCTGTTGTTTTCTGGACATATTATCTATTGTATTCTTTTAATTTACATGCATATGATTTAGTGATGTGTGATATACAACCTCTTTATTTATTCAAGTCTTGTATTGTAGTTGAACAAAATATTTTTGACAGAATCTGAGACTAGAGATGTATTAACACAGTTTGTGATGACTGAATATAAAGGCATCTATCTATCAATTTTCTAAGCTGTTATAAGCATTCACTCATCATGCCAAGGACCTGGGTTCGATTCCCCTCATGGGTACAATGTGTAAAGCCCATTTCTGGAGCCTCCTGACATGATGTTGCTGGAATATTGCTAAAAGCGACGTAAATTAAACTCACTCATTAAGTTGTTACAACAACAGTCGCATATGACCCGCATATGTCACAATGGAACACCAGCGTTGTTACGGCCAAAACAACATCTTGACTGAAGTTCTGTTTACAACTTGAAGTAATCCATTGAGTGTATATAACCTGTGGTTTTCAATGTGAACCAAATATGCAGTTGCACGTTTGTTATGGTAGAGAGCATCCACTTGAGACTTGAGATGTTTTGTTGAATATCTCCTCTTGTTGCAACATTACCAATGAGTTAAGAAGATAATAGTTATATTTTGTGAAGATTGTTAATGTTTTTTAACTATTTAGCTGAACAGTCATATTTACATGGACATTTTGTAAGACCAGATTTTGTACTTAGACATTAGTTGGTGATCCCAGAGACCCTATAAAATCTATTATATGGTCTCTGGTGATCCTCATGATTCAATATATATTTGCAATCATATTTTAGTATTAATAATGGGGCCATGCTTTGGCAAATTGCCAGCCCTTCCAAGTTTGACTGAAGCTATTAACAAACTACTCAATTAATAATTCAAATGTTGTTGTAGATACAAGTGTTTCAGTTAATGATGGACGTTATACTTAAAAACAGGGCCTCGTTTTCACACAGGCCCATAATCATGCTAATTTCAAATGTTTAGCAAGACCATGTAACATGGCTCCTTTCTTAGGCTAAAACAATAACACCTGGTTCACAGACTTGGAAATGTCACAGAATATAGTGTTTGGGTATTTTGAGATCACTGAAAGGCTTTCTTTGATGATGAAAGGTGAGAATTTATGGATGTTTACTTCTGCATTGTGAGGAACATGACACATGAATATACTCCGAAATGTGTTGTCCCCATAATAAACAGTCTAAGTTAACTTAGGCTGAGTATTATTCGTAACGAATAATACTGAGCCTAAGTTCACTCAGACTGCCATAATAAAGAAGTTGACATCCGTAAATACTAACCTTTTTATGTGTATCACATGTAAATGCTGTTCAAAGACTTGGTGGAAGATAGTTATGATGCACAGAGAACCAGCACTATATTTTATCTATCTTTGGAATATCTATTACCCAAGCATTGATGTGACTCATCGAACATTGATTTTATGTCTCATCATGACAATATTACAGCAATATGGATTTTAGCATATACAGTTAAAAGTTAACACCAACATTAGTTTGTATTGTTTTTCACAAATAAACTTTCTTTTTACAACACAATTTTACTTTTTGTTTTCATGTATTATAGAAGTGTATTTGTTTTGTTCATAAATACACATTTTTCATGTCGGTGAAGATAGTGAACCATTTTAGCTCACCTTGTCAGAAGGAGCTCATGGTGTTGTGGGTGGTGGATTGTGTGTCTGTTCATCATCTGTCTATTTTAATCATCATTTTAATTTTAAGAAGGATGACAAGCACTGTATTAGGTCTCCAACTTGTTTATGGTAGTATGTTTTATTTCAGTTTTCATTTTTTTAATTTAGGCTTTTAAACATTGATGTAGTGTGTAGCAACAAAATCATTTTGATTTGTTAATTTCAGCCAAATAAGGAATAAGAAAAATATACTGTTCATGAATTGTTAAATGTTCAAACTATTAAAGAATTTTATGATTCTTCCTCCCACAAACCATTAAGTCAGAGAGGATGAAACTTTGATGAACATAGATAGGACAACACTGTAACCTATCACTTTTTTGTGGATATAGCAGAAATATGATGTACAGTAGTTTGGAAGGTTTGACAAAATGCATTGATCCATGAAATGAATGGTTACTACCTTGACAGTAAACCTTAAAGTATCACCCTACCACTCAGAGTTCCATGCATCTGGCATAGTCACGCTACCACAGGCAAGATCCATGTGATGATTCAAGGCATCTTACACAGTTCATACAAGATATTGTGTATTTTCTTAATCTGTATATTTTTTGACAAGTCTGTACATCAAAAGAAACATGATAGATTGGTTAACGTTCATAGAGAAAGTATTCAAAACAGGAAAAACTTCCATTTGCGTAGTTATCCTTTGTTTACATTAGTTGTACGACATCACTACTTTAATGAAGGCTTCTGCAGAGGTTTATCTACATGATAACATGATGGATGACTGAGGCTTATCCAGTGATTTATCTAAACCATAAAACAGACTGGATAGCTAGCGCTCTGACAAGGAGCTTTTCTGGTGGTTTTATAAACCATAAAACAGACTGGATAACTAGCCTTCTGACCAGGCGCTTCTCCAGTTTTTTTTTTCACATAAAACATAAACAGACTAGATAAGTAGCTTCTTGAACAGTCCGCCTCCGTGGTGTAGTGGTTAGAGCGTCCGCCCGGAAAGCGGAAGGTCGCGGGTTCGATCCCCGGCCGCGCCATACGTTAAAATATGGTCCCTGCCTGGCGCTCGGCATTAATGGGTACAACAAGGACTGGTCGGCTCGGAGTCAGTATAATGTGTCTGAGTGGGGTATTCATGCTTCACTGCGGCATGGTATCTCAGTGAGCTAGCACTATAAAACCAGCTTAAGTCTGGGCTAGTACAAGCAGCCGCACATACACATACACATACACACGCATGCACGTCGTCATATGAGCGAAATATTCTCAAGCACGACGTTAAACCCAATTTCACCTCGACCCACCTTTTTGAACAATGGCTTCTCCAGTGGTTTATCTAAACCATGATACAGACTGGATAACTAACGCTCTGACCATGAGCTCCTCTGTTGGTTTATCTAAACCGTAAGCAAACTGGATAACTAGCCTTCATACGAAGGCCTTCTCTAATCCAAATCGTTACACATATACAATGGATAACTCTTGTTGGCCAGTGGTAGCTCCGGTTGTCTATGTTTTTACCATAAAATAGTTGACTACCAATCTCCAGATCACAGGTTTGTGCAATTGTCAATATGAGAAACAGTAGTGGGAAAATTAACACATCGCCTACGAATTTCCCCATTCGTTGGTTTCACATTAATTTTAGACTCGCTGTGCGCATGCGCAGAGCGTGTAAAAATATCCTCAGGCAATATCCGGTTTGGTCGTAAGCTTTACCGATAGTATATAACAAGTTTTATGGATAACAACTGCCAATCATGGCAATTATGTTGTTTCCTTTGTCTATTATGTTGTTTCATTGTTATATACAGTATATATATGCAGCTCCTACACTTCATGTATCAC
This sequence comes from Haliotis rubra, assembly GCF_003918875.1. NCBI lineage: Eukaryota > Metazoa > Mollusca > Gastropoda > Lepetellida > Haliotidae > Haliotis > Haliotis rubra. The sequence continues at coordinate 285,970 of NW_025767377.1, read as the reverse complement.
TCTTGCTTGACAACGGTACAAGAATCTGTATCGAAACGTCGCACTCACGAAAATAAAGAAGTTGTTATCCATAAAACTTGTTATATATTGTACGTCTCAACTTCTAAAATGCCACTCAAACAAGTTTACCGATAGTGTAAACGCACTCTAAAGGAAGCGAAAATCATTAAACATTGCGTTTACGTTTTTCGACGGGTATAATGTCTCAGTTCGACTCACAATTAAACAGCGACACGACTAAGTTCGCGATGTTTACATTCCCACAATGCATTTAGTTGTAGAATGAATGGATCCACGTGTTTGTTATGAATGAAAAAATAGTTACGTCAGAATGTGACCTAACTGAGAGGTCATCGGTTATCCACTTGGGTAATAAATCATTTTATTACCCACGAGGTCAACGTATGGGTAGTTGCATACTAATCTCGTACGTCGTATCGCGTTGACATGTGTCGTAACGACTTGACCTGAGATTCTAACGATTTGATTGGATAACCGATGACCTCTCAATTAGGTCACATTCTGACGTAACTATTTTTTCATTCAATACAAACACGTGAATTCATTCATTCTACAACTTAAATGCATTGTGGGAATGTAAACATTGCGAACGTTGCCGTGTCGCTGTTTAATTGTGAGTCGAACTGCGACATCATATCCGTCGAAAAACATAAACCCAATGATTCCACCAGTGATGTTAGCCGAATGAAGCAACTGCAAACCAAGAAACGGGGTGCTACGGAGTAGGGCTTCCACGGGTACTCGAGTACTCGAGGACGAGTCGGGTTTAGCTGGACTCGAGTCCATTTTCAAGGACTCGAGGACTCGAAAAGGGGAGATAACTCGAATTATTGACGTTGACGGACTGTCTGCCATGTGTTAAGCATGTGCGGCCGTTAAGAAAAAGATATAACTTTAGTATCCCGCAGAAAATTCGCATACATCCAAACTGTCTCAAAATGAATATATACACAGTTCACAAAAATATGCACAATAATTACATGCTCAAAACGAATGCTATTTACAAATAAAACTGACATGAGATAATTCAATTAACCACATAGGTAAAGAGGCTGAATAATTCTAGTTCTAATCACATGATGGTGATTCAAAATATTTGTTGCATTCACGAATACTTGATGGTATGAAAGACTGTCGAGCTCTGTTTTGAAGGAAGGTAATCGACAGCAGCGTCCAGAAGGAAGTAGTTCAAAATGGTGAGATCAAATATGTCAACTGTCAAATTTAATTTTAACTGCCTTTTTGACTATACTCGAAATACACTCCAGAACTTTTGCAAGCAGTATTAACAATATTGAAAAGTCTGTTTTTGTTGCGATGAGACAGATCCCCATACAACATAGAAAATTGTAGGTCAACACACTTTGAATAAAGGTTTGATAAAAAACTGTCATTACGGTTTTGTCAATGCCTTGACGATAATAATGTTCAGAATCAGAAATTAGGCCAGTAACAGTGGCGTCATCTGCAAATTTCACAGTAAACAAGTCATATATTGACAAGTAACAGTCATTGGTATACAAAATGAAGAGTACGGATGAAGAAACACAGCCATGCGGATCTCCAGTAGAGGTTGAGAGAAAGAAGATTGATAGCCATTGACACTGACATACTGAGTTTTATGTACCCTGAATTCTTTAATCCATCTGATATTTTTTTATTAACACCTAGATTAAATAGTTTACTCCTCAAACGGTGTGGCTGTATGGTATTAGTTGTTACAAGTCTGCAGATGAGAGTTAATATTATACATCGTTTGAGATTTCACTTCTTAAAATGATTAGGTAACTATCTTGACAATTGATCGTTTGCTTGAAAGGTATGAATTTCGAGTACTCGGGTCCGAGTCGAGTCTCACCCCTCGAGTACTCGAGTCCAAAAAAATGGACTCGTTGACTGTAGGAGGCTGTACGAGGCGATGACAACTGACATGCATCGTGACGTCGGTTGCCAAGGCAGTGACGTCATTACAGTGTGACGTCATGCAAATATTGTACTACAGTATAAAACTCTTCCGCAACCTCTTTATGAAACCGGTTTCGGTTTGAAACCATAAACATAACAAAAATACGCTATTTTGTCAATTTAAATGTATGTAAGACGTGAGTAATAAATAAAATACCACACTCGGTCTCATTACATACGAATTATACGAAACTCGTGACCTTCCTATGTTATCTGACCTCGCTTTCGCTCGGTCAGATACCAAAGGAAGGACACTCGTTTCGCATAATTCGTATGTAATGAGACCTCGTGTAGTATTCTCTATGTATCCAACACAGATAATGTCAACTACTATATGTCTCATAAAACGAAAGGCGGATTGGAATGACCTAACCAGCTCAACTTGAACAACGTGATTGAAATGCCACCAACTGTCTTCCTGTATATCTTCAGAAGCCGTTTAACACTGCATGCCATGATTAGTTGAGTTTAAGTACCCCTTTGACATTTTCAACAATTACATTCAAAAACTGAAATATATGGATTATTTCGAAAACTGAGGCTTTAATCGGTTTCAATGTCTAATATCCGTTTATATCGCTTGCGTTGGTTATTCTATATACATGTACACTTATTTACACCATGTTTAATCAAAATATATTTTCAGATAGTGTAAAAAATACAGTATAAAATTACAATGCTGTTTATTTTCAATTCAACAGCTGTTTAACATTCAGGTAGAAAAGGTTTTCCGTAGAAATAACTGACAACAGTGATGTAGTACTTATAGTGAGGTCATGTTGAGGGCTGCAACTGGCTGCTCTGTGGTTGTAGGGGATATCTGGCTGTGCTGTATACATACCTTGTGTGACCATCATATGCATTGATGACGGCAACACATCTCTTGTACACATGGATTAACCAGTTTGTGAAGGGGATCGATCCCCATACTTTAGGCGTGGCGTCAGATGTCCGGTGTTTAGGAAGTCTTATGAACAAGCCCTATTCACGTTCAGTTTCACTTTAAAAAACACACACATTTTATTAAGTTTTCGCGTTTCTTTTGGTTTTCAGTATATGTTCAGCGACTATTTAAATCTCTAAATGAGATGCTTGTTTATATTGCCTTCCGACGTGGGCTCTACTTCATTGACGCTGCACGCATGCTTTCAGTATGGTTGCTAATTTGTTCTCAGCGTTGGTATTATGCTTGACCTTCCTTTCCTACCAAGTGGAAGGTAAGTTAGAATTTATCTCTTTCTCCCACTAATGACGATGGAAATTGTTCTTTTCAAATGAAGATTTCCAAGCTTTCCACATCCTAAACAACAACTTACAATCAGTAATTTTTCAGCCTAATGTTAAAGAAAAAAATCAAAACACTGCGAATTTTGTCTGAATATTCAACTCTAAACCGTTGTGTTCTAATTTGGGTTTGGTTTCAAGGTTTCTCATAACAGTAAAAACTGGAGGTAGATAAATTGTTTGTGTATTGGAAAAACCTGTGAAGATTCGGATCAGAAAGTCAATCTTCAGAGCTCATGGTTGTCGTAAAAATGGCTAACGGAATGGAATTGTTCTGACTTGGTTGACTCATGCCACGGGATCCCATGTACGTAGATAGATGCGCATGAATTCAATCACTGGAATGTCTGGTTCAGACTTGCTTATTTACAGACCGCCGTCTCAGAGCTGGAATATTTCAGAGTTCAGAGTATAACAACGAAATTTATACTTATTAGGAAAACATTATATTAATATACATATGCTTGTATCACAATCGATGTTACCTATTTGCCTCATTTACTAACATGCAACGCCGGTGCAACGTTAAAGTTTAACCCACTCATTCACTCACTCACTCTATATCCGTGAAGATCCGAGTTAGAATTGGTCTTCAGCAACAAATACTTGTAAGAGTCGACTAACAGGATTGGATGGTCAAGTTTGATGACTTTGATGACACATGTCATCGCATCCCAGTTACGTAGATCGATGCTCATGCTGTTGATCACTGGATTGTCTGGCCCAGACTCGATTATTTACAGACCGCCTCCATACAGCTGGAATATAGCCGAGTGCGGCGTTAAACAACAACCAACCAACTTAGTATTAAAGCACAGAAAAATAACTCAGAGGGCCAAATACATCTTTAAGCACGGATCCTGAAATTTTCCGTAAAAGTCTTAACCCTTTGCAAATAATCAATCATATCCCGAAGATCTCCACTGAAAACCATGGACATCTCCACAGCAATTACTTGAAAGAATATGTAAATATCGCGAACCTACAGATAACATTTCATTACAAATACTCATTTAACGTGCATTTTCCATGTCCATTTAATATCCGGGTGTAAGTGTCATGTGTGGAATGAATTATCAAGAGAAATAGCAACACATGAGTAAAACAGGCTTTCTTATTCATGGTTGATTGGACAAGCTAATTAGATGTTTCAACTCTAATAATTATTGTGGTCTACATATGTCCAAACACGTGACCAAAGACATCTAGTGTTCGAGTGTGGACCTCACTTTCATGTGTAATTCCACTTGCCCAGTCTTTAAAGCTGATGTTAGCTGTTCAGACTCGAGTCACGTACGCGTGCCATGATCCCAAATTGGCCCTGATAACAATCTTGTGTCAAAATGGGTCTTACTCAAAACTAAGCTGACATGCTCAATTAAACCACTAGGGAAGGTTATGTCCATTGTTCTTGGAAGTGTTTTATTAGCATAGCTGATTAACTGCCCAAGACAATTATTTGTATTTAAACACAATAAAATTGTACTGTTTTTTGATCATCTTCATCATGACTAATACATTACACGCATATATGTAAGTACATGTATGTCCTCGTGGTGTAAGCTGTTTAATTACCCTCACTACGGTAGTTATTTAAATAAACTCTGCTCAGGCTAAAGCAGACACACAGAAACACAGACACACACGCACGCACGCACGCACGCACGCACGCACGACAGGCGTGTTGGAAAAGATCAAGGCAGTTAGTTGATTTGTTGTTTAAAGCTCAGTAATATTCCAGCTACATGGCGGGTCTGGACCAAGTGTCAACCAAGTCAGTGAGCCCGACCACCCGATCCCGTTTGTCACCTTTTACGACAAGCATGGGTCACTGAAGATCAATTCTAACCCGGATCTCCACGGGTCTGGAAAAGATGAAGAAAGAATGTGCATCCTCAACATCTTGAGATTCAGTCAGATCGTGTCAAATGCACTCATCGCCCGCTAGTCATCTGTTGCTACGTGTATATACCACGTGTATATAGCACACACAGAAACATTAATACTTCCACTAGTAACACCAGGGCCCCGTTCCTCAAAGCGACAGTCGTAACTTCCATACTTTAACGGGGCGGTGGGGTAGCCTAGTGGTTAAAGCGTTGGCTCGTCACGCCGAAGACCCGGGTTCGAATCCCCACAAGGGTACAATGTGTGAAGCCCATTTCTGGTGTTCCCCGCCGTGATGTTGCTGGAATATTGCTAAAAGCGGCATAAAACCAAACTCACTCAGTCAGTCCATACTTTAACATAGACTTACGACTGTCGTAGCCCTGCGGTCGCTTTGAAGAACGGGGCCCAGGGCCTAGATTTTCGAAGCTCTCTTAGCGCTAAGATAGTCGTAAGTTAATGTTAATGTATGGCACTTACGACTATCGTAGCGCTAAGAGAGCTTCGAAAATCTAGGCCCAGGTGTTTAGCTAAACTGGAATGGTGACTCTCCGAGCTTAGGTCACCTAGTTTTCCCGAGAACCGACACAAGATAACATCAGTAATGATCCTGTCTGATGTATAAAACATGCTCTTCATGAACAGGAAGCAGGGCCAAGATGGAACCAACGCTCACCACTATAGGAGATACGCTGACTTAAAACCAATATAAACAGTGTCTGCTGATTGAAGTTATCTGTTTGACAGTCCTAGAACCATCTATTTGCTCCTCGTGCACAGCACTATCTTCATGTAATCGGGCTAAACGAAGCAAGTCGAGAATTTCCCCAGGAATCTCCTGGCTCCGGGTCTCTTTTTCAATTTAAATGCTATTATTTGTTTTTTGAGCGTTTGTCTATGCTTGCGTATTTAATCAACCTTGTTGCGTGAGCCGGGAACCAGCATCCCCGCCTGCATCATGTCAATAGATGTTAAAACATGGTACTTAATGTTACCCTGCCTGGAGTTTGGGCGTTAAGAGCATAAAGCGGGGATTGTCTGGTTTAGAGGCAGTATAACTTGTCATAGTGGGACACTTTGTTATATAAGTACAATATGACATGAATTTAAGCCTAACTTCCCCTCACCTCAACTCATTAGATTTCTCACGCTGCAGATATATCAGCCCCAGAATCTCCGGGCCGATCGAAACGGTAGCCGAGCAGAAGCGTCACCCTTTCTCTGGTTTGTCTTGCCTTGGCACGATTATATATGATACGTTTTTCATACTGCAGAGTACGGTGTTAAACAACATTATAAGTTGTTCACTGGTCACGAGGGGGACATGGGTTGAACTTGATGTACCCTCGATGTTTGTTTATGTTCCCTAAACATCAACCCATGGGCCCCGAGGGACCAGTGAACAACGTATTTATCTTACCGAACACCTTAATGTTAATTTTGAATTGTTTGAAGCATGGGTAAAAATCTTTTGTAGCCATCGCTAGATTTTGCTGACAAGAAAAACAGATTTAGAGTTATCTCCATCCCATCGATTTGCATTCGCAAAACATCGGTAACTTCCGTTGATCATATACGTGATTCAATGTAATTCGAGATAAAGAATTACTACCACGAAGTACCAAGTGAGTTGCCATTGACAGCGGGGTACATTGACATGTTACTCGCTTGTAAGCGGGGTACATTGAAAATAATAAAAGTGCGCTCAGCCAATCAGAAAGCGACATTTATGTGTGAGGTAAGATAATCGCGTATGCACCCATTAGTCGGCTCTTTTTGGTTTCTTTGTTTGTTGTTTAACGCAGTCTGTAAATCATCAAGTCTGAACAAGATAACCCAGTGATCAACAGCATGAGCATCAAAGTTCGCAGCTGGGATACGATGACAAGACGCCTCGTTTGGAAAGATTACAAATATAAACTGACGTACAAAAAAAGAAAGTACACATCCGGTGCTATAATATTATTTTCCAAAATACAACGTAAATGTTTTGAAATGTGTTTAATTGCGACTTGCTTGTCACTAACATTGTGTACGTGTTGTCAAAACACCACAGACATTGTTCACTGTGTTAAAGGTCACATGCAACCAAAAAATCAAAAATAATTAAAACACAATTATCACTTATTCATGACATATAATATACATTGCTGGTTATGAAAAAACATATGAACAAAATTATAAGCGTACAATCGCAAATCAAAAGTGCAATATTGTGTACTTGGGTTTACTTCCCAAGAAACGAAGCAGCCGGGATACCGAACCCAGTCAGAGCGGGTGGGTGTGCACTCAAGTGTAACGGCTGGTTCATTTGCAGATGCCCCCACGGCTCATTGTGTGTGTAAATAGAGAGATTTTGGGTTTTGTAAATACATGCTCATTTTTTGTGTATAACATTTTACAATCAACAGACATCATAACATGTCATGTGTTCAAGTATCACACCTGCCTGTCTGTGTAATTACATAATGTGACAGAGACCGAACTCGGGCCATACATCAATGCGTTTTGTTTATGGTGTATAGCCTGATTGGTGTTAAGTTCAAATTGCATGTGGTCAGTGATAGCAGCTGTGTATTGAATATTGTCATTAGCAGACAGGCAGGCAGACACAAAGGTGTCAATAAAACAAGACATTGAGTTTTGTCTGTGACAACGACATATCTATATCACAGTTAGAAATTCTGTCAACGCTAAATAATGACATTGCTTTCAAGTATCGAACTGAGAAAGTGTCTCGGTAAGAAGAACGTGTGCTGAAATAGACAAATGAAATTATATAAACAGTTAATTTACTGTCATAACATATAAAAAGCTCGCGCCTGTGAGATATCAACAAAACATTAGAAAAATAGCTCACACAAAAGCCTTCACCGAGTATTCACCGGACAATCCAAGCTGCGCGAACCTATTTAACTGCGCAAGTGCTATGAGCGCAGCCCAGCTGTTGAAACCAGTTTCCCGCGTTTTTTTCATCGCGTTATTTTTCAACTTTATTAGTTGAATTTGCATTTTTGACGATTTGTTTCGGTAAGTCCATACCGAAAGGTATCAGAATCTGCAAAGTTGTGTTTTACGTTGCATGTGACCTTTAAGGTTGGGATGTAATGAAAATCATCACTTTGTTGAATCACACGTTCATGATACGCACCAGCAGTATATAACACCGTCGCTTCAGATTTTTAGTGATCTCCCAGTTAAAGGCACATCAAAATGCAAAGATTACCAGCGAGAATTAGCCATTGGCATGTCGCAGAAGGGGCTTCGAACAGCACACAAGGCAGATCATCATCAGACTAATGTGACGCGTCAACCAGATTGGCCAGACATCTAACAGTCCCAGAACTGCAAGACCGAGACAGACCACCTCGCAAAAACACCATCACCTGCGCATTCTCAACTGGATGCTCACATTGACGTCATCAGCATCAACAGCTTTGAGTCACCTCATCAGTTGGACTGTCGTCATCCGGGTCTATCTGCATGCCGTTAATGTGTTACCATCGACTGAATCGTCTTGGATGGGCTAGGAACGAGAGGTGCTGTTACATCGCAACTGGGTACGATGCCCGTGGTGTTTTGGCATCAAATATGTGGTGCCCTTATTTCAAGTCACAAATAAAACACACACAAAATATCTACATTGTTTTTAAAAAAATCCAAAAGCATCAGCTGGGTACTTTCTTTTGTACGTCAGTTTATGTGTACATGCGTGTGTTAAAGCTAACGTGCTCTAGGTTCTATTACACCAAATCAGAATCCATAGTTTAACAAACACTTTCCTTAGGGAGCCTTCAGTGCAGACCGAATCATCTGACAGCTGTGATTGGGTAATTTTGTGTAAAATATTTGTGCTTTTAAGTATACATTCATCCAGTAATGAAAAGTAGCCATATTTTAAAAATCTTTTTAATATTTAGTGCTGATTTTTTTTTACATGATGGTTAAGCTGAAATATTTACGCTGAATGTGACCACAGGTATTTTCAGGCGGTCGGCATTTTGTGCGGAACTGGGGTTGGTCTGTTTAGCTTTCTGCACTTGAAAAAGGACCTGGTCGAGGTGGTCATTTTTATATAGTTATTGCTTCGTTTGGGCCAGACTATGCACACATGTACATGTAATAGCTGTTGAAAGCTTAGTTATATTATTTTGAAAGGACAGAGGCGGATACAGCTTTTTGAGAAAGGGAAGGGTGGTGGGGGTGGAGGTTGTGCACACTTCATTTTCACCCGTTTTCAAGGGTCATTTAATAAACTTTCAGGACAAAACGGCGGGTGCGCATCCCCGCATCCCCCCTCTGGATCCGCCTATGAAGTATCATGTTACTATAGAAATCAGTTGGAAAATATTTTGATTTGGTGTAACCTCTAAGCATTACTTCGTCACTGGCAGGGAACTGCCCTTTTGGACGCTGGGGCAAGGACTGCCGTCGACGATGCAGCTCAAGATGCGTTGGGACTTGGTGCGAGGCGTCTACGGGGAAGTGTAAACTAGGTTGTGTCGATCGTTTCTATGGGGACCGCTGCGAACAGCGTTGTTGGAACTGTGGAGGATTTGGCCGGTGTTACAGGGACGGTAGATGCATATACACCTGCTCCGCCGGGTGGGCTAGACCGATCTGTTTGAGCAGTAAGTTGATGGTTGAGCCTCCACAGAGGGATTAACTTTTCTGTCAAGTGAAAATAAGTTTTGACCAAAACATTACAAACGTAAGGAATCAAGGCGCTTAAGGATGTACTTAGGAGTTTTGGCCATTTCTGATATTTTCTTTGCAAGACATAGTCTACCAACACACAGCAACAACTCAGCACGAATTCATGGGGTTTTGTGGTGATGATTGAAACTTGTTTTCTAAATGGAACGTTTCAACAATTGTAAAGCCTTATACTATTGACCTAATATTAAACTACCGGGCAAAAGAAAGTTATCACTTTAAAGCAACTGTATAAAAAACAAACACGCTGATACAGGTTGAACCCAACCAGAACATATTCGCCAAAACGCAACATCCGAAAACTACGTAAGAATCGTGTAATTTTCAAAACGTGAATAACAAGATTGCGGGACATAGGTCCAAATGCGCGAGTACGGACTGTGGCATAAACACCGATGTTGAACAGAGAAAGCATGCAGTAACCAAAAAACCACCACGAATATGCCAAGACGTATGCAAGCGCAACTAGAGGCGGTCGGTATGGCCAGTATGGGGGCTTCACAGCCTCAGCTGGCAAAGAACCTTCAACTGGCAATCAGACCCCCATCAGCAAATTGATAAACCGCTACCTGCAAAATGGACATACCCAATACCGCCCAAGATTGGGAAGTCCAAGAGTCATGACACCACCAAAGACTGCTCCATCTGGCAGATCTGTGACGGCGATATCAGCGGACTACAGTCCTTCCACGACTTGGGATGGCTGGTATACGAGCCTACTGGCCATTCCGTGGAATGGCCTTGACCCGTCTACACCTTCAACGTAGACTGCAATGGGCACGAACCGTACGTCGGTGGCAGCTACGTGACTGGGAGAGAGTACTCTTTACAGATGAAAGTCGATTCAGCCGGTTCAGAAACGATGGCAGAGCCTTTTGACGAAGAGAAGTTCATCCATTCAAGAAGTTCACCCGTTCGATGGAGGAGGCGTCAAAGTATGGCCAGAGAACAACACAACTGGATATCATCTGAATTCCCCCAAGCGATACAAGGATGAGATGTTGAGACCTTTTTACGACAGCAGCCAAAAGGAGTCATTTTGCAGCAAGAAAATGCAAGGACAGTTTGTAAAATATTTATCATAAATCTCACATACGTCTTTGTCTATGTTTTGGTCAAGTGAATTCAATGGTAACTTTCTTTTGCCCGGTAGTTTATATATTATTACTGAAATACGTTAACATATTTGGGTGGAAAGTGTATTATTTAACGTCATTAGGATGGAAACAATCGCCGAAACTAAAAAAACACACCTATGTTTGCACAGAGTATACAAATACCCGCTTTTCCTTTTATTTTATTTGATATGAGTGCCGAGTTAACCCCTAAACCTACATAAACTATTGACTATGGACAACCAACTTATATACCTAACAAGGTAGTCAGTGTTGGCGCTGTTTCTCTTTAAATCTTCAGAGATTGACTGTGGACAACCAGCTCCTATCACCACCATGGTAGTCAGTGGAGGACGTACACACTACGGAGACCGAGCTACGTACAGATGTGTGAGTGGTTACAGTGGGGTCGGGAGTGGAACGAGCACCTGTCAGGAGAGCGGAATCTGGACTCGACCAATGTTAGTCTGCAACAGTAAGTATTTATACACAGCAAGAGAGAACGGAACCAACTGAAGTATAAGACTCGAGATTTGGGCTGTTTGTCTTTCGCCCTTCCCGAAAGTTTAATGTGGACAACCACCTCCTAAAGTAAGGTCGTTAATGGTGGCGCTGTTTTTTCTTTAAATCTTCAGAGACTCTCTTTGGACAACCAACTACTACAAGTAAGGGAGTCAATGGCTGCGCTGTTTGTCTTTAAATATTCAGAGATTGACTGTGGACAAACAACTCCTAAAGCAAGGCAGTTAATTGTGGCGCTGTTTGTCTTTAAATCTTCAGATACTCTCTTTTGACAACCAACTCCTATAAGTACTATAAGTAAGGTAGTCAATGGTTGCGCTGTTTTTCTTTAAATCGTCAGAGATTGACTGTGGACAACCAGCTCCTATCACTAACATGGTAGTCAGTGGAGGACGTACCTACTACGGAGACCGAGCTACGTACAGATGCGTGAGTGGTAACAGTGGGGTCGGGAGTGGAACGAGCACCTGTCAGGAGAGCGGAATCTGGACTCGACCAATGTTAGTCTGCAACAGTAAGTATTGATACACAGCGAGAGAGAACGGAATCAACTGAAGTATAAGACTCGAGATTTGGGCTGTTTGTCTTTCGCCCTTTCCGAAATTTTATTGTGGACAACCACCTCCTAAAGTAAGGTAGTCAATGGTTGCGCTGTTTTTCTTTAAACCTTCAGAGATTGACTGTGGACAACCAACTCCTATCACCAACATGGTAGTCAGTGGAGGACGTACACACTACGGAGACCGAGCTACGTACAGATGCGTGAGTGGTTACAGTGGGGTCGGGAGTGGAACGAGCACCTGTCAGGAGAGCGGAATCTGGACTCGACCAGTTTTAGTGTGCAACAGTAAGTATTGATACACAGCGAGAGAGAACGGAATGTACCAGCCACCAATATTTCCAATTTCCTGCGTATTAAACTGTATCTTTTATGCATTGATTTTCAACATGATACAACTTTGTATCAACGTGGTTCGTTAAATTGTGTATTTCACGCATACACTAGTACTCACTTGTGATCGACATTCCACTGACTTTCCATTCTCTTTCCTTTAGAAACACCTTGTAAAGACGACTATTCCTTCTGCCAAGAGGGTTTTGTCAACTGTGATGCTCCGGGTATAAGCGAGGCTTGTAAGAAGACCTGTGGAGCTTGTGAAGACACACATGCAGGTAGGGTAGCCTTGTGGTTAAAGCGTTCGCTCGTCACGCCGAAGAATACACATGTGTTTGTATCTGTCGCACGCTTAGTAGCTAAGCGTGTGTGTGTGCGTGCGTGCGTGCGTGCGTGTGTCGCTATGTGTATGTCTGTCTGTGTGTGTGTGTGTGTGTGTGTGTGTGTGTGTGTGTGTGTGTGTGTGTGTGTGTGTGTGTGTGTGTGTGTGTGTGTGTGTGTACACCAGAAATGGACTGCACACATTGAATCCCATAGTGATAGGGACATATACTAGTAGATATATTTGGTTTGTCGGATACGTAAGCTTCATTCCGTTACGTCATATGCACGCATCCTTGCTATACCTGCAGATAGGAGGAGGGGTAGGCCTGGGTTCGATTCCTCACATACTACAATGTATGAAGCCCATTTCTGGTGCCCCGCCATAATATTGATGGAATTTTCCTAAAAGCTGTGTAAAACCAAACTCACTCACCCGCTTTCTCATTCTCTGTACCTGCAGAGCCATGCGATGATCCAGAGCGATGGGGGTGGCACTGTGGTGAAGCTTGTTCCACTGCCTGTAGGGAACGACGATGTGATAGAAAATCGGGTCACTGTCTTGGGGAGTGTATGGTCGGCCACTACGGCGCGGCCTGTGACCTCCGTTGTGAGAACTGTGATGAAGGAGGGTGCTTCAAGAATGGAACTTGTCGTCAAGGATGCAGACACAAATGGAGGGGGCTTCAATGTGATCAGAGAGATTAAACTTCTGTATCCCTTCAACTAATGAAGGGGTGGTGGGGTAGCTTTGTGGTTAAAGCGTTCGCATGTCACGCCGAAGCCCCAGGTTCGAATCCCATATGGGTGCAATGTATCTGTATGTGCCGCTTTCAGCATATTCCTGCAATATCACGGCATTTTATACGAACGTTAAACACGGAATGTCCCGAACGTTTACGCCGGAATGTCCAGTTCCTTGTAAAATGATTCAGGAAAGAATACAGGATCGGATTATCGGATTAACTAATCATTGTTACAGGCTAATGTCTGTTTATATATATTAAAGTGTTAATGAAAGATGAGAAATATGCAACGCAAACTAGTTAAAGAATACCTTATTCTTTTATTTTACATGTCTGGTTTATCTGTCACGCAATAAGAAAGGCAGATTGTTTGATTTGCTTACACGTGCCGACCCGTGAGAATCCGGGTTAAAATTGGTCTTCAGCAACCGATGCTTGTCGACTAACGGCATCGGGTGGTCAGGCTCGCTGACTTGGTTGACACACGTCATCGTATCCCGGTTGCGTAGATCGATGTTCAAGCTGTTGAACACTGCATTATCTGGTTCAGACTCGATTATTTACAGACCGCCGCTATATATACTCATGCCAATAATGGTTGTCACCCCCTTCAATTTTTTTAATTAGACCATACATGAGAATACACCAGACCATATGAGAGTACATCGGACGATACATGAGAGCACATCAGACAATACATGAGAGTACATCAGATCATATGAGAGTACATCAGACCATACATGAGAGTACATCGGACGATACATGAGAGCACATCAGACAATACATGAGAGTACATCAGATCATATGAGAGTACATCAGACCATACATGAGAGTACATCGGACGAAACATGAGAGTACATCAGACCATACATGAGAGTACATCAGATCATATGAGAGTACATCCGACCATACATGAGAGTACATCAGATCATATGAGAGTACATCCGACCATACATGAGAGTACATCGGACGATACATGAGAGTACATCAGACCATACATGAGAGTACATCAGACCATACATGAGAGTACATCGGACCATACATGAGAGTACATCGGACAATACATGAGAGTACATCAGATCATATGAGAGTACATCCGACCATACATGAGAGTACATCGGACGATACATGAGAGTACATCAGACCATACATGAGAGTACATCGGACAATACATGAGAGTACATCCGACCATATGAGAGTACATCAGATCATATGAGAAGACATCAGATCATATGAGAGCACATCCGACCATACATGAGAGTACATCCGACCATATGAGAGTACATCAGATCATATGAGAGCACATCCGACCATACATGAGAGTACATCAGATCATATGATAGGGACATATAAATATATTTGGTTTGTCAGATACGTAAGCTTCATTCTGTTACGTCATATGCACGCATCCTTGTTATACCCGCAGATTGGAGGAGGGGGTAGGCCTGGGTTCGATTCCCCACATACTACAATGTATGAAGCCCATTTCTGGTGCCCCGCCATAATATTGATGGAATTTTCCTAAAAGCTGTGTAAAACCAAAATCACTCACCCGCTTTCTCATTCTCTGTACCTGCAGAGCCATGCGATGATCCAGAGCGATGGGGGTGGCACTGTGGTGACGCTTGTTCCACTGCCTGTAGGGAACGACGATGTGATAGAATATCGGGTCACTGTCTTGGGGAGTGTATGGTCGGCCACTACGGCGCGGCTTGTGACCTCCATTGTGAGAACTGTGATGGAGGAGGGTGCTTCAAGAATGGAACTTGTCGTCAAGGATGCAGACACAAATGGAGGGGGATTCAATGTGATCAGAGAGATTAAACTTCTGTATCCCTTCAACTAATGAAGGGG
This sequence comes from Haliotis rubra, assembly GCF_003918875.1. Lineage (NCBI taxonomy): Eukaryota > Metazoa > Mollusca > Gastropoda > Lepetellida > Haliotidae > Haliotis > Haliotis rubra. The sequence goes on along the minus strand of NW_025767377.1, from coordinate 270,644 downwards.
TGGTGGGGTAGCTTCGTGGTTAAAGCGTTCGCATGTCACGCCGAAGCCCCAGGTTCGAATCCCATATGGGTGCAATGTATCTGTATGTGCCGCTTTCAGCATATTCCTGCAATATCACGGCATTTTATACGAACGTTAAACACGGAATGTCCCGAACGTTTACGCCGGAATGTCCAGTTCCTTGTGAAATGATTCAGGAAAGAATACAGGATCGGATTATCGGATTAACTAATCATTGTTACAGGCTAATGTCTGTTTATATATATTAAAGTGTTAATGAAAGATGAGAAATATACAAAGTAGTTAAAGAATACCTTATTCTTTCATTTTGCATGTCTGGTTTATCTGTCACGCAATAAGAAAGGCAGATTGTTTGATTTGCTTACACGTGCCGACCCGTGAGGATCCGGGTTAAAATTGGTCTTCAGCAACCGATGCTTGTCGTTAGAGGCGACTAACGGGATCGGGTGGTCAGGCTCGCTAACTTGGTTGACACACGTCATCGTATCCCGGTTGCGTAGATCGATGTTCAAGCTGTTGAACACTGCATCATCTGGTCCAGACTCGATTATTTACAGACCGCAGCTATATATACTGATGCCAATAATGCTTGTCACCCCCTTCAATTTTTTTAATTAGACCATACATGAGAATACACCAGACCATATGAGAGTACATCAAACCATACATGAGAGTACATCGGACGATACATGACAGTACATCGGACCATACATGAGAGTACATCAGATCATATGAGAGTACATCGGACCATACATGAGAGTACATCAGACCATGTGAGAGTACATCAGACCACACATGAGAGTGCATCAGACCATATGAGAGTTCATCGGACCATATGAGAGTACATCATACCATACATGAGAGTACATCAGACCATGTGAGAGTACATCGGACGATACATGACAGTACATCAGACCATACATGAGAGTACGTCAGACCATATGAGAGTACATCAGACCATACATGAAAGTACATCAGACCATATGAGAGTACATCAGACCATACATGAGAGTGCATCAGACCATACATGAGAGTACATCAGATCATACATGAGAGTACATCAGACCATATGAGAGTACATCGGACCATACATGAGAGTACATCAGACCATACATGAGAGTACATCGGACGATACATGAGAGTACATCAGACCATACATGAGAGTACATCAGACCATACATGAGAGTACATCAGACCATACATGAGAGTACATCGCACCATATGAGAGTATATCAGACCATACATGAGAGTACATCAGACCATATGAGAGTTCATCGGACCACATGAGAGTACATCAGACCACATGAGAGTACATCAGACCATACATGAGAGTACATCAGACCATATGAGCGTACATCAGACCATACATGAGAGTACATCGGACCATACATGAGGGTACATCAGACCATTCATGAGAATACATCAGATCACATGAAAGTACATCAGACCATATGAGAGTATATCCGACCATACATGAGGGTATACCAGACTATACATGAGAGTACATCGGACCATACATGAGAGTACATCAGACCATACATGGGAGCACACCAGACCATACATGAGAGTCCATCAGAAAATATGAGAATCCATCAGACCATATGAGAGTCCATCAGACCACATGAGAGTCCATCAGACCATACATGAGAGTCCATCAGACCATATGCGTGTACATCAGATCACATGAGAGTCCATCAGACCATATGAGAGCCCATCAAACCAACTGGCAAGGCGTATGTCATGCCATAATTATGGCAGACCTTGGTTAGGGTTTCCATCATGTGCGCTTGTCGCATCTTATGTTTCACTGGCTGCATGCGTCTTATCACCATGTCATTCTGCCGATATGCCAGCAACAAGTTACAACTACAGGGCAGTTTGTGGTGGCGCAACCTCCTCTTGTGGCCGGACCTTGGGATATTAGACTCGTTATGGAATTGTGCATCCCCTTGTGGTTTTTGTTCCTGCTAGAGTCCTTGTTGCTTGACAGAGGAACAGGTAATGTTTCTTGTTCATAAGTTCATTATAAATAATTAATGCTTGCGACGTATACTCCCCAGAAGCAACGCTGCACATTATAATATATACTGTACGGTTTTGGTCATACAGTCGTAAGAAGTAACACTGCACATTATAATGTACAGTTTTATCATACAGGCATAAGAAGTAACACTGCACAGTATACTGTACGGTTTTGGTCATACAGTCATAAGAAATAACACTGCACAGTATACTGTACGGTTTTATCATACAGACATAAGAAGTAACACTGCACATTATAATGTACAGTTTTATCATACAGGCATAAGAAATAACACTGCACAGTATACTGTACGGTTTTGGTCATACAGTCATAAGAAATAACACTGCACAGTATACTGTACGGTTTTATCATACAGACATAAGAAATAACACTGCACAGTATACTGTACGGTTTTATCATACAGACATAAGAAATAACACTGCACAGTATACTGTACGGTTTTGGTCATACAGTCATAAGAAATAACACTGCACAGTTTACTGTACGGTTTTATCATACAGACATAAGAAATAACACTGCACAGTATACTGTACGGTTTTACCATACAGACATAAGAAATAACACTGCACAGTATACTGTACGGTTTCATCATACAGACATAAGAAATAACACTGCACAGTATACTGTACGGTTTTATCATATAGACATAAAACATAACACTACACATTATAATCATTGTAATGTACGGTTTTGTCATACAGTCATGAGAAGTAACGCTGCACATTATAATGTACGGTTTTGTCATACAGTCATAAGAAATAACACTACACATTATAATGTACGGTTTTGTCATACAGTCATGAGAAGTAACGCTGCACATTATACAGTACCGCTTTGGTCAGACAGTCATATTAGAAGTAACTGCACATTAGCATGTACGGCTTGAGACAGGGATGTAGTTACTAGTCAGTATTGACTTCCTATAGGTCATCCCGTGGACAGCTGCCGGGACCAGTACCCACAAGAATGTCGCCAGTACGTGACTAGGACGCTGTGTGATCACCCAGGCATCACCCCAGCGTGTAGACACACGTGTGCAGCCTGTGTGGATCCTGTGGGTGAGTATATGCAGCTGGGGTACTCAAGCTTGAGCGTCAACGGAAATATTGGCGGCATCTGGGGCTAGAATTGGTCCCTAGTGCTTGTCGTGAGAGGTGACTTGGATCGGGTTGTAAGGCTGGGTGACGTGGTTGATAAGTTGTCAGTGAACGTCGATTTTGTGCGATGTCCATAATATCAATCACATCCTATTTCATACATTGTGAAGAAAAAGGACTTAATACCTACAAAGTATGGAGAAAGACCGGGCTTCAGCTATAATGTATGCAAGGAGGATTGATATAACCATAGCAGTTATCTCTGGCGGTGGGGTAGCCTAGTGTTTAAAGCGTCCGTTCGTCACTCCCAAGACTCGGGACTGGTCGACTCGGAGTCAGTATACTGTGTCTGAGTGGGGTATTCATGCTTCACTGCGGCATGGTATCTCAGTGAGCTAGCACTATAAAACCAGCTTCAGTCTGGGTAGCACAAGCGGCCATACATACACACGCATGCACGTCGTCATATGAGCGAAATATTCTTAAGTACGACGTTAAACCCCATTTCACCTCATCTCACAGATGGGGGCGGCATTTGCTATGTTTAAAAAGAAAACATAAAACTAAAGGAAACATGAAGGAAACATGGTTAATATATTCGTTAAATTGCAGCACCCTGCGAGGACCCCAAAAGATGGGGGCAACACTGTGATAACCTTTGTAACGTCGCCTGCTCTGGACGCCGATGTCACAGAATGTCGGGGTACTGTCACGGGAGTTGCTGGGACGGCCTCTATGGTCTGGCCTGTGAGCTTCATTGTGAGAACTGTATGAACGGACATTGCAACAGAGTTGGAACATGTCTTTCCGGATGCAAGCCCGGGTGGCGGGGTACGCGCTGTGATCAGAACGATTGAAATGGGACGGTTTGTGATGGTTTTGCTCAGCCAAGAAAACGAATACATGTTTCGTTTTGAAACATATTTTATTGTCCAATTGACAGAGGCATTGGGCACAAGTGCACCAACTATTGTCGCCTTATTGGCCGGAATTAGGGTCTCGATCGTTGATCCTACTACCGTAATCAACAGATTAATATGATATTTCCGACTTCAACCATGGTATTTGTAATGTAATTATTATGGTGGATTGCATGAAATTGACACCCTATCGTATGTAGATCAGCACACAATAAAACAGCTGTGAATTCCAGATTGAGGATCAAATATAACAAAAATAGCCAGACATCATCATACTTACATTTGAGTTATTGTGATCAGTACCGTAATCAGCTGTTTCCATTATAATTCTGTACATCACTACCCATTCATCACAACGCTGTTTCTCTCACTGTAATAAAGAAGCTGTTCATCCATCCAGTGTTATCCTTCCTTGTATCTATCATCTAGTCAGAGACACGGCTACAACATATATGCCATGTATGAATCCTCGGTATGTCATCGGTTCCCAATTGCGCAGATCGATGCTCGTGCTGTTGATCACTGAAATTGTCTGGTCCAGACTCGATTATTTACAGACCGCCGCCATATAGCTGGAATATTGCTGAGTGCGGCGTAAAACTAAGTTCACTCACTCACTCATTTGCGGAATCGAACTGTCAAAGCAACTGCAACTCCAGCTGCAGGTGCAGTGCCTGGTTTAAGGAGAGTGACGGCGCAAACAATTCGTAATCGTTTACGAGAAACTGGACATCAAGCCAGAAGACCCTTTTTTCGCCCTGTGCTACGACGGCTACATCGACGGTGATGCAATAACGTTCGATTCTGGAATCTGCAAAACTGGCAACGTGTATGGTTCAGTGACGAATCACACTTTCTGCTTCAATGTGCGTGTCTATCGACGTGGACATAAACGTTTTGCCAAGATTTGTGTCGTCCAGATTGACCGATATGGTACTGTAAGCGTCATGATGTGGGGAGCCTTCAGTGCAATTTAACTGCTAATCGATACTGAGACGAAATCTTAAGGATTCACATGGTTCTGATCATTGACCTCCAGAGGGAGTTGTTCCAGCAAGATAATGCCAGGCCTTACACAACACGTACCACTATTCAGTATTTTCAGAATGAGAACATTACAGTGTTTCCATGGCCTTTCAAACCCCATCGAGCATTTGTGGGATGACCTAGGCCAACGTAAACGCCACAGACGTTAGATCAATTGTCGCAGGTATTGCAAGAGGAATGGGCCAGAATTCCACAATAATTGAACTTTTATAAGCTAAACATGATAACAGACATCTTTATACTGTGAAATTTGGCTGCAACTGATCCAGAATAACATGTGCTATCTCACTTTGAAGTTAGCCGATTAAATTCGTGAAAATAGACCTATGCGTTTCTTTTTGGTGGAGTATACTTGTATTATTGTATCAATTAAGAGTATGCATACCGACGAACATATCGTGTACCGCACCACCTACCCAACGTTCTGAATTGGATGCCTATCGTCTAATGGGCGATAATGCGGCAGAGATATGAAGCAGTATATAAGTGCATATAAAATGAAAATATAAAGCATGTATAAAAGTCTGATATTTCAACATCCACTGGCAGCACTTTTGTACAAATTGCAAAACGTCAAAAAGCAACCTAGAATGAATGTTCCCTCAATGTACATGATAAGCAGTCATGATCAACCCTGATGTATAATAGAATTAAGGAAAAATATGTACTGTCTATTCACCAGCGTGAACGTTACCGATGGAGATGAAGGTTGTACTGGGTAACTGTCTATAGGTTCGATAGTAACACGTTCCGCTCGTATTGCGCATACCACATACCTGTCAGTTTAAAGTAAGCCATGGACCGAGACTCAATAAATGTTCTCAAGGTGCTTCAATATTCTACTGAATACAAGAAGTATATATCAGAATACACTCAAGTGCACCCTTGTTGTAAAACACGAACGTTCTACTAAAAATGTGTGGTCCTTACCTAACAGCATAATTTCAGACGGTCCTTTCTGCCAACTGTGACCATCATGGCATAACCTCTTTCCAGTGTAATGAACCTGCATGCAATCATTTAAGCTTAGTTTTCAGACAATGTTCCTTCCTTCCATCAAAATGTTGAAGCACGTTTTTCCACAATTCTTGGCTTCGGCTGATGGCCTAAAGTTTCAGTCAGCGGGCTTAGTGGTTAGTGAAAGGAACATGCATTGAAAAGATCGCCTATTGCTGCCAGAGGTAAAGATGTCCGCTTATTTACAGACATCTCAAAACCTTCCTGTGAATAATGTTTATAATTATGGCGGGCGGTGCTGACAATTCTCAACCTGGATGCTGACTTAAAGTGCAAAGATGCATCAACTAAACAACTAAATATGTTCAAAATATGCATGGTTGGTCGCCATTTTTGAATCGGATGAATTAAAGAACATGTGGCCGGAAGTATCAAATTGAAGATTTCTGTAAAATATGGATTGTGCTTTTCAGTCCACATACAACAACACGCAGTATTTATAAACATAGTGGGTGGTGCTTGATTAATTCTGATGTGTATGTATCATATTAAACGCTTTGAATTATATAAACATAAACATTTTTCAGATAAGATAATTTATTTGTAAAAACGTGTGAAATAACCTACCCTGCAAAACACATGTGAAACGCAAAATTAAAAAACCTTGGAGCTATCTGATGGAGTTTTACTTATATTCACACGAAATGATTATGAGATTGAATTTCTAATTAGTGCATACATCGGGAGTGATATGTGCGGGTAGAATTCAGTACGACTACAAATAACGAAAATGTCAGGGAACGTGACGGAAAAAACACACCGAAGCGAAGGTAACATGCAACAGAAATTGTTGCTCTATGAAAACAATGTATTTTCATTTGTCTATCGTCAAAATTGTACAGCAAGTGAAAAGTAAACATACAACGACTTTAAGAAGCTCAACCCAACAACGCCATCGACCACCTGCAGAAGCCAGGTTTTTTTCAAGCCAAGCACCATTACAAGATTATGGAACCGTTATCAGATAACGAGGTCAACACGTGATGTACCCTGATTTGATCGACCACGTGTCACAACTGTGCAAACACAGGACAGGTTCCTGTCAGATTCATCACGGCCACCTACAGGATTCTAGCCCAGACAGCGATGCACCGTTTACGCGCCGCAGGCATTCGCCGGAGACGACTAGTTATAGGCGTCATTCTGACTTATCAGCATCGTTGGCAACGACGTCAGTGTGTACACAGATTACGGCCACAACAGCGATGGAGACGTATTTGGTGCAGTGACGAATCACAGTTTATACATCTCCGTGCAGACGGAAGACGTCGTGTTTACGGACGTCGCGGGGAGCGTTAAACTACATTCAGGAAAGGGACAGGTTTGGTGGTGGTAGAGTAATGATGTGGGCCCACATTACACAGATGAAATTCTTCGATCACACGTCCTTCCCATTATGTAACAAGCAAACGTCATTTTTCAACACAACAACGTCCACCCTCAAACCGCAAGAGCGGCTTTTTAAGAACACAACATCCAAGTACTGCCATGGTTGTCAGGGTCTCCGGATCTAAATCCCCTCTAAGATTTATTGGATGCTCTTCATCAACGTCTGTAAATACGTCAGCAATAGCCATAGAACCTTAAACAGTTGGCACAAACACTGCTAGGGTGATGTCTCTACGTAATCTCATTGTTCCATTGGGCGAAGATGCCAGGCAGCTCTGAACACTAATAAGGGCAATACAATTTTACAAGTTGTTAAGATACATAGGCGGATCCAGCGGGTGGGGGTTGGGGTTGCAGGAGTGCGACGCCTACCCCCCTTTTTATGGAGGGGAGGGGAGCCTGAAAGTTTATTAAATTACCATTGATATGTTACTGGTTCATAAAAGCCTTGATGAACATCGGTAAAGTGACAATGATTTAAACAATTCATTATGAACTGTTAACAATTCATATAATACATAAAATATACGTCTGAAAAACATTTTTTGTGGTTGTGTCTTTAATCAGCATAGCATAACATCCCCCAAACGGCCGCTCCATCCATCATACTGCGAGGTAGGGTTCATGGTAAGTGGAGACCGTCCGGTGATATAGGAGCCACATATTGACAGATAGACCCAGCTAGAGGCATGGCGTCTGAGGTGTTCTTCCTCTCACTGTTGGCGTGGTTTAGTTTGTACAACCAAGGACATGGTAAGGATACATATATATTAATATACGTATCATGTGACTTTTAGAGTATTATACCTTCATCTCAAGGTATACCGCCTCCGTGGTGTAGTGGTAAGAGCGTCCGCCTGGAGAGCGGAAGGTCGCGGGTTCGATCCCCGACCGCGTCATACCAACAGACGTTAAAAATATGGTACTTGTTGGTCCCTGCCTGGCGCTCGGCATTAATGGGTACAACAAGGACTGGTCTGCTCGGAGTCAGTATAATGTGTCTGAGTGGGGTATTCATGCTTCACTGCGGCATGGTATCTTAGTGGGCTAGCACTATAAAATCAGCTTAAGTTTGGGCTAGTACAAACAGCCGCACATACACATACACATGCATGCACGTCGTCATATGAGCGAAATATTCTCAAGCACGATGTTAAACCCAATTTCACCTCACCATCGCCTTCATTTCAATGTATACTCTGACTGGAAGTTATTTTCATGAGTCTTGCTTGTGTTATTACCAATGGACGTATATTAGTTCACGTTTTCAATAACAAATAATAAGTTACAAACCATTTTGTCGACACATGACCTTTATACCAATCAATCGTTTTGAGGCATGTGAAATGCATAAATAATATAGTTTTCATCGCATAGTATATTAGATATATCATGTTTATATTATTATATCATTTTTGTACGTATTAATCTATTATTATATATTATTTCCAAAGATTAATGGATAAATTTTACCACTTTTGTGAGAGGCATTCAAACATATTAAAGCAATTATGATGGCTTATATGGTTACGTTTGTTCCTATAACTTTTATGTTACAGCGAACAAATTGACTTGTAACATACTGATAGAATGTCGGAGTTTGAATTGTTTAGATCTTTGTTTGACTTACCTGTCATTATACACGCTACAGGCCTGGACTGTCAGGACGAGTCTACTGACTGTGCGATAGACATCACCCTAGCAATGTGTGACCAGCCAGGAATCGCTCCAGCATGTTCGGGAGACGTGCCAGACATGTGAACCAAATGGTAAGCTTCAGCTTCAGGCTGTCAGGGGCGGTGGGGTAGCCTAGTGGTTTAAGTGTTTGCTTGTCACAGCGAAGACCCGGGTTCGATTCACCCACATGGGTACAATATGTGAAGCCCATTTCTGGTGTCCACAGTCGTGATATTGCTGGAACATTGCTAAATGCGGCGTAAAACTCAACTCACTCACTCATAGACTGAAGGGCTCGAAGTTGTCGTAATGTCCTAATACGGCGTATCAGGAGATTTGCCTCCCTTGGGCACACCAGAAACCTATGGTCCTGGGTCCGAATCCCGGTTCGCTCCTCGTTATTGTTCTCGGTTTGTTAGCAGATTCAACGAAGTTGAAGACCTGTTTCCTTCACTCATTAATCGGGACGGTGGGGTAGCCTAGTTGTTTAAGCGTTAACTTTGAAATGTTTTCAAACGTCCACATGGTTTGTTGCGATTCATTTTTCAGGTGATCAGTGTGCGACTGGTTATGTGGAACAACGGAACAGATGCACCAGCTGCAGCAGCCTGACTCTTCAAGAAATCTTCCAGAGTAGAGAATGTCCTCAAGGCTGCCCTCAGAATAAGCGGGGAGGAACTGCTCCAAACCCTGTAACCCGGGCTGTTTTAGGGGATGTGAGAAATGGTCGGGGCAATGTCTCGGGGGATGCAAGAACGGTTTCTATAGTAACCACTGTGATCTAAATTGTGAAAACTGTGGAGGCAATGGTCAATGTCGTATAAACGGAACATGTAAATATGGTTGTAAATCTGGTTTTGAAGGAAGTTTGTGTTTGCAACATACACTAAGATAAACACCTGATATGCCGTTCTCTAGACTTAAAGGTCGACCATTTCATATTGAGAAGGGAGAAGGGCAAGTGGGTCTGTCGTAGATGCTTGAAAAGAATGATATTTTGTCGCTTTTTTTCTATGCATAAGAACTGTTGTAAAGAAACAAAAGCGCGGTCGAAGACGTATCAAATCTGACGTTTTACTATGCCAGTTCCGTCGACCATCAAACTCTTATTCTACCCTATTTGTCGACCTGTATTTCCTACCACTGTGGAGCAGGTGGACACTGTGTCATTTGTCCCGTCATATATTCCAGACACTAAGATATATAATGACCTCGCTCCACTGAGTCAATACCATGCCAGGTGGGGCATTTGCTTTGATTGCCGGTGTCATATTAGCAGATATTTATGAATGATCAACTTCTTTATTGTTTCGTTTCGGTATAGATACTTATACCGTTTTGAAGCATGAAAACGGGATAAGTATCTTTACCAAAGCGTCCCCATCGTACAATAAAGAAATTGATCATCGGTAAAGACTTGTCACTCCTGTTTACCTATGGGTACCTCGTTAGGATGAGAAAGCCACAATAACTCGGTGCGCCTAGTGGCTGCAAGAGATTGATAATGCGATGTGCCGTTGAGACTGAGATTGACATCCAATGACCAAGGGGGAAAATACCAGCGCCTTGAGCATGCACTAGTGCGTGGATATGTGCGCTATATAAATATCCTATAATAATAAATAAAATAATAATAATATGTATTCTTAATGTTATTGTTATTTTTAAAGTGTCCTTGGCAAATTGCTCTTAATCACAACTTTGATGTATTGATGTATGTTTCTTAATTCCAGACATTACCTTTGTTGCTATTTGTCTGAAATGGCACTAACACCGATAAGACGTCTAATTGTAAATTATTCGCTCATAGTTAAGACAAGGCAGATCATTGTCACGTCACGATTTCTCAGTGGTATGCATCATCTCAAGTGTAACCTTTAACTGCTTTACAATATTTATAGGATATCAAACGAGCTTCCTCTTTCCCCACGTCACGATTTCTCAGTGATAGGTATCAGTTCATGTGTAACCTTTAACTGCTATATGCTGTACAATATAGTAGTTCCATGCATGCAATGCAAAGAATAAATTGTATGAATACAAAGACACATCTACCTTGTTATGACTAATGCTGCATGTATTGAAAGAAGAACTTATGGATCATTTGCTCAGGACACCAAACACCCGGTGTCATCATTGATCGTCATTGGTTAATTCATACTATTTTCACAACTAAAAGGAAAGTCAGTTTCAATAACAGGTGTATGGGCAACATGTATATTATGTTGCCCATACATCTGTCATTAAAATTCACTTTCGTTTGTCACAATGGTTGTTTGTCGTTTTGATTTCGACTTGGTATAGTTTCTTTTGCCCGTTAGCATGGAATCTATTTTTGAGGAAAGTTAAAACTTGATATTCTCTACATTAGATTTGGTCGACTTGACAGATACGCTAATTTGGGCAGGATAGTGGTTAAAGCGTTCGCTCGTCTCGCCGAAGACCCGGGTTCAATTCCCAACATAGGCAAATGTGTGAAGCCCATATCTGGTGTCCTCCGCCGTGTTATTGCTGGAATATTGATAAAAGCGGCTTGAAACCATGCTCTCTCACTCGCGCCAATTGTTAATGCACATCCAGGGTGCGTTTCAAACAGCCAATTGCTTGCAAGCACTGTACTACAGTTTTCAGCACTTTTAGACTGACTGACTGAGTTTGGTTTTACGCCGCTTTTAGCAATATTCCAGCAACATCACGGCGGGGGACACCAGAAATGGGCTTCACTCATTGTACCCATGTGGGGATACGAACCCGGGTCTTCGGCGTGACGAGCCAACGCTTTATCCACTAGACTACCCCACCGCCCCTCAGCACTTTTAGAGTTAACAATCGCATAAAACCCTGCTTGAGGTCACTTCGTTCTCAAACCGTAGTGGCGGGTGGTGGAACTTGTTTTGTGGCAGCGGTATATGACGTTTCACTGGATTTACTGGGAATGGGACAAAATTATCTTGCATCCCAGCATCCTAAAAATACTGCTCCACATTTCAAAGTAGTGATCAGTCGTCAAACCTTCATCGGCTAGTCATCGAGACATCGAGAGTACGTTTTTCAATAGGGCAAGGCTAGTAAACAATAATTGCGCAGCTAGTTTGAAGTGAGTGGGTGAGTGATTTAGTTTATTCCAGCAATAGCACGGCGGGGAACACCAGAAATGGGCTTCACACATTGTATCCATGTGGGGAATCGAACCCGGGTCTTCGGCGTGACGAGCGAACACTTTAACCACTAGGCTACCCGCCGCCCGTTTCCAGCTAATACGCCATCACATATTCAAATGGGCATCAAGAGGAGGACAGAGCTGGGTGAAGAATGTTTTCAATCATTTGTCACTGAGAGAATAAAAAGTGAACTACTCAATCTGTCGGCACCCATGAAGAAATTACAGCTACAAATGTGGTCATTTTCTGCAAAGCAGCTGCAGGTGAAAACAGAGAAAGCAGTAATTGAACTCCGCGAAGACAGAGCGTTATTTGCCTGTCTACTGATTGTCTCAAAATCAAGACCTAAAGTTAATCTTCAGGAGGCAATTGTCAAGTTGAGTTCTCCGTGGCTCCTAGATATCTGTTTGCGGCTGATGGAACTCTGTTGCACACCATATGGAAGAGTGACTTGATGTTCATCCTGGAAAATCTACAGTGATGAAGTTTCAGCAGAAGATCCAAGTGAAAACAGGCAACTTACCATAGTTGATAGGATGGCAGATCTACAATCACTTGGCAAACCAACGTGGGTAAGGACATGTTCAGACATGACAGGCCAGTTTCCTCACAGGCATTGGCAAAAGTACATGATGAAGTTTACCTTGTGTTTGACAGATACAAACTCCTTGAAAATGTCCACAGGGAAAAGAAGGCAAGGTGGGAATATTGCATATCACATTACAGACAACATGTACATCTATTAGTAGGATCAGCACGCAAACCATGTTGGCTCATACACAAACAATGGATGAGAATACAGCATATCTTGCAAGAAAACTACTCAACCATCCTCTAACTTTGGGAAAAGAATTAGTTGTTGCATGGAGCAACAAAACTCAAGCCTGCCACAGAGATGTTCCTCCTCTTGCAAGATGAGGCTGATACAAAGTCAATTCTCCATGCCCATGAAGCTTCAGTAGCAGGTGGAACAATTTAATATTTTTCTCCTGACACTGATGTTTTGGTATTGGCAATTAGACATTATATTGATCTGTGCCAGGACAGTGTTTCATCACAGGCAATAAAGAGAAACACAGGATCATCAAACTGGAACCACTTGTTGGATTACTGGGGCCAAACAAGGCAGCTGCTTTACCTGCATTTCATGCATTCTCTGGGGCAGACATAACTGGAAGGTTTTCTGGAAAGGGAAAACAGTATGCTGGAGGGCATTGCAGAATTTGAATGCTGGAACATTATCAGCATTTGCACAACTTGGTACCACAGTTTAGCCCCCTGATCAGACACTGGCTGCACTAGAGAAGTATGTTTGTAAGTTGTATGTTCCACAAGGATACTTTGATTGCGTATCAAAAGCACGCTGGTGGTTGTTCACAAAGAAACGGGCACAGGCACAAATCTTCCACCAACCTCTGCAGCACTAAAACCAGCCATGCTGAGATAACATTTCCAGGCATATGTGTGGCATAACGCCATCTGTGCCAACATTGAACTTCCTTCCCCAGAGAAGTATGGCTGGACTCTGAGGACGGTTTCAAACCAGTCACCTCAACGGTTCCTCCAGCTCCTGCAGCGACCATTCAACTGGTGAAATGTGGCTGCACTGCAGCAAGATGTTCCACCAGACTCTGTGTATGTCAAAAACAGACTCCCATGCACCGAAATGTGTACATGCTCAAGGACTGACGCTTATGAAAATGTCTTCACCATTCAGTTCAGTGATTCAGACACTGACACTGATAGTGATTGATTAGAAACATCAAACCTAAGATTCAAGTCATTTGACCTGAGTTAAACTCATATTGATCTCATTAGAATTGAATGACGTACCAAATTGATTGTGTATACTTGAAGCCAAGACAGTTTGACTTGTTAGTGAGGTTATGGCAACTACATCGTGTTTGATCATGAGAAAATAATTATTTCTGGATCTGTTTTCATGTGAAATACCCCTTCTAGCGTTAACAAACAGGGTAAGGAGCATATTTCTTTTTCATATTGTACAAGTTCTATATAAAATCTATGTTTTTTTCAGAAATAGGGGTTTTATTCACCATTGTGACTGTCAATCATCATGATCTTTTAGAGCTAAAGTAACTTTTTGCTGTAAAGTTTAGACTAAAAGCAAACTAAAAAGATCTGGTGACTTTCAGCATATGAGAAATATACCCCTTAACCAAATACATATGGCATTTGATATATACACTATTGTTTTATTCCGTGTTTTTGCAACATTTTCAGTTCCCGCTTAAATTTTGACGGCCATCTTGGATTTTGAGCTAAAAATAGCTTCCGCATTAATATTCAGATTGGAGCCAAATATTTTTGTAAACTCCTTTCAAGTAATGACCAGAAAATAATATGTGATTTGCTTTCATCAAGAAACTTTCACGGAATCCCGTAAGCTACCTGATTATTACGAGCCTGGGATAAGCGATGAATATCCTTACAGTTAGCTTGAAACGCACTTATCCGTGATCTAGTTTGTAGTATATGCTGACAACATCACGAGGTATATGGTGTTAATTACACTGACGGAGCGACATGTGATACTGCCGAACAGTATCAATGACAATGAACTTGTTATGAAGTAATTACCATGTCACATGGGTCTTGTTAACACTATAAACAGTAGAATCTCACAATCTAGACAGTCAGTTAGCGGGAATGTATATTTCTGGTCCTACGTGGGCCCATTAACACTATAAACAGTAGAATCTTACAATATAGTCAGTCTGTTATCAACAAAGTGCATTTCTGTATAATCTCACAATGTAGTCACTCTGTTTGCGATAATGTGCATTTCTGGTATTGTACGACGTGGTTATTTATCTTCTTTCTCTTTTAGGGGCGGTTGGGTAGCCTAGAGGTTAAAGCGTTGGCTCGTCACGCCGAAGACCCGGGTTCGAATCCCCACATGGGTACAATGTGTGAAGCCCATTTCTGGTGTCCCCCGCCGTGATGTTGCTGGATTATTGCTAAAAGCGGCGTAAAACCAAACTCAGTCACTCAGTCTTTATCTTTTAAAGGTGCCTTAACAGAAACTAATAGAACAATAACGACACACGGGCCTTCTTAATTAGCACAAACCCCAGGGGACCCGAGCAATAATCTTCGGTTCGATACGCCCCGCGTCATACCGTCTTAGCTACTGTGTACTATGTATCCATTGTCACAGAGGTATTAATCAAACTACTGTATGCAAGATCGTACTGCTGCAGGTTTTTTACAAGACTAGTGAGTGAGTGATTGACTGAGTGAGTATGTTTAGTTTTTACGAAGCTTTAAGCAATAATCCAGCAATATCACGGCGGGGACACCAGAAAACACATTTTACCCATCTGGGGAATCGACCCCGGGTTTTCGGCGTGATGAGCGAACGCTCTGACGACTAGGTTACCCCGCCCTCCCTACGAGACTAGAGACGCAAAGCATACGTACGCAAATCGAATATTCAGTTCAAAAAGAAAATTTAGGATCGAATATATACACTCTTTAAAAAAGAAACGCAAAGGCGTTTGCAGCAGTTCATTTCGATATATTTCTACAGCAATCGTCATTAAGACAGTTCCTTTAGACAATTCCTTTGCTTGAATGGAGTTAATCATGTCGTGGTTGTAGTGTATTGCCCGCAAATCCATCATAAGTATGGACATTGGCGTTAAAAGGCCAAACCAAATTCATCATTCCATAACGAAATTTACGACGTAAACGAAGATAAAAAATGCCAAGATTGAATGATACTGACCGAAATATCGCCATTGGAAGCTTGGAAGCAGGGCAGTCTCAGTCTGCCGTTGCAAGACACTTCAACGTCCACCAGAGCACCATATCTCGATTATATGGCATCGATATACCCGCTTCAATTCGACCCAAGATCGTCCCAGAAGTGGAAGGCCAAGAGTGACTACTCCTGCTCAGGACCGATTTATCGGGGTGTTTCACCTACGTCACCGATTTGCTGCAGCAACGGACACTGCAGGACAGGTGCAGTGATTGAATTGAATTAATGCTGACAATGGCAACAATACATATGGTCACCGAGGGTGACACTTGTCATCGTATCCCAATCTTGCGCAGATCGATGCTCATGCAGTTAATCATTTTATTGTCTGGTCCAGAGTCGATTATTTACAGACCGCCGCCATATAACTGGAATATTCGGAAAAATCCCATCAACTGATTGTGAAAATATTAAATGGCTTTTGAACATAATTAAACGCTGGTGACTAAGCTATGAAATAATGTTATGCATTTTCACATTTATTTTAACATTTACCAAATTTGATCTTTTATATTAAAACCATATAAATCACATTTCAACAGAGTCGTCACGCATTCATGTCAGTTTTGTGTGTGAGACATTATAAAAGGTATATGAACTATGGGGTAATTTGGTAGGTATTTTTTGCTTGCTTTTATGTTTTGTTTTAGCATGGTTTTTGTTCAGGTAAGTGAGCCTGTTAGAATTGTTTGGTCATGGAGTGATGTTACTATGCCCATTAGTTCTGCCGTGAAAATGGATTGGCTGTCTGGGAGTCAGTTTTTAATGTGTGGTCAAAGGATCCGTCTGTGAAAATGTGACACCAATTGGGCTTGTGTTTAAGTATGTAAGCTAATGTTGTATTTTAGGCGATGCTGTGGTGTGTTCAACGCCACATGAACAAATGGACCCGTGAAGATCCGGGTTAGAATTGATCTTCAGTAACCCATGCTTGTCGTAAGATGCAACTAACGGGATCGGATTGTCGGACTCGCTGACTTGGTTGACACATGTCATCGTATCCCAACTGCGTAGATCGATGCTCATGCTGCTGATCACTGCTTTGTCTGGTCCAGACTCGATTATTTACAGACCACCGCCATATAGCTGGAATATTGCTGAATATCCCATCTCATCATCTGATCATTTCATCATCTCATTCTAACTTAAGACCACGTGTATTCTGATAACGAAGCGAGAAACACAATCGCGATGAACCTGAATCTGAATCCACTATATATTTTGGGCTTGTTTTAGTCAACGTGGGCACCAGTTCCCCTTCGCATAGTCGGCTGCGTTACCAAAGACGTCAACCTAGATGGAGACAAGATACTGGTAAAGTGATGGACTTCAGTAAGCAGCAGCCACACCTATACTTCTGTCCATCAGGAGTGACACAAGCCATTCCGACGAGAGATGTGACATGAGGAGTCAGAGTATGTCCAAAATAACCATGAAACGACCGCCCCCTCTTATGTTGCCATTCCTTGTACCGTTGTGAAACTGTAGCGTGTGTTCACTGTTCCTCCTACCGCTGAAACCCCTCCGTTAAAGATGTCAACCAGGTCACGATAGTTTCTTAAACAACATTTTCAAGTGATTGGTATAAACACAACAAACAACATATAATGCTGGATACAGGGTATTCATTGCCAAGTGCCCTACTGACATTTAACAGTCTGTCAACAGTCTATCATCGACTTTGCGAAATCTAAATGTAAGTATTACACATTACAGCATGAGGACTATTTACTTCAAATGCTATGATACATTAAGCGTTGAGTAACAATGGGACAATTCACTTAAAACTGTGTAGTTGAAGAACCTTGCAGTATGCAAATGAATCCAACATGAAACTATTGTAATCTGAAGGTGTATCACAATTAACGGGATACTGTAGTATATAAATGAATCCAACATAATAATATTGTAAGCTGAAGATGTATCACTATTAATGGGATACTGTAGTATACAAATGAATCCAACATAATAATATTGTAATCTGAAAGTGTATCACTATTAACGTGACACCATGTACAGGTTCGCCTTGTTTGATAAATCTCAGCTTCCTACACAGACTAAGCTCTAACTAAGACAAGAGAAACAATATCCGTACCGCGTTGTTCTGTTATAAACTAGGGCAGTATTTGTGTTATCTAAAATATGTCACCGAGACATGGTGTGAGCCTTGCGATACAGGCCGGGGTCTGTTTGTGTGTTATCTGTGTGTATCACATGGGTTACGCGTGGCAGTTTGGTTTGGCTGTTGTTTAACGCCGCACTCAGGATTATTCCAGCTACGTGGCGGCGACCTGTAGATAATCCATTCTGGACCAGACAATCCAGTGATCAACATCATGAGCATCGATCTATGCAAATGGGATACAATGGCAAGCGTCAACCAAGTCAGCGAGCTACCCGATTCCGTCAATCGCCTCTTACTACAAGCATGGGTTACTGAAGACCAATTCTAACCCGGATCTTCATGGGGGTTGGGGCGAGCAGGGGTGGGGGTGTTTGTCAGTTAAAATGCCCACGATGGTCCGTATCGGCCTATGCCTATCGATCTAAGTGCCCTTTTACTAAGCAATCTTAGCATACCGTAACATAGACTTATAGTCTTAGGACATAGCACTGAGGTTGGTTTGTACAATGACACCAAGTTTGTCAGGTTCAGTGACTTGGATGATTACATTTCCTGATTTTACTCATGTTATTAATCACTGGTTTGTCTGGTCCAGACTCCAATATTTAGAGACCACCCTCACACTGCAGAAATACTGCCAAGCCATGGAACTTCCCCTTCAGCTGAAATACTGCCCAGTCTTGGGCACAACAAAGAAACAAATACATTGTATATACTAAGGACATTCGCGGTGTGACCACTAGGTTTCGTGTGTTAGAATTGCGATGACTGGTTACCACTGCAGGTTGTAAACATAAATAAGTGAAGAATCGACACAAGGCACGGGGTTTAGGATTTATATATTTTCTTTAATAGAAACCATTCCATTTTACAACGTACTCACAATACACACTGGTGTGGTGTTTACAAGGCCACATTCCCATTCATCATGGCCGATGATATCAGCTGATCACAATGGGGATTAAGTGGACTTATCGAAAGTCGTGATCGGTTAGAATACTACCCGAACTGCAATGAACAACCGATACCCACAGTGTTATTTGCACACGTTAACTGCAAAGGACGCCTTTTAAATACTGACTAATGTATTCACGACCGTGAAAATCTTTACGTTCATACACTAAGTAACTGTGAGGTGAGGGATAGGGATGAGTGTGAAATGTTGAAATGTTGGGAACTCTTCCGACATATCACTGGTATATAATGATGTCAGTATGTGACTATAACACATATAACACTCTCTCTCTCTCTCTCTCTCTCTCTCTCTCTCTCTCTCTCTCTCTCTCTCTCTCTCTCTCTCTCTCTCTCTCTCTCTCACACACACACACACACACACACACACACACACACCTCGTTTTACCATTTGTCATCAAGCCGCAAGGAAAAGCCTTTTTTTACTATTATAACAATCATTTATTGTTATTAGGGGTAGGGTTTGGTTCGAGTCGGGTAGGTTGGGTTGCCTGGGAACTACAGTGTTCCAGTTGGAGTTGACGGGAAGTATAGTGTTGAAAGTGGCGGGATAGTTTTTGAAGTGGTTGGGTAGTCTAGTACGGGAAGTCAAGTAAATATATTGTTCGCTAGACATGGTTAAAGTCCCCCACATAGATATAGTCTGTGTATCCATTCCTCACTCATTCACCATCTACAAACAAAAACAACAAGTGAATAGTCCCGACAAAATTTGCTGAGTGCATGAATTATACTGTCGATTTAACGGGTTACAAAAGTTTGTATCAAAGGTTTTTTCCATAACCGGTTTGTCCTATTAGATTAAACACCACTGCACTTAGAACTGGCCTTTAGCAATCCATGCTTGTCGTAAGAGTCTACTAACGGGATCAGTCTCGCTGACTTGGTTGACTTGGCATGCCATCGTATCACAGTTGTGTAGATCGATGCGTAGATGTCAATCACTTGATTGTCTGCTCCTGATTAATTACAGTCATATAGCTGGTATATTTCTGAGTGCGGCGTTAAGAAACAACAACATGTTCCTTCCTAGACTAAAATCACCATATGAACACCTTTAAAGATCAATTACCCTTTTACTTGAATCGTATACAAACACATTCATTTTAAATGTCAACAAGACAAGCTATCAATTGTCCATATTCAGTGTTTATACGTCAGTCATCACTGCTTGGTTTCCTACTGATTACCCGAAACAAACCATGCTTGTAACACTGTGATTGACACAATGGTGTTGTCACTTTACAGTCTATATTCTAGGTAAGTAAGCGTACCCAGCAGCCAAGGCATATCAGAACAGTCAAATGATCCGTGTTTAGGCTCGCTAACATGGTTCGTAACGTAACGTCCTATCCTGATGCTATCCTATCCTTTGAACGATGCTCATTGCACAATCACTGGTATGCCTGGTCCAGATTATATAACAGCACTGATGCCAGTTGCGGCCATAAACAGTATCACATGGCCCAAGGGAGGACACGCAAATCCTTACTGTTTCATTGGCTCACCATTCCCAGTAACCACGGGACTGAAAGAGTTGTTCGGATAAGCAGCAGAAATTGCTCCAGGATTTTCCACATACGGCTGATGTGTGTAGTAGGGAGGAGGCTGGTTAAAAGTCTGTTGATTGTTGGTGTTGGAACGTACCTGACCTTTCACTATTGACCGGAAATCTTTGTTCAGAAACCAGAGGAATGGGACGATAACAGATTTAGCGTAACTAAGGTAGCCCATGACATTTGAGAGTATGAAATACCAGCTGCAGCTGAAGCAAGCGTAACTTATCAAAGCCATAACTTCGCTTGGGAAAAGGAGAGCAACCGTCAGGAAGGAAACCAAGATGATATCCACGGGTGCAGCGGGATTGGTAGAGGGTTGGGATACTGCCCGTTGACCATACTGACCGAACGCCAGGCGTCTTCTCTTTTGATGTAGGGCAATACTAACCACTGTCGTGATGATGGCGATTGCGGATGGTACCCAGTAGGCCATTGCAAAAAGTGCTCTTCCGAATTTTGGTATCATATACAAAGCGCACGTTAACGCACTGGGAGACTGCCCAACGATCATTATTGGCACCAGAACGATGATGGGTCCAAGAATAAAGAATGCGACGAGCATGCATGTGACCAATTTCTTGCACATTCCTTGGTAGGATGAGACTGTACATTGCAGTATAAAGTCCACGTTCAGGGCGATGACTGCGAAGCAGCTGTTGGCAACAGTAATGTAACTGCTTCCGAACAGTGCCGTCATAGTTAAACACGACACGTCAGGTTCCTGTGTCACCAGCAGGTGTGTCCACATCGGGAGGGGAAAGGTTCCGACGAATAGGTCTGCCAGTGCCAAGAACAAGACAATGACATACTTGGAATTTTGTCTGAGTTCCTTGTTTGACAAAATAATGCCAATTACTACCAGATTGCCGACAATGATTCCTATTGCAAACAAGCAGTTAAAGACGATCTGTGCGGTTACGTTGCCATTAAAGTCCATCTGAAAAATAAAAGAAGGCAACAGTTATAAAACCCATATACATATGTAAAATTTGCTTACCCCATTGGGTTACGAGTGATTTATCGTTGCAGTAAGCAGTATTCCAGGCACTTCGTCTCAGCCTAATGTGAGGGAGAAGCCATATGTGACAGAGGTCTTTGATAACAATTCAGTTGCAACCCGAGACCACGAGTAAACTCCTGATAAACCAAGAAATATAAAAGGGGTGAAATGGGATTCGAACCCACGAAAATAGACTCCTGAAGGGCTCAAGCGAGGCAACTATAATTTATGAGATATAAACAGGGGATAGTCCTGAAGTACATTTGTATATCTAAGTGGTATAGTTCAAGTGAAAGAGTACATTCTCTAAGAGAAAGCGTAGGTCAAGTAAGTGAGTAAGTATATAGTTTTACGCCGCTTTAGCTATAAAATCAGCAATACCACGGCGGGGACACGTGAAATGGGCTTCACACATTGTACCCATGAGGTTAATAGAACCCGGGTCTTCGACGTGAGAGGGGCGGTGGGGTAGTCTAGTGGTTAAAACGTTCGCTCGTCCGCCGCCGTGATATGGCTGGAATATTGCTAAAAGTGGCGTAAAATTGAACTCACTCAATCACTCGACCTGAGAAGGACTCAGAATTCAACCGAGGCACACCAGAATGAACAAACGTTAACCAAAGTAAACTGGAAATAATGACATTGTTGTTCAAAGGATTTTCAAACGCCTATGTAGAACCATCGTCTAACAAAGGCACGTTATGGTTGAAATAGGGTACAAACCTTGACTGCTAGAGTTGAGTGGACGTTTACTTCCCCGATCTTCACAGTCAATTGCGGCCTGGCTGTTTGTGTTACCCTTTATCAAAGACAAATTCGGCTGTTTTTAGACATTTACCTCATTTCGTGTCACATGATAGATAATATCACAGCAGCCGATAACATGGGTCATACGCTTATCACTTGACGTAGTCCAGCCATTAAACAAATACACCAACCTGCCCACCTGCCTCCCCGTTATAACGCTAATCATGGCATTTATTTCGCCACAAAACCTGTAAAATGGTTTTCGATGAATGTTTAATAATATTTCAATGTAATATACTGTTTTGAACTTGATCAATCGAAGGACGCTGTGGTTCTTTATTCTTGGTGAAAAATATTCCCTATAATGAATGGTGAGTATTTCCGTAACTATGTTAGCCTTATCGGTGCACGTCACACTTGCATTAGGTCAGGTGGAGCGGCGGTCATTCAATATTGAACAATAACAACACGCGTCTGTAAGTGGAAATATTTCTTAAAACACAGACAAGGGTACTTTCCAAGAATGTGAGTTAGTGAGTGAGTATAGTTTCACGCCGCTTTTAGCAATATTCCAGCAATATCACGTCGGGGAACACCAGAAATGGGCGTTTCACATTGTACCCATGTGGGAAGCGAACCCGGGTCTTCGGCCAGACGAGCGAACGATGTAACCATAAGGCTACCCCACCGCCCAAAGCAACAACAAAGTAAGATAAAGCATAAAATACTACCTGCAATGGATCATCACAGGTTAGTTTGCATTAATTACTTTACTAAGTATATCATTATATATATTATGTTTTCACTCAACACGTTTTAATTGCTCAAGTTGTTCATGCTACTATGTTGTATCAGCAGTCTAACAGTGGAGTCCATCTGGAGTCGTTGCTTGTCGTAAGAGGTGACTAACGGGATTGGCTGGTGAGGCTCGTTGACACATGTCATAGCATCCCAACTGCGTAGATCGATGCTTATAATGCTGATCACTGGATTGTCTGGCCCAGACTCGATTATTTACAGACCGCCGCCATAAAGCTGGAAAATTGCTGAGTGCGACGTTAAACAACCAACCTACCAACCAACCAACCAACCAACCAACCAACCAACCTGGAGTCGTCCCTATCCATGGATGACCTTGCCAGTTATCTTTGCAGCACTTGTCATTTCCATATTGGTTCTGTTCGGCATCTTCTTGCCAGAACTGCCACTGCAACAGCCTCGCCAGTGGCATTTTTTTAAGGATCACCTTCACAGACTGTAAAGATTGCAGAATATTTGAATCTGTAGTGTGAATATTGAAGCAAACAGAGTACGCCCACACAGTCAGGCACCTGATCGCCTCCTTTTAGTCAGCCGTCTAACCCGCTCAGCCACCGCAGCTTCCACAAATCGATGGTGGCTGAGCGGGTTAGATGGCTGACTTTGTATGCTGAGGATTAGGCACCTGATTCTGAGGGTGTGGGTTCAAATCCCGAATGAGACTCAACCCAAGAAAATGACTAGTATCTGTACATTACTGAGAAAGTGTAATCCCAAATATAACATGTGTTACATTTGATAACTTTCTAAATTTGACAACTCTAAATTTGTTTTTGTTTTTCTTGTGGTTTTGTTCTCCATACTATGATCCGATATAGGTGCTTCAAACAGTTCAAAATTACCATTGAGGTGTTCACTGGTCTCGAGGCGGACATGGGCTGATGTACCCTCGATGTTTCTTTATGTTCCCTGAGCCCGAACATAAACAAACATCGAGGCAGAGAATACTGTTATTCACTTGTAGGGGGTCATCATTACATAATCGAATTATACGAATAGAGTGTCCTTCCTATGGTATCTGACCGAGCGAAAGCGAGGTCAGAAACCATAGGAAGGTCACGAGTTTCGTATAATTCGTATGTTATGAGACCGAGTGTGGTATTTTATTTATTACCCACGTCTTACATGCTTTAAATTGACAAAATAGCGCATTTTTGTTATTTTTATGGTTTCAAACCGAAACCGGTTTCATAAAGAGGTTGCGGAAGAATGTTGTTCTGTAGTACACTTTTTGCATGACGTCACACTGTAATGACGTCACTACGCCTTGCTCGTCTGTCCCCTTGGTAACCGACGTCACGATGCATGTCAGTTGTCATCGCCTCGCACAGCCTCCTACATTAAACTACTCCGTAGCACCCCGTCTCTTAGTTTGCAGTTGCTTCATTCGGCTAACATCACTGGTGGAAACATTACGTTTATGTTTTTCGACGCATATAATGCCTCAGTTCGACTCACAATTAAACAGCGACACGGCAACGTTCGCAATGTTTACATTCCCACAATGCATATATAAGTTGTAGAATGAATGAATTCACGTGTTTGTTATGAATGAAAAAGTAGTTTCGTCACAACGTGACCTAATTGAGAGGTCATCGGTTATCCAATCAAATCGTTAGAATCTCAGGTCAAGTCGTTACGACACAGGTCAACGCGATACGACACTCGTGTGACGTACGAGATTAGTATGCACCTACCCATACGTTGAATACGTGGGTAATAAAATGTTATACGTTGACCACGTGGGTAATAAATGATCACTTTTAACGGGATACTGCAGTATACAAATGAATCCAACATGAAAATATTGTATCTGAAAGTGTATCACTATTAACGGGATACTGCAGTATACAAATGAATCCAACATGAAAATATTGTAATCTGAAGATGTATCGCTATTAACGGGATACTGAAGTATACAAATGAATCCAACATGAAAATATTGTAATCTGAAGGGGTATCACTATTAACGGGATGCTGTCAAGATCACATGGTAATTTGGTTTAACTGTATGACATGTGTTACAGTGTGGTTGGACTGTAGTAGGTGAGTGTCAGGGTGTGGGAATGGGTAGAAAGCATGCAAGGTGGCATGTAGAGGCTAGTGTGGCAAGAAAAGCATACAAGGTGTGAGTTTTGAATATATTAGGCAGAGTGCAAGGGTTGGTGAGTGCAGTCATGAAAGTTGTCTGATGAGGATGGCTGTATTTGCGGTAACCCCCCATTACCCCTACATGCCACTACCCCTACAGCTTATAACAACATAGTTTACGGTCTGTTGCACTGTTAATCCACTGCCTGTTACCTATTCCACGCAATGGACTAATCCACTTAAGAGACATAACAACACACAACTAAAAGGTTGAGAGAATGATTTTAATGAAAAGTGATCATCATTTGTCATCATCAAGATTTTAATAAGAATTAACAATAATTCGTCATCATGATTCTTTGATGGACATTAACAATTAATTGTTAACATTCAATGTTAACATAGTCATTTGTGTCAAGTGTTTCAGTCTATGAACATTCAATGTTTCAATCTATCCCAGCTTAAGCAGATAGCCGACGGCGTCCAAGAACTGAAGAGGTGATTTCTGTCCAAGCTCAAGCTGCTCCTTGAGTCTACACAGGCGATTTTCAATCTCCCTGAAGACTCGCTTTCTGCTTCTTGTCGCAGCACCAAAGGTTGTCACGATGTAATCGTTGAAGTCGACTGCTCTTGGGACGTCTGGAGTGTCGTCCATGGCTTCTACCCACGTGTCCTGGACCGTGTCTTGAGGGAGTAGAGGTAGCCCAGCTGCTCTCCTGATCCACCTGGTGACTTCGGGGTTTTCTTTGTAGGCAACAGCCAGTCCAAGATCCTGAACCTTCCTCCAAATGGCTTGACAGAAATGGAAGAAACAACCCTTCAGGACAGCAGTTGGAAATTCAGTCTCTAAGTTTCTCGTCTCACCTTCTCATTTCCCTCCACTTCTCAATAATACTGTGTATCTTTTATCATGGCACTAAAACAACTTAATTTCAACATTTAACAACCTACACATTATCCAATTTGTAAAATTGTTCTACTCACTAAAGGTTTATCTTTCATCATGAAACTAAAACAACTTTTAGCTAATCCCAAATTTCCTTGACACAAAACACTAAAGAACAGTTTAATCCCTTCCTTGATCTCATCTGTATACTCTATGCACTAATCTCTCTTTGGGTCAGTTCATTATGCCAGACAGGTAAAAGCCGTGTGTTGTTTTAACTAATTGTAGGGGGTTCTGGGCTGTAGGGGTAGTGGCATGTAGGGGTTAAGGGATACAACCGTATTTGCAAGGGGGCTGGTCTGATTTCATGGCGTGAGTAGAATTTGTTTTATTGGATATTTATGTTTATCATGTTGCTTCGTAATTATTATTGTAGAGTTTTGTAAATATGGGTATTTGTTAAATGATGATATCATTTTGTCAATCATCAAATGTTGTAGCAATAAATATACTAAAATGTCAGTTCTCACGATTGAGTTGCAAGTAAATTATTTGCTATCAGTCATATGTGTTACATTGCGAAACAATGTTGTAATTAGATGATGTATCAGCATATTCACTTGCCTGTATGTGGAATAAGGTAAAAGTTGTTCTAAGCGAAATGTAATGCTGTGATATTCATCCTGTAAAGTATAATATCATTCTGAGTATGTAATGGTCTTAGTACGTTGAATCATTCTGAGTTCGTAAAACTCGGTGTACATTGAATGATAAGTATATCAAATGTTATTTTGATATTGTATAGTGCCCGGGGACCTGTGTCGGAACGTATAAAGGGCAGTATCTGTGTTGTTACCTCGCCTTATGTGTAAGAGGTGGATCGGTATGATGGCCTCGACCTGTTAAAGGTGGCGTCTGTGTTGCCTCCTCATTTGACTGACCAGCGAAAACATCGTCAGGATGGCTGACCGTGAGAGAGACGTCACGAACTTATGCAATGTGACAAGAGCTACAACTATGATTGAACTTTATCATCAGTGAACATTCAGTCCAATTCCGTGTTTGATGCACGTGGTGTATGCTCTGTACAATGTAAAATAGTTGTATTAGACAAATGTATTGTTCTATTCGGTTTTGGGGTTTTCCTGTGTAGAGTGTATGTATAGGAGTGATTGTGTGCTATGATTATGGTTGGTGATAAATGCAGTATGAATGAAGGGTGATTTGGGGGGAAATGGTTTTGTTTTCAATTATATATATATAATTTTTGTAATAAATGAAATTTCTGCCTTTGCCGTATTCATCTCGTGTTGTGACAGATACTGCAGTATACAAATGAATCCAACATGAACATATTGTAAACTGAAGGTGTATCACTATTAACGGGATACTGCCGCATACAAATGAATCCAACATAATAATAATGTAATTTGAAGGCGTAACACTATTAACGGGATACTGAAGCACTCAAATGAATCCAGCATAATAATATCGTTATCTTAAGGTGTATCACTATTAACGGGAAACTGCAGTATACAAATGAATCCAACATAATATTATTGTGACCTGAAAGTATATCACTATTAACGTGATATTGCAGTATACAAATGAATCCAGCATAATAATATTGTAATCTGAAAGTGAATCACTATTAACGGGATACTGCAGTATACAAATGAATTCAACATAATATTATTGTAATCTGAAGGTGTATCACTATTAATGGGATACTGCAGTATACAAATGAATTCAACACAATAATATTGTAATCTGAAGGTGTATCACTATTAACGGGATACTGCAGTATACAAATGAATCCAACATAATATTATTGTAATCTGAAGGTGTATCACTATTAATGGGATACTGCAGTATACAAATGAATTCAACACAATAATATTGTAATCTGAAGTTGTATCACTATTAACGGGGTACTGCAGTATACAAATGAATCCAACATAATATTATTGTAATCTGAAGGTGTATCACTATTAACGGGATACTGAAGTATACAAATAAATCCAACATAATATTATTGTAATCTGAAGTTGTATCACCATTAACGGGATACTGAAGTATACAAATGAATCCAACACAATAATATTGTAATCTGAAGTTGTATCACTATTAACGGGGTACTGCAGTATACAAATGAATCCAACATAATACTATTGTGATCTGAAGTTGTATCACTATTAACGGGGTACTGCAGATTACAAATGAATCCAACATAATAATATTGTAATCTGACGTTGTATCACTATTACCGGGGTACTGCAGTATACAAATGAATCCAACATAATATTATTGTGATCTGAAGTTGTATCACTATTAACGGGGTACTGCAGATTACAAATGAATCCAACATAATAATATTGTAATCTGAAGTTGTATCACTATTAACGGGATACTACAGTATACAAATGAATTCAACATAATATTATTGTAATCTGAAGGTGTATCACTATTAAGGGGATACTGCAGTATACAAATGAATCCAACATAATATTATTGTAATCTGAAGTTGTATCACTATTAACGGGGTACTGCAGTAGACAAATGAATCCAACACAATAATATTGTAATCTGAAGTTGTATCACTATTAACGGGGTACTGCAGCATACAAATGAATCCAACATAATAATATTGTGATCTGAAGTTGTATCACTATTAACGGGGTACTGCAGTATACAAATGAATCCAACATAATAATATTGTAATCTGAACATGTATCACTATTAACGGAATACTGCAGTATACAAGTGAATGTCAGTTTAAATGCCGACGATGGCCCGTATCGGCCTATGCCTATAGATCTAAGTGCCGTTTTACTAAGCAATCTTAACATACCGTAACATAGATTTATAGTCTTAGGACATAGCACTGAGGTTGGCTTGTACAATGACACCAAGTTTGGCAGGTTCAGTGACTGTAATTGTACATCGACATTTCCTGATTTTACTCATACTATCAATCACTGGGTTGTCTGGTCCAGACTCCAATATTTAGAGATCACCATCACTGTACAGAAATGCTGCCACTCCATGTAACTTCTTCCTCTTCCGCTGGAATACTGTCCAGTCTTGGACACAACAAACAAATACATTGTGTATGTTAAGGACATTCGCGGTGTGACCACTAGGTTTCGTGTGTTAGAATTGCGATGACTGGTTACCACTGCTGGTGGTAAACATAAATAACCCATGACGTACCTCCAAGGACAGATCGACGAAGTGAAGATTCGACACAAGGCACGGGGTTTAGGATTTATATATTTTCTTTAATAGAAACCATTTCATTTTACAACTACTCACAATACACACTGGTGTGGTGATTACAAGGCCACATTCCCATTCGTCATGGCCGATGATATCAGCTGATCACAATAGGGGTTAGGTGGACTTATCGAAAGTCGTGATCGGCCGGTTAGAATACTACTCGAACTGCAATGAACAACCGATACCCACAGTGTTATTTGCACACGTTAGCTGCAAAGGACACCTTTTAAATACTGACTAAAGTACTGTCGGAAATAGAAAAAAAACCTGTTTTTAGGCTGTTACTCTGTATCCCTAACATTTACACAACTGCAAATAGCATATGTCGAAATACCCCACTTCGGCCAAACCTGGCATTCAGTGGGATGCGTATTAGGATATCATGTTTACAAGCATGTTTACTCGTAAAATCGGGCAAAACTTAGAAAAAAATACGAATAGCTGCTGAAAACAATAGATCAGACTATAGATGGCAGTTAGGTCGCTCAGCCAGGTATGACGACTGACCGTCGACTCACCTGGCATGAAATGCATGTGCACACTAATTTGCATAAAGCCATGGTCTGTTCCAAATAAATCGTTTTGGACTTTGAAAACAACCGCATTGCTCATTTCTGCACTAATCTCTCCTCAGTAAAGTCCTCTTTCTTCGTTTCTGATGTCCCTACCACTGAGACTATAGTTAGGCCGAACTTAGTTTAACAGATATTTCACACTTGCACATATCAACTACATAAATTGTAGAGATAGATGAGAAAAGACATTTTTTTTCTATTTCCAGCAGTACTTTAATGTATTCATGACCGTGAAAATCTTTACGTTCATACACTAAGTAACTGTGAGGTGAGGGGTAGGGATGAGTGTGAAATGTTGAAATGTTGGGAACTCTTCCGACATATCAGTGGTATATAATTATGTCAGTATGTGACTATAACACACTCATATAGTCACACACAGACACGCGCGCGCACGCGCGCACACACACACACACACACATGTATGTATGTATGTACGGACGGACGGACGGACGGACGCACGCACGCACGCACGCACGACGCACTCACTCACTCACTCACTCACTCACTCACTCACTCACTCACCTCGTTTTACCATTTGTCATCAAGCCGCAAGGAAAAGCCTTGTTTTACTATTATAACAATCATTTATTGTAAGTAGGGGTAGGGTTTGGTTCGAGTCGGGTAGCTTGGGTTGCCTGGTAACTACAGTGTTCCAGTTGGGGTCGACGAGAAGTATAGTGTTGAAAGTGGCGGGATAGTGGCGGGAGTAGGCTTGTAATTAAAGTTTTTAAAGTGGTTGGGTAGTCTAGTACGGGAAGTTAAGTAAATATATTGTTCGCTAGACATGGTTAAAGTCCCCCACATAGATATAGCCTATGTATCCATTTCTCATTCAGGAGGCCTTAAATACAAAAAATATATTGACATTGACACCCATTCACCAGCTACAAACAAAACCAAAAAGTGAACAGTCCCGACAAATTTGCTGAGTGCATGAATTATATACTGTCGATTAAGCGGGTTACAAAGGTTTGTATCAAAGGTGTTTCCATAACCGGTTTGTCCTATTAGATCAAATACCACTGCAATTAGAACTGGCCTTTAGCAATCCATGCTTGTCGGAAGAGTCTACTCACGGGATCAGTCTCGCTGACTTGGTTGACTTGGCATGTCATCGTATCACGGTTGTGTACATCGATGCGTAGATGTCAATCACCTGATTGTCTGCTCCTGATTATTTGCAGTCATATAGCAGGTATATTTCTGAGTGCGGCGTTAAGAAACAACAACATAAACCGTCACATGTTCCTTCCTAGACTAAAATCACCATATGAACACCTTTAAAGATCAATTACCCTTTTACTTGAATCGTATACAAACACATTTATTTTAAATGTCAAGAAAACAAGTTATCAATTGTCCATATACCGTGTTTATACATCAGTCATCACTGCTTGGTTTCCACCTGATTACCTGCACTAAGCCATGCTTGTAACACTGTGACTGACATATATAGTGTTTATACGTCAGTCATCACTGCTTGGTTTCCTACTGATTACCCGAAACAAACCATGCTTGTAACACTGTGATTGACACAATGGTGTTGTCACTTTACAGTCTATATTCTAGGTAAGTAAGCGTACCCAGAAGCCAAGGCATATCAGAACAGTCACATGATCCGTGTTTAGGCTCGCTAACATGGTTCGTAACGTAACGTCCTATCCTGATGCTATCCTATCCTTTGAACGATGCTCATTGAACAATCACTGGTATACCTGGTCCAGATTATATAACAGCACTGATGCCAGTTGCGGCCATAAACAGTGTCACATGGCCCTAAGGAGGACACGCAAATCTTTACTGTTTCATTGGCTCACCATTCCCAGTAACCACGGGACTGAAAGAGTTGTTCGGATAAGCAGCAGAAAGTGCTCCAGGATTTTCCACATACTGCTGGTGTGTGTAGTAGTGAGGAGGCTGGTTAAAAGTCTGTTGATTGTTGGTGTTGGAACGTACCCGACCTTTCACTATTGACCGGAAATCTTTGTTCAGAAACCAGAGGAATGGGACGATAACAGATTTAGCGTAACTAAGGTAGCTCATGACAGTTGAGAGTATGAGATACCAGCTGCAGTTGAAGCAAGCGTAACTTATCAAAGCCATAACTTTGCTTGGGAAGAAGAGAGCAACCGTCAGAAAGGAAACCAAGATGATATCCACGGGTGCAGCGGGATTGGTAGAGGGTTGGGATACTGCCCGTTGACCATACTGACCGAACGCCAGGCGTCTTCTCTTTTGATGTAGGGCAATACTAACCACTGTCGTGATGATGGCTATTGCGGATGGTACCCAGTAGGACATTGCAACAAGTGCTCTTCCGAATTTTGGTATCATATACAAAGCGCACGTATACGCACTGGGAGACTGCCCAACGATCATTATTGGCACCAGAACGATGATGGGTCCAAGAATAAAGAATGCGACGAGCATGCATGTGACCAATTTCTTGCACATTCCTTGGTAGGATGAGACTGTACATTGCAGTATAAAGTCCACGTTCAGGGCGATGACTGCGAAGCAGCTGTTGGCAACAGTAATTAAACTGCTTCCGTACAGTGCCGTCATAGTTAAACACGACACGTCGAGTTCCTGTGTCACCAGCAGGTGTGTCCACATCGGGAGGGGAAAGGTTCCGACGAATAGATCTGCCAGTGCCAAGAACAAGACAATGACATACTTGGAATTTTGTCTGAGTTCCTTGTTTGACAAAATAATGCCAATCATTACCAGATTGCCGACGATGATTCCTATTGCAAACAAGCAGTTGAAGACGATCTGTGCGGTTATGTTGCTATTAAAGTCCATCTGAAAAATAAAAGAAGGCAACAGTTATAAAACCCATATACATATGTAAAATGTGCTTACCCCATTGGGTTACGAGTGATTTATCGTTGCAGTAAGCAGTATTCCAGGCACTGCGTCTCAGCCTAATGTGACAAAGGTCTTTGATAACAATTTAGTTGCAACCCGAGACAACGAGTAAACTCCTGATAAACCAAGAAATATGAAAGGGGTGAAATGGGATTCGAACTCACGAAGATAGACTCCCGAAGGGCTCAAGCGAGGCAACTATAATTTATGAGATATAAACAGGGGATAGTCCTGAAGTACATTTGTATATTGTAGTGGTAATATTCAAGTGAAAGAGTTCATTTTCAAAGAGAAAGCGTAGGTCAAGTAAGTGAGTAAGTATATAGTTTTACGCCGCTTTAGCTATAAAATCAGCAATACCACGGCGGGGACACGTGAAATGGGCTTCACACATTGTACCCATCAGGTTAATAGAACCCGGGCCTTCGACGTGAGAGGGGCGATTGGGTAGTCTAGTGGTTAAAACGTTCGCTCGTCCGCCGTGATATGACTGGAATATTGCTAAAAGCGGCGTACAACTAAACTCACTAAATCACTCGACCTGAGAAGGACTCAGAATTCAATCGAGGCACAGCAGAATAAACAAACGTTAACTAAAGTAAACTGGAAATAATGACATTGTTGTTTAAAGGATGTTCAAACGCCTATGTAGAACCATCGTCTAACAAAGGCACGTTATGGTTGAAATAGGGTACAAACCTTGACTGCTAGAGTTGAGTGGACGTTTACTTCCCCGATCTTCACAGTCAATTGCGGCCTGGCTGTTTGTGTTACCCTTTATCAAAGACAAATTCGGCTGTGTCATTTTAGATGACATCACAGCAACCGATAATATGGGTCATATGCTTATCACTTGACGAAGCCCAGCCATTAACAAATACGGCAACCTGCCCACCTGCCTCCCCGTTATAACGCTAATCATGGCATTTATTTCGCCACAAAAATGGTTTTCGATGCATGTTTAATAATATTTCAATGTAATATACTGGTTTTAACTTGATCAATCGAAGGACGCCGTGGTTCTTTATTCTTGGTGAAAAATATTCCCTATAATGAATGGTGAGTATTTCCGTAACTATGTTTGCCTTATCGGTGCACGTCACACTTGCATTAGGTCAGGTGGAGGCGGTGATTCAATATTGAGCAATAACAACACGCGTCTGTAAGTGGAAATATTTCTTAAAACACAGACAAGGGTACTTTCCAAGAATGTGAGTTAGTGAGTGAGTATAGTTTCACGCCGCTGAGTGGAAGTAGTTCTTAAAACACAGATGACAAGGGTACTTTCCACGAAAGTGAGTGAATTTAGTTTTACCCCTCTTTTAGCAATATTCCAGCAATATCACGTCGGGGGACACCAGAAATGGGCTTCACACATTCTACCCATGTGGGGAATCGACCCCGGGTTTTCGCCATGACAAGCGAACGCTGTAACCACTAGGCTACCCCACCGCCCCTTTCCACGAAAGCAACAACAAAGTAAAATATATGTCGTCAAGCATGAAATACCATCTGCAATCTATCAGCACATATGAGTTTGCATTTAATACTTTAATAATCATTTTATACTATATGTTTTCACTTATCACGTTTTAATTGCTCAAGTTGTTCATGCTACTATGTTGTATCAGCAGTCTAACAGTGGAGTCTATCTGGAGTCGTTGCTTGTCGTAAGAGGTGACTAACGGGATCGGATGGTCAGGCTCGCTGACTTGGTTGATATGTCATCGTATCCAAATTGATGCTCATGATGCTGATCACTGTAATGTCTGGACCAGACTCGATTAGTGACAGAACTCCGCCATATAGCTGGAATAATCCTGAGGGCGGCGTTGAACAACTGACTAACCATCCAACCAACCAACCAACCAACCATCCAACCAATCAACCTGGAGTAGTCCCTAACAATTCAGTTCAATTCAATTTATTTCTCGAAACACCGTGAGAATACAAATTTACTACATTCATATAAATTAACATGTCAAGACAGCAGATAAAATCCACAGAAAAACAACCAGTTAAAGTTAAAAATGTATCTTTGTGGACTTAAATGTTACATTAATATACATTACAAGATTTTTAAGATTAGTTTGTTTAGACGACAACAGTTTGACGATTTTCTATAAGGTAATTGAATTCATGTAAGGAGGTAAATATGTTTGCCTATACAGTAGTAAAGCTTCGCATTTGAACAGATAATGGAGTTCATCTCCCACTGCATGAGAGTTACATAAATTACAAAGACGATATTCACTAGGAACATTTGCCCAACGGCCACCTTCTATAGGGAGGTGGTGATTACTTGTTCTGATTCTTAAAATCGGGAAATAGATGTGTTTTGGCAGAAAGAGATATCTCTCAAATTCTATATTGGTTTTTAAGATACCATAAAAAGAGAATTTGGAGCTCTGTATCGTGGAGGTGTGCCATTTCTGTAGAAATTGGTCTTTGAGGATCTGTTCAATCTTAAAAGAGAGAAACTTAGTTGTACAGAGAAATGGATTATAAAATATTTCAGTTAAACCACAGTGATTTAGTGTCTTTCTTACAAATTCAATCCAGGGAAATACATTAATTTCAGAATGAACTTGCAACATGATAGAATAGATATTATATGATAGTTTGGCTTGGCGGGTGTTTGTTACCATTTTATGCCAAAAACATATGTCTTTTGTTTAATTAAACATATATCGGGTAGCGACCAAATTCTCCATAATAGCATATAATCTGGAGTTGACTTTCGAAGACCTGCAGCAAGTTTCATAAATTTTATATGTATTCCTTCAATTAAATTGATGTTTTCGAACCCCCAAACTTCACATCCATATAATAAGATTGGTTCTATCATTACATCGAAAGCTGTTAGAATGCAGTCAAGTGGTAAGTTTATGTTACGTGATTTTTTTTCAGAAGAGAAAACATTGCCTTTGTACCCGCATTTACGAGTGCTTTAATAGCATGAATAAGTCTTCTATTACGATGAAGGGAAGTACCAAGGTAACAATAAGAGTCTCCTACCTCAAGAGGCTTATCACCATAGAAAAGTTTCAATTTAGATGACTTCGCTGGACCACTGCCAAAAACAACTTTAATTTTGGATAAATTGACCATTCATTACAGTAACAGTAAAACGCATCGAGAGATTTCTGAAGATCGTGAGGATCATCACTGAACAGGACTGTATCATCGGCGTACAATAATATCACAAGTTGAAGCCAAAGGGTTACATAAAAATCTGAAAAGTACTGTAGTTTTATACCCTGACACCCACTGTTTACTTAGTAGGATTCAAGATCATTTATGAAGAAAGCGAACAACAGAGGGGAGAGATTCTCTCCTTGCCTTACACCAGAGTTACTTGGAAAAAAGGGCGAGAAGACCATACCAGTTACCTTTGCAGCACTTGTCTGGCAATGACATTTCTTAGGATAAACTTTACAGACTGCAAAGTTTGTAGAATAGGGCTGCAAAGGTAGTTACTAATACTTAGCCTAGAGAACACATCCTGTACTCCACTTTATACAGGTAAATACTTTGTTCGATGTGTTGATAACCTTTCTTCTGAAATATTATTTAAAAAATATTTTCCTTACAATTCACCTACCTCAACTGTCCTTTGTAGATTCAATGCTAATATGCTAGTGAAATAGTGCTGTCTGATAGAAATTGAGATGTAAATCGGTGTTTTATGCAACCCCAATTTAGATGTATACAGAGTCAAGATAGCATTTGGACGTTGGCCCCAAACCATTGCCAACGTTGGTCCAACGTCTGAATGCTATCTGGGTACTCGCATAGTCTCAAACATGTTCCGTTATGGCCACAAGTAAACATCGACCCATTAAAATAAATATATGTACTATAATATGTTCTGGGTATTTGTGATGTGCTTTACATATGTGCTTTACTTGTAATAGGTTTATGAGGGTTGAAGTCGAAAATATTAAGAAACACAGTCAAGGATAATTCAGTGGTGCCAGTCAACCTTTATTAATATAGCACAAGAAATGCGAAAATGCGCTAAAAAGTGTAAAAAAGATGAATGAGAGAAAGGGACTTAATGATTCTCTTAAGCAGGGCTGCATGTCAACGCATTGTCATTCAGATCTGAGGAAGACATCCTTTTTAATTTGAATATCCATGTTTTCTTCAATACCTTTAATTTATTTAAAGCATTTAATTCAAATATGCAAGTACTGGCATTGCTTCTGTCTGTGAATGCGTGTCTTACCCCCGTCCTCAGCGTCATGATGCTTCACACAGAAAGAATATTTGAATCTGTTGTGTGAATATTGAAGTACACCAACACATGCTATTCGTCTGTCTGCAACACCTCACATTAGTCGAACAGTGTGTCTACACTTTCTCAGTAAAGTACAGATTGTAGTACTCTCGTTGGGTCTCATCCGGGATTTGAGGCCACACAGTTAGGCACCTAATCACCCACTTTTGGTCAGCCGTCTAACCCAAAGTGTAATTCAGCGCCTTGAGCATGCACTAGTTGCCTGGATATGTGCGCTATATAAATATCCTATAATAATTCCAAATATAATTTATGTTACATTTGACAACTTTCTAAATGTGTATTCAAAACAAGGAGTTTTTGGTCTATGAGTGAGTCAGTGAGTGAGTTTAGGTTTAAGCCGCACTCAGCAATATTCCAACTATATGGCGGCGGTCTGAAAATAATCGAGTCTGGACCAGACAATCCAGTGATCAACAGCATGAGCATCGGTACACGCAATTGGGGTACGATGACATGTGTCACCCAAGTCAGCGAGCCTGACCACCCGGTCCCGCTAGTCGCCTCTGGGTCCCGATCCACATGTCGTAACTTTACAGTTTACCATAGGCTTATGCATGTCGTAGCGCTTCGAACTCTTTGTGCATCGGGACCCAGCACGCAGGGGCCTACGTCTGTCCTATGAGGCTACTAAATCGATCCGGTTTTCAGGCTCGGTGGTGTAGTTACTTGCATAACGTCGTACCCAGAGGACTTTTAACGGTGTCCATTGTCTATTGACGAGCTAACGCTTTAACCACTAGGCTACCCCACCGCCCTGATTAATGAGTTAAGGAAGCCTTATATGATGCAGGTCTTGGTCGTTTACAACTTTGCTGAATCTGCTAACAAACCGAGAACAATAACAGGGAGCAAACCGGGATTCGAACCCAGGATCATAGGTTTCTGGTGTGCCCAAGGGAGGCAAATCTGAATACGCCGAAATAGGAAATTAGGACAACTTCGATCCCTTCAGTCTATAAGTGAGTTGGGTTTTACGCAGCTTTTAGCAATGCTCCAGCAATATCACGGCTGGGGACACCAAACATGAGCTTCACACATTGTACCCATCTGGGGAATGGAACCCGGTTTTTCGGCGTGACGAGCGAACGCTTTAACCATAAGGTTACCCCATCGGTCCCAGTCTATGAGGCCTAAACAGCTGAAATTCCTTTTGCAGATTTAAATATTCAGAGTGAAAAGGTACATGAAGAAGGACAAACATCAAAGCAAGTTTATCTTTTGGGCACACCTGCACGAAGAAGTCAGCTATAAAAACAGATATAAAGTTTCCTAGGATTTTCAAACGCCTGTAAATTTAGAATGTTCTGACAGTATGGTAAAAACAGGGTACAAATCATGACTGCTTGGACTGACTTGACATTTCCTTCTGCGGTCATTTCACAGGCAACTGCCGCCTTCCTATTTCTGTTGCCTTTTATCAGATATAAATTCGGCTGTTTTATATTCACGGCATTTCAAGTCACATGACTGATAACATTAAAGCCACAAAAGAAAAATGGGTCGTACGCTTGTCACTTGTCCAAGATCAGCATAGCAAAGACATATAGCAAGATGTCCACATGCCTCCCCGTTATAACGGGGAATGTGACCCACCTATATCGCTGTGGCTCTTGATTTTTGAGGAGGTATATGAGTAACTCTGGGTTATTGTGGGGATCAGCTGGGGCCAGAGTTATTCAGTATTGAGCAACAAGAACGAGGTTTTGAGTGTGGAAATATTTTCAAATCAAGGGGAAAGAATGGGTACTTTCCACTAAAGCAAAAAAAACAAACCCCAAAACCCCACTGGTTGCAATGCATAGGCACATTCGAGATGTCAGTTATGTAATACTTTACTAATCATAATTATTATATATTTCCATTAAACATTTCTAATTGCTCAAGTTGTTAGTGTAATTATTATTCAAAACAGAATGTTATATTCCCATTTTAGTCGATTTACAGAAAAATACATGCCAATAATATTCGATCATTGTCCTCTTTCCTTGTTGTTGTTTGTTGGTGGTGGTGGTGCTGCTGCTGTTTCTTAACGCCTTACTTAGATACATGTGGAGCAGGCAATGTCATATGTGTTGTACCGAATCTGATATAATCAACCAAACCCAATCCATTGCCGGACCAGCAGAGGTTGCTGGGGACCTACTTTTAGCAAGAAGAACCACGGGGACTCTTTGCAATGTGCTTCAACATACATAGAATCTGAATTTCTGAAAATATAATATTCACCGGCTTAGAACCCAATTTAAGAACAAACTGTGAATGCATGCCACAAGAAGCCCTATACAGAACATCTGTCCAAACTGTGTGCTACTGAATTGGGGATGGACATTGCCTTGATCGAGGTTTCTCCAAATGTTTTTAATGTAACATATGGTATATTTGGGATTACACTTTCTTAGTAAAGTACAAATTCTAGTACTTTTTTTAGTAGAGCCCCATCAGGGATTCGAACCCACACCCTCAGTGTCAGGCACCTAATCGCCAGCACACAAAGTCAGCCGCCTACCCCGCTCAGCCACCGCGACTTCCACAAAAATGGAATAAAGGTCAATGGAATAATGGACATTTCGAACGGCCATTGGGTCCATATAGTATCATGAAACACTGCAGAAGGTTTTATATCGTTCATAGAAATTGTTGAATGCAGCATATTAGTCACACCAGCGTGGTGCTGGAAAGCCAGTGATAGTAATCATGTGCTACTATCAGAGCCACCAGGGTAGCACGAACTACAAGCACCTAGGTCGCACAGCCGGATCACCAGATCCTAACAGGTCTTATCTTCTTTTTCGGCCAACCCGGTAAAGTTGAGTGTTTACCAGCTGATTTCGGCCCTTGGTCTTCATTTAACCAATATAGTTTCACACAAAAGTTACCAGCCACGGATTGCTTTATACAACCTTTGCAGGGGTGAATTATTTTCATTTTTCAGGTCATACGAAATATAGAGCTCGTCTTCCATTTATGTGTGTTGTTTTTGTTAGTTAGATGCCACATTGATTGACTTTTAGTTATTATGGGTCAAGCGCTGAGTGTGGATTTGAACTCACATCTGGGACTTAGGCTGTGTAATTTCACCTGTTGATAGTAGGTGAGAGTTACCTCCTCTTACCTCCGGTTTCGGTACGATGTGTTTTGAGTGATTGTCGCAGCGCTGAGAAGCTGGTAGTGTGATCTCAATCAATGGTCGCAGTGAGGCGTGGCTGCTGCTAGAGAATTCGAGATCTGTGTAATAGGTAGGGATTGGTTGCTGATATGTTTGACGACTTTGGGACTACTGCTTCGGATATACGCTCATCTGTCTGTTAACATCGCCTGGTCAAGTTACGACCCGTCGTCTACATACACATACTACTACTACTACACTGAATATTCAACTGACGTCAACAATCTTCACTCAGTACATCAACAAGAATCTAGACTCCGTTAATTATAGATTTAATTAATATTGTAGATTTGTGACCCAATATTTTAGATGTGACTCAATAGTATTGTATTAGAAATCTGTATTGTCATTCATTGCAACCTTTCTCATTGTTTATTCAATATATTATTGCATATTTTTTATTGTCTGTGTTTTATTTTGCTGGTTTAAAGGGGTCTCGCAAACCTTTTGTCACGGCAATTTCTAAATCATAACAGTGTGAAACAGTATCAGTATGTAGTATGTGGAATAATAATAATTTACCCATTTACATAACATAAAAACTTGCACAAGGTATGCTCATAGCGCTAACAAAGAAAAAGAATGAATTAAGTCAACTGATATAAAACGTTTTGTTGAGAAAGCTTTTGAGATGAAACTTAAAGTTTTCAAGGGTTGGAGACAGCTTAAATTCATCAGGGAGGGAATTCCATTTGACCAATGCCATGTTCTGGTAAGACTTGTATCCAAATGAATTGAGGTTCCACTTTGGTACACAGAGCAGATTAGACGAGGATGAATGAGTTCCTGTTGGCATGTAAGGAGAGAGGTGTTCTTGAACATACAGAGGTGCAATACCATGAATAAGCACTGATAAGCAAGTGTAAGGATCTTATAGTCAATGCGAGCTTCAATAGGCAACCAGTGAAGAGACATCAGGATGGGCGTGATGTGGCAGTGTTTTGGTTCAAGAGTAACTATGAAGGAAGCTGTGTTCTGCAGTATGTAGCACATGAGTGTAGTTAAATGCGATGTTTCTATAAACTACCTACTTTGATAGTCGCTTTGCAAAGGTAGACTTATTTCCCGCGCCAGTGGGTAAATGTACACTCGAATTTCAACACCCTGAGGAGAATACAACTTAAGCTAAGCTGTCTTGTCATCCAAATAGACCCATGCTGTCAGTACCCAATGGTATTTAAACACTTGAGTAAATGGTTCTACACTCCCCAGTGGAGGATAATGTGTGTGGATAACAGACATCGATTTACCAGTTACTTTCCAATCCAACTGCTGTCTAACTGTCTTGTGCTAAAACTAAACTGGAAAATTAACAGTTTTTAAATTGTCATTGACAGTCATATCAAATTTACCATTTAACAGTTAGAAAGCTAACTGGAAGAGCCACTGGCTGTTAGATTGTTTGTCTGTGAAGATGGTTGGTTGATTTGTTGTTTAACGCCGCACTCAGCAATTTTCCAGCTATATGGAGGCGGTGTGTAAGTAATCGAGTCTGGATCAGACAATTCAGTGATCAACAGCATGAGCATCGATCTACGCAATTGGGAACACCGATGACATAAGCCAAATACCTCGAAGAAAGTATTCCCATGTGCGTGTAGTTCAAGTTTTCAGGGATCACCCGAATGCCCCTGTAACACAAAGTTAAGAATGATCATTATTCAACGATCTTGACTGCTCCTGATGTCTTCCATTCCATCGGTCGAAAGAAGGTTGACAATCCACTGATCAACATCATGAGCATCAATTTACGCAATTGGGATACGATGACATGTGTCAACCAAGTAAGAGAGCCTGACCACCCGATCCCGTTAGTCGCCTCTTACGACAAGCATGGGTTACTGAAGATCAATTCTAAACCGGGTCTTTACGGGTCTTGTGAAAATGTACATACGTACAGTACACTTAAAGTCCAATACCATCGCTCATAATACATGTCTGACAGTGACATGCGCTTAAATTGTCAGATTACGACACCGAAACAGTATAGAGTTTTCGATACAAAAGAATTTGCTGGCTGCTTACATAACATAACGGTTTTTAATCAGTCACTGACAGGAGAAAATTAAGATTTTAAAAAATAGAAATGCATGAATCAATATACAGAGGGTAATGGTGGAAACACATGGTAGAAGATTTCAGGCGGGGACACCTCACTCAACAGTGTGCCTGTACTCAGTGTCCAATGATATAGCATTGCACAGTCAATTAATTGGCTTCTACTCCTCATCAATATTTCCTGCAATTTCGAGGGCCACCAGAAACGGGCATCACATATTCAAATTGTATACTTTAAACAACAAACCATGTACAAGTATTCTTTGAATGCTGACTGAGACATCGTGCACTTCGATAATTGGTGAGAATATACTTAGGATATTCAAACATATATTAAATAATTCAGCTGAGAAGTATAGTTTCTTCTTTGAGTGGCATTTAGAAGCTGGTAGGGTGAACAGGACCGATGTTCTATGGATAGACAACTTCTCCATTGTTGTTCACTGGTCTCGGATGGGGCATGGGATGATGTACCCCGAGGGACCAGTGAACAACGTATTTATCTTACCGAACACCTCAATGGTAATTATGAACTGTTTGAAGCACGGGTATCCGATCATAGTATGGAGTACAAGACAAGAAAAACAAATATAGAGTTATCTCCCTTCTATCGATTTGCATTCGGTAAACATCGGTAATTTCCGTATATCATACCTCGAGGAAAATAATTACTACTACGAAGTACCAAATGAGTTCGGCATTCCCAGCGGGTACATAGCAAATGTTACTCGCTCGAAAGCGGGGTACATTGGAAATAATAGAAGAGCGCTCAGCCAATCGGAAAACGACATTTATGTGTGAGGCAAGATAATTGCTCTTATTAGTCACGGGTTTGTCTGACCCGCCCTGTATATTCACAGGCCACCGTCGTGAACGATCGAACGAATTAACGAACGAAAACATAGCTGTGACTAATCCACGTAAAACGTTTAAAATGAACACTGATTCATGGTCAAATCCTTACAATATTCACAAGAGTTTATTTCTAATTTTATAAATTAATATCAAATATAAACGAAACAATAAAAATCAGCAAATCTACATTCTGAACAGGAATAACAAATATCGGAAGTTCGCAATCTTGAGTAAATGAGTAAAATGGACAGCTCCAAACAAATCTACAGATCAAAACAAAAGATAAAAAAAGCCACACACAAAATAATTTGTACGAGATTCAAAGCCTATGAAGCCCTTTGTCAATATTATGTAAAGTCCGTCAGGGACTGGCGATTTCTGGATGGGGGAGTACGGAGCGAAGATCGGGGGTCGGGTTCAGTGATAGGAAGCATAAAAGATTTAGATTTGTCTTTAGTTTTCACCAAATATATACTTTTCTAAAACGAAAGTGTATTTACAGTGTTCAGTGTTATTACATGCAACTGTTCTCTTTCCAAACCGGCTGTTACAGACAGCGTTGATATAACTGGATTATCGCTGAGTGCCGTATAAAACAGAAACATAGAAGCACATATTACACAGCGAGTCGACTGACAAAACACCCTGATAATAACTAGAACAACTAAAAGATTTTTAGATGAACAAATAAATAGAACCTCCTAAAGGGGAAGTTCACTAAAAACATTATTTTACTTGCAGTTTTTCTGCACAATAGGTATTTGCTTAGTAGTTTCATAGCCAAAGCAATACAGATATCATAAGTAAGTAATGAGTAAGTAAGTAAGGAAGTAAGTTAATAAGTATTTTATTTTATTTTGGTTATTATATTCAATTTTTTCAAATTTACGGGGGGTCCTTACTTCCATAATAAATACACCATGGCTTAAGTCCCTTGCAATATGACGTCACTGGTGCCAATTGATAACAGAATGACGTCATTAGACCCTATTACACACGTATCACGTGGTGTAGGTACAAGAGTGTGATTCTTGTGTCCCTCTGCGCAGCCTTCTGTGTTAACCTCTTGGGATATGTCATAATTTCTGAACAACCATAACGGTAGTTATCAGCTTTGCCGACTCTTTGTTACAATTACAATGAAAACAATAAAAGCGAATGACAATGCGCAGTTTGTCAGAATGTTTCTGATTACTTGTCACATTTATGTGAA
The DNA here is from genome assembly GCF_003918875.1 of Haliotis rubra. Taxonomy (NCBI): domain Eukaryota; kingdom Metazoa; phylum Mollusca; class Gastropoda; order Lepetellida; family Haliotidae; genus Haliotis; species Haliotis rubra. The sequence continues at coordinate 225,959 of NW_025767377.1, read as the reverse complement.
TACTACCCTTCAGTAAACGTCCCATAACGTGAATTTTGAGAACCCAGTCACCGGTAGCGATGTCATTCGTCAACACTGTGGTAAATATTTGATGAACTTTTATGAATGAAAGTAAGTACGATCAATCTATAATGTTGCAGATTTTGCATACCTTTTACATACTATGTCCATACATTAATGTGGATATTTTTGCCTTAGGACTAGCCAGGGGACCGATTCAAATTTGCACCAATTACGTCATAACTTAAGGGGATAAACACTGACCTGTTTATGTCGGTAAACAAATGCATCATAACATCATTACATTTCCACTCTTATTTTGTGCTTCTTACTTTCGATATGAGAAACTTGATTGCATATCTTGATATTTACTTATTCTGAAATTGTGTTTTGTGTTTTTAGTTAATACTTCTCCTTTAGAGTCTACTATAAAGAATAAAGAAAATATAATAATTTCCCAAACAAATAAAATATAACCTCAACAATTTTATAAATGAATAAAAATAACATCTTTAAAATTGCAATAATAAAAATATGACACAAATATGCTATAACTATTTCATAAAAACATTATCTAAAGTTAGACCAAAAGTAGGTGCCGGTTTAGTGAGATGACAATAAACAACAATCAGATTGCATCATAAAGATCAGCAGACCATTGTGGCGTCTTCGTTACCATGACACCACAGTAAATTGACATCACAAATCTCGCTTCTACTGAAGCTGGTAGCCTTACGTTTTACACTTTTTCGCAAAGTCACTTCATACTAGTGTTCACATACTGAATGATGTTTGATAACAGAACAGAATCTCACCCTTGTGTCTTACCATATCAAATACATCAGCATTCGTCACAATGTAAAAGTAGCATAACTAGTACCATTAAGACGTCACCATTTACTATAATAACATTCGTTATATACACATCGAAACACGATACAAATACCAGACCAATGGATTTAGAATCCAGTTCACACTGAAGTAGTATGGACAAACTATTCAACAAATTACACCGAAAATAACTGCATGCCTGCTGAGTATGTCTGTTACAGTCAGAATGAGAAATCAGTTATTTCGTGAAATTACTAAGAGGGTCAGCCATTTCGTGAAATTACTAAGAGGGTCAGCCATTTCGTGAAATGACTAAGAGGGTCAGCCATTTCGTGAAATTACTAAGTGGGTCAGCCATTTCTCTGGATTATGGTATATCAGGATCACTTAACTAAGTTTTGCCTATTGAGACCACGGACAACGTTGACATTTTCTTGAGCCTCCAATCTGATAATGGATCAGAGTTCACGTCTCATGTTATTAAAGAAATTCAACACGTCTGGCCAGAACTAGCACGAGTACATGGTAAGCCACGCCATCCCCAAAGTCAAGGATCAGATGACAGGGCAAATGGCGACATAAAAGACATGCTGGTAGTGTGGATGAGTGATACCAAGACTAAAGACTGGCGACATCTTATTCATTTCACGACTGAAATCTTTAGTCATTTCACGAAATGACTGATTTGACAATCTAACATATCCAAGATTATACAGTTGACTCTCATAGAAGCAAATTAGTACTTTGTGTTGAATGAATCGGATGTTCCGGTTTATCCGACACTGCTGTTTCCAACTTTCACATTCACCTCCAGATAACATCAATTACACAGAGACTACCCCATGTATGACTTGCTTTCAGAGCATATGTCATATGTCCCTAATCTGTAAATTGATAAACAACCAGGAACTGTAAATGTTTTACGACATATCACAACTAATCACCTTACATGTATAAGTAGGATTTGTTTTTGAACTGTGTTTATACGGGAAAGACAATATGGTATCGGAAGAGCTATCACATCAAACACGAATGTCAAATGAACAGTTTAAAGATCCTTGAAGCAGCAGCAGCGAAGATGAGAGCATCTGGAAAAAAGTGTAAATCGAGAGTCAATACTTTATTGAGAGAGAGAGAGAGAGAGAGAGAGAGAGAGAGATTACAGGGCATTGTGTATCCACGTGTTTTAATAAATCACGTGGTCACGTATTGACAATGTACAACATTTTTAACGCTTGACGAATCACCCCACTCTTTATAAGGGTTCCGTTTTTGATTGACTGTTTTGTAAACGGTTCCAGAAAGTGAGAATGGTCTCATGAGACATTGGTGTCTTTGGAAGTCTCACTCAGCTTTCTGAGTTCACACGCTCACATGCTATATCGTCATTGTATTGGGACGGTGGGGTAGCCTAGTGCTGAAAGCATTCGCTCTTCACACCGAAGGCCCGGGTTCGATTCCCTATATGGGTACAATGTGTAAAGCCCATTTCTGACGTAAGCCCATCCAAATCCGACCGAGGGAGACATCACCAGAACATCAGACAATTCTCAGTTGACATCATGGCCCCATTAGCCTTCAGCGGTCAGATCAGCTGACAAATTGGCCTGATTTCAGAGGTGTCAGGAACCATACCATGACTGACAAACCTGTGTAGATTCTTCTAGTTTTTATTTGTTTGGCTGTAAATAATCGATCTAAGCAACTGGGATACGATGACATGTGTCAACCAAGTCAACCACGAGGGTAAAATGTACATGTTAGTATCGTCCAGCTCAGAGTGTACCGTAGGACGACGAACACAGATATTTGGTACGTCATAAGTGTGGATGTAGGTGTAATAAATAATAATAATATGTTCACTTATTTTGCGCTAAACTTCATTTACTAGGTGAATGCACATTGCGCTAACCATCAAAGCAAAGCAAATTATTAACCTGGATAATCCAAGCTGTAGGCGCCAGAAGGTGAGGTTAAATTGGGTTTTACGTCGTCCGCTCATATGACGACGTGCAGAGTGTACGGCTGCTTGTACTAGTCCAGACTTAAGCTGGTTTTATAGTACTAGCCCACTGAGATACCATGCCGCAGTGAAGCATGAATACCCCACTCAGACACATTATACTGACTCCGAGCAGACCAGTCCTTGTTGTATCCATTAATGCCGAGCGCCAGGCAGGGACCAACATGTACCATATTGTAAGGTCTTTTGGTATGACGCTGTCGGGGATCGAACCCGCGACCTTCCGCTCTCCGGGCGGACGCTCTAATCACTACACCACGGAGGCGGTCTCACGCTTGAAGGTAATAGTCACACAACTTATCCCACTGGGTACCCATTTTCGTCTGGGTGAACAGAATCAATTTTGAACAAACTCACTTGCCTAAGGCGTGACCACATGTATGACATGTATTTCGTTGTGAGGCAGGACCAAAGTCCTAGAAACTCTCAGAGTCAAGCTGCCAAACACGGTCAACCATCCATGCATAGACCACACACCTGTCAATTTATCAATATCATTGTAAAAGGTCCAATACGTACCAACGAACCTTCCTCTTGCCAGGGATGCTGGGCTGGTTAAAACTACAAATATAAATTATGAGAAACACATAATACTAATAAAACAAAATATACAGGACCACAAGCCAGAGGATTTCAGATTAATAAATTTCAAACAATACATCATACATTATGATGTATGGTACTGTGAAGAATTTCGAGTCATGTAAAAAAACAACATTTAACTTTAATCCTCGCAAAGACACGAGGGCCTGTTTACGGGAGGTGTGGTTCCTAAAAGTGACGCAAAACTGTTTCTGTTAATTCTTAAATTATTTTAAAGGCAATACTTCACATGTGATATAATTGCGAGTATAATTTTAGGTTTCTCTTTCAAAGGCAAAGGTAGTTATAAATGTATGTATTAAGAAAAAGTATTGTTGCAGAAAAGAATTTATAAATGACTTCTATCTACTCATGTAAACTCTAAATGTACTACAGGCCTGTGGTCTTTTTAAGTACCGAAATACAGATTGATTGAAATGTATGTATGTCCAATAACACGCACAATGTGTAGTATTCGATAGTTCATTTGCAATACTCGTCAACTGAACAGTTATAGTTCATGCACAAAATTGGGTAATTTATGTGAGAATTGGTAGCTAGTATTTTAAAATGTGATTACAATGTGGCTCGGATGGTTACAATGCTGAAGACCAATTCTAAGCCAGATGTTCACGGGTATAATGTGGAAAGGGATGTGTCTGGTCTTGGTTTGAGTATTTACGTGATGCTGTCGGGACATGCTGACAAATATATGATAAATGAAAAGATATTTTATAAACTAACCATTTAGGTCCTGGCAAAGAGGCCCCTTCCAGTAGGTCTGGCACCCAATTGGACATACTCCAGTGAGAGGGCTACACGTATCTCCACGACAGTAGCCACACATTCTTCCACAGTTCTCCCCGTAGTACAGCCGGCTGCATCTCGTTTTGCACGTGGCCCCTTTCCACCCGGCGCTACACCCTTGCGGACAAGCACCGTCAGTTGAGTTACACATCGGTCCGTTCTTACAACGCCCACACGGAAGTGAACATTGTGATCCATACATTCCAGATGGGCATTCTGGAGCAGAAGCATCCGTTATACACTTTCAAGGAAACGAAGTCAAGAACAAGACTGAGTACTCAGGTACGGAGTGCTCTATTGACAAACTTTATGGACAACGGTGCAAGAGTCTGTACCTAAACGTCGGAGTCTGTATCTAAACGTCATAAAGTTTGTAAATATTGTACTCCCCAATTTCTAAAATGCCACTCAAAAACGTTTTGGTATGCTCATTTCTTATGCAGTTTGCACCTGTGAACGTAGTTAGTTTCGGAATGAAGGCCACCTGTGGTGTAATCACTCGCCGTAGCCTACGCTATTGTTTGATTTTTGGCGATGTCTTCGCGAATTTCAATTATCCATTTATATAACTTTCAATGCCTTTTTGGCTTTTAGACAAATGGGATGTATGTTTCGTTGGATAATTGATACTGGTTATTCTCTAGTCTGGGATTCACGTTTCATAAAGGTGTCATATTATTTTTCCATTCATCATATTTAAGACTGCAGTGAGTGTAGGCGTTCTGGTGAGTGTGTGAGTGAGTTGAGTTTTACGCCGCACTCAGCAATATTCCAGCTATATGACGTCGATCTGTAAATAATCGAGTCTGGACCAGGCAATCCAGTGATCAACAGCATGAACATCGATCTGCGTAATTGGGAACCGATGACATGTGTCAACCAAGTCAGCGAGCCTGACCACTCGATCCCGTTAGTCGCCTCTTACGACAAGCATAGTCGTCTTGTGTGGCAAGCATGGGTTGCTGAAGACCTATTCTACCCCGGATCTTCACGGGTCGTAGGCGTTCTGGAGAAACCCTCTAATCACATAAGTGGTAAACATCTCCGTCCTGTATCAAGGCTTTATAACACTGAAATGTACTTCAATATATGTATATATTCAAATCTACTCAAATGTTCAAATTAGTGGTGATTTTTAACAGAAATGTTTTTCAAGTGTCTTGTTGTTAAATTTTGTTCAAGTCTAGTTAACGCTATTTTCGCTTTGACCATGATGTGTATATTCACGATCCACTTGGAGAAGAATATTTAACAAACACATCAATCGCAATACGTCATTATATCATTAAGTCCACGTTTGTCTTTAATTCAAGATTCAACTGCTTTGCGTTGATGATATACTAAAGTGTTACGTGGGACATAGTTTGCCTGTTGCCTTACTATTTAAAATATAGTGGCGAGTTTTCAATTGAGAGGAGAATTACTTATCTGTCGTTTAAAGATTATATACCTTTCTGCTGACACGTGTCTCCCCGCCAACCTGTTTGGCAGCCGCTCGGACACTTTCCGGACACGTGATTACACGTTGTTCCCTCTTTACAGTGGCCACAGGAGGAACACCCCCTGCCGTATGTTCCGGGCTTGCATTCTGGAAGATCATTAGTTAAAGGTTGAGTATAGAGAACAGGCATCCAAGGAAATACTTCCTAACGTCTAAAATGCCACTCAAAGAAGTTACGGAATGCTGATGTCTAATACAGCTTGTGCCTCTGAACGTGGTTAGTTTCTGAATGAAGGACAAATGTGGCGTAATCACTCAAAACGTATTTAATTGTTTAATGTATGTAGTTGTCTTCGGGAATTTCAGTTGTCTATTCATATAACTTTCAACGCCTCTTTGGCTTTTAGACAAATGGGATGTTTGTTTCGTTGGATAATTGAGACTGGTTATTCTTTAGTCTGGCATTCACTTTTCATAAAGGTGTCATATTAATTTTCCATTCATCATATTTAAGACTGCAGGGAGTATAGGCGTTCCGGAGAAACCTTGTAATCCGCAATAGTGGTACTTGGTTGTCTAGCCTCTATATACGCGTGGGTTTCATATAAGTGGTAAACATCTCCGAACGGTCTCCGATCACGCCGTTATATAACACTGTAATGCAGTTCATGCTAAGATGTTTCGGACGATAATGTGCACTTTTTGCATTACGTCACAATGTATAGGCGTCACTGCGCCATTCTAGTCTGCCCCCTCGTAATCGAACACTTTTGCATAACGTCACAATGTAACCGACGTCACGATGCATGTCAGTTGTCATCGCCTTGTACAGCCTCCTACAGTAAACTACTCCAATGCATCCCGTTTCTTGGTTTGCAGTTGCTTCACTCGGCTAACATTACGTTTATGTTTTCCCACGGTTAAAATATCTCAGTTCGACTCACAAGTTTTATAGCGACACGGTAACGTTCGCAATGTTTATATTCCCACAATGCTTCCGTGGAATGTGGTTTGACTAGTCAGCTTCATCCGGATGTACTGATCTAAACTTACGTTGGTAGCAGAAATGCGACGTTCGTATTGCCCCATATGGTTTACGGTACTCACAGATGTAATTAAAATGATTTAAGAGAAGATATTTAACCAGAAAGTAAACCGTCATCAAATTGTTATCATTTGTATTTTTCTGGTAACGTCAATAGAACAGCGCGCCAGTTAGCCCTGTGCGAGGATTCTTATTTAGGTCACCGACACCGTCGTTTGTTTTCTGCCTTAGATTAATTGTAACTATCCTTAGAAAGTATTAAATCTGGCATCTTTGAAAAGAAATACAGTTAGCTCTACCATCATGTATAGTGTGATAAAGCACACTTTCGCCCTGAACTATTGGTGTATTCAGGACAGGCACGCTGTAAGGTTATCATGTTGGTGTATTGAGGACAGGCACCCTGTAAGGTTATCATGTTGGTGTATTGAGGACAGGCACCCTGTACGGTTATCATGTTGGTGTGTTGAGGACAGGCACCCTGTACGGTTATCATGTTGGTGTATTGAGGACAGGCACGCTGTAAGGTTATCATGTTGGTGTATTGAAGACAGGCATTAAGTAAGGTTATCATGTTGGTGTATTGAAGACAGTAACGCTCTAAGGTTATCATCTTGGTGTATTGAGGACAGGCACGCTGTAAGGTTATCATGTTGGTGTATTGAGGACAGGCACGCTGTAAGGTTATCATGTTGGTGTATTGAGGACAGGCACCCTGTAAGTAAGGTTATCATGTTGGTGTATTGAAGACAGGCACGCTGTAAGGTTATCATGTTGGTGTATTGAGGACAGGCACGCTGTAAGGTTATCATGTTGGTGTATTGAGGACAGGCACGCTGTAAGGTTATCATGTTGGTGTATTGAGGACAGGCACGCTGTAAGGTTATCATGTTGGTGTATTGAGGACAGGCACCCTGTAAGGTTATCATGTTGGTGTATTGAGGACAGGCACCCTGTAAGGTTATCATGTTGGTGTATTGAGGACAGGCAACCTGTAAGGTTATCATGTTGGTGTATTGAGGACAGGCATTCTGTAAGGTTGTCATGTTGGTGTATTGAGTACATGTACCCTGTAAGGGTATCATGTTGGTGTATTAAAGACAGGCAATCTGTGAGGTTATCATGTTGGTGTATTGAGAACAGGCAACCTGTAAGGTTATCATGTTGGTGTATTGAATACATGTACCCTGTAAGGTTATCATGTTGGTGTATTGAGGACAGTCTTTCTGTAAGGTTATCATGTTGGTGTATTCAGAACAGGCAACCTGTAAGGTTATCATGTTGGTGTATTGAGGACAGGCACACTGTAAGGTTATCATGTTAGTGTATTGAGGACAGGCACCCAGTAAGGTTATCATGTTGGTGTATTGAAGACAGTAACGCTGTAAGGTTATCATGTTAGTGTATTGAGGACAGGCACACTGTAAGGTTATCATGTTGGTGTATTGAAGACAGGCACTCTGTAAGGTTATCATGTTAGTGTATTGAGGACAGGCACACTGTAAGGTTATCATGTTGGTGTATTGAGGACAGGCAACCTGTAAGGTTATCATGTTGGTGTATTGAAGACAGTAACGCTGTAAGGTTATCATGTTAGTGTATTGAGGACAGGCACACTGTAAGGTTATCATGTTGGTGTATTGAAGACAGGCACACTGTAAGGTTATCATGTTAGTGTATTGAGGACAGGCACACTGTAAGGTTATCATGTTGGTGTATTCAGAACAGGCAACCTGTAAGGTTATCATGTTGGTGTATTGAAGACAGTAACGCTGTAAGGTTATCATGTTAGTGTATTGAGGACAGGCACACACTGTAAGGTTATCATGTTGGTGTATTGAAGACAGGCGCACTGTAAGGTTATCATGTTAGTGTTTTTAGGACAGGCATTAAGTAAGATCATGTTGGTGTATTGAGGACAGGCATTAAGTAAGGTTATCACTTGAGAACAGGCACCCTGTAAAGGTTGGTGTATTGATCATGTTGGTGTATTGAAGACAGGTGTAAGGTTATCATGTTGGTGTATTGAGAACAGGCAACCTGTAAAGGTTATCATGTTGGTGTATTGAACAGGCACCCTGTTTATCATGTTGGTGTATTGAGACAGGCACCCTGTAATCAGGGTTATCATGTTGGTGTATTGAGAACAGGCACCCTGTAAAGTTATCATGTTGGTGTATTGAGTACAGGTACCCTGTAAGGTTATCATGTTGGTGTATTGAAGACAGGAACGCTGTAAGGTTATCATGTTGGTGTATTGAGACGACAGGTAACCTGTAAGGTTATCATGTTGGTGTATTGAGGACAGGCACCCTGTAAGGTTATCATGTTGGTGTATTGAGGACAGGCACCCTGTAAGGTTATCATGTTGGTGTATTGAGAACAGTCACGCTGTAAGGTTATCATGTTGGTGTATTGAGTAAAGGCATTCTGTAAGGTTATCATGTTGGTGTATTGAAGACAGGCACGCTATAAGGTTATCATGTTGGTGTATTGAGAACAGGCACCCTGTAAGGTTATCATGTTGTTGTATTAAAGACAGGCAACCTGTAAGGTTATCATGTTGGTGTATTGAATACAGGTACCCTGTATGGTTATCATGTTGGTGTATTGAGAACAGGCACCCTGTAAGGTTATCATGTTGGTGTATTGAGGACAGGCAATCAGTAAGGTTATCATGTTGGTATATTGAAGACAGGCAACCTGTAAGGTTATCATGTTGGTGTATTGAATACAGGTACCCTGTAAGGTTCTCAAGTTGGTGTATTGAAAACAGGCACCCTGTAAGGTTATCATGTTGGTGTATTGAGTTCATGTACCCTGTAAGGTTACCATGTTGGTGTATTCAGGACAGGCAATCTGTTAGGTTATCTTGTTGGTGTATTGAAGACAGGCAACCTGTAAGGTTATTATGTTGGTGAATTGAGTACATGTACCCTTTAAGGTTATCATGTTGGTGTATTGAGTACATGAACCCTGTAATGTTATCATGTTGGTGTATTGAAGACAGGCATTCTGTAAGGTTATCGTGTTGGTGTATTCATAACAGGCAACCTGTAAAGATATCATGTAAGTGTATGGAGGACAGGCACCCTGTAAGGTTATCATGTTGGTGTATTGAGTACATGTACCCTGTAAGGTTATCATGTTGGTGTATTGAGAACAGGCAACCTGTAAGGTTATCATGTTGGTGAATTGAGTACATGTACCCTGTAAGGTTATCATGTTGGTGTATTGAGTACATGAACCCTGTAAGGTTATCATGTTGGTGTATTGAGGACAGGCACACTGTAAGGTTATCATGTTAGTGTATTGAGTACAGGCATTCTGTAAGGTTATCATGTTGGTGTATTGAAGACAGGCACGCTATAAGGTTATCATGTTGGTGTATTGAGACCAGGCACCCTGTAAGGTTATCATGTTAGTGTATTCAGAACAGGCAACCTGTAAGGTTATCATGTTGGTATATTGAAGACAGGCAACCTGTAAGGTTATCATGTTGGTGTATTCAGAACAGGCAATCTGTAAGGTTATCATGTTGGTGTATTGAGGACAGGCAACCTGTAAGGTTATCATGTTGGTGTATTGGAGACAGGCGTCCTGCAAGGTTATCATGTTCGTGTATTGAAGACAGGCACCCTGTAAGGTTATCATGTTGGTGTATTGAGTACATGGCACCCTGTAAGGTTATCATGTTGGTGTATTGAGAACAGGCACCCTGTAAGGTTATCATGTTGGTGTATTGAGTACAGGCATTCTGTAAGGTTATCATGTTGGTGTATTGAGTACATGCACCATGTAAGGATATCACGTTGGTGTATTGAAGACAGGCATTCTGTAAGTTTATCATGTTGGTGTATTCAGAACAGGCAACCTGTAAGGTTATCATGTTGGTGTATTGAGTTCATGTAACCTGTTAGGTTATGATGTTGGTGTATTGAGTACATGCACCCAGTAAGGTTATCATGTTGGTGTATTGAGAACAGGCAACCTGTAAGGTTATCATGTTGGTGAATTGAGTACATGCACCCTGTAAGGTTATCATATTGGTGTATTGAGTACATGAACCCTGTAAGGTTATCATGTTGGTGTATTGAGAACAGGCAACCTGTAAGGTTATCATGTTGGTCTATTGAGTACATGAACCCTGTAAGGTTATCATGTTGGTGTATTGAGAACAGGCAACCTGTAAGGTTATCATGTTAGTGTATTGAAGAGAGGCATTCTGTAAGGTTATCATGTTGGTGTATTCAGAACAGGCAACCAGTAAACGTATCATGTTGGTGTATTGAGAACAGGCATTTTGTAAGGTTATCATGTTGGTGTATTGAGGACAGGCACACTGTAAGGTTATCATGTTGGTGTATTGAGAACAGGCATTCAGTAAGGTTATTATGTTGGTGTATTCAGAACAGGCAACCAGTAAACGTATCATGTTGGTGTATTGAGAACAGGCATTTAGTAAGGTTATCATGTTGGTGTTGTGACGACAGTAACGCTGTAAGGTTATCATGTTGGTGTATTGAGGACAGGCACCCTTTAAGGTTATCATGTTGGTGTATTGAAGACAGGTAACCTGTAAGGTTAACATGTTGGTGTATTGAGGACAGGCACGCTGTAAGGTTATCATGTTGGTGCATTGAGGACAGGCAATCTGTGAGGTTATCATGTTGGTGTATTGAAGACAGGCAACATGTGAGGTTATCATGTTGGTGTATTGAATACAGGTACCCTGTAAGGTTATCATGTTGGTGTATTCAGAACAGGCTTTCTGTAAGGTTATCATGTTGGTGTATTGAGAACAGGCAACCTGTAAAGTTATCAGGTTGGTGAATTGAGTACATGTACCCTGTAAGGTTATCATGTTGGTGTATTGAGTACATGAACCCTGTAAGGTTATCATGTTGGTGTATTGAGAACAGGCAACCTGTAAGGTTATCATGTTGGTGTATTGAGTACATGAACCCTGTAAGGTTATCATGTTGGTGTATTGAGAACAGGTAACCTGTAAGGTTATCATGTTGGTGTATTGAAGAGAGGCATTTTGTAAGGTTATCATGTTGGTGTATTCATAACAGGCAACCTGTAAAGATATCATGTTAGTTTATTGAGAACAGGCATTCAGTAAGGTTATCATGTTGGTGTATTCAGAACAGGCAACCAGTAAACGTATCATGTTGGTGTATTGAGAACAGGCATTTTGTAAGGTTATCATGTTGGTGTATTGAGAACAGGAATGCTATAAGGTTATCATGTTGGTGTATTGAGGACAGGCACCCTGTAAGGTTATTATGTTGGTGTATTGAAGACAGGCATTCTGTAAGGTTATCATGTTGGTGTATTGAGGACAGGCACACTGTAAGGTTATCATGTTGGTGTATTGAGGACAGGCATTAAGTAAGGTTATCATGTTGGTGTATTGAAGACAGGCACGCTGTAAGGTTATCATGTTGGTGTATTGAGGACAGGCACACTGTAAGGTTATCATGTTGGTGTATTGAGGACAGGCATTAAGTAAGGTTATCATGTTGGTGTTTTGAAGACAGTAACGCTGTAAGGTTATCATGTTGGTGTATTGAGGACAGGCACACCTGTAAGGTTATCATGTTGGTGTATTGAGGACAGGCATTAAGTAAGGTTATCATGTTGGTGTATTGAAGACAGGCACGCTGTAAGGTTATCATGTTGGTGTATTGAGGACAGGCACACCTGTAAAGGTTATCATGTTGGTGTATTGAGGACAGGCATTAAGTAAGGTTATCATGTTGGTGTATTGAGGACAGGCACGCTGTAAGGTTATCATGTTGGTGTATTGAGGACAGGCATTAAGTAAGGTTATCATGTTGGTGTATTGAGGACAGGCACGCTGTAAGGTTATCATGTTGGTGTATTGAGGACAGGCACCCTGTAAGGTTATCATGTTGGTGTATTGAGGACAGGCATTAAGTAAGGTTATCATGTTGGTGTATTGAGGACAGGCACCCTGTAAGGTTATCATGTTGGTGTATTGAGGACAGGCATTAAGTAAGGTTATCATGTTGGTGTATTGAGGACAGGCATTAAGTAAGGTTATCATGTTGGTGTATTGAAGACAGGCACGCTGTAAGGTTATCATGTTGGTGTATTGAGGACAGGCACACTGTAAGGTTATCATGTTGGTGTATTGAGGACAGGCATTAAGTAAGGTTATCATGTTGGTGTTTTGAGGACAGTAACGCTATAAGGTTATCATGTTGGTGTATTGAGGACAGGCATTAAGTAAGGTTATCATGTTGGTGTATTGAAGACAGGCACGCTGTAAGGTTATCATGTTGGTGTATTGAGGACAGGCACCCTGTAAGGTTATCATGTTGGTGTATTGAGGACAGGCATTAAGTAAGGTTATCATGTTGGTGTATTGAAGACAGGCACGCTGTAAGGTTATCATGTTGGTGTATTGAGGACAGGCACACTGTAAGGTTATCATGTTGGTGTATTGAGGACAGGCATTAAGTAAGGTTATCATGTTGGTGTTTTGAAGACAGTAACGCTGTAAGGTTATCATGTTGGTGTATTGAGGACAGGCACCCTTTAAGGTTATCATGTTGGTGTATTGAGGACAGGCATTAAGTAAAGGTTATCATGTTGGTGTATTGAAGACAGGCACACCTGTAAGGTTATCATGTTGGTGTATTGAGGACAGGCACACTGTAAGGTTATCATGTTGGTGTATTGAGGACAGGCATTAAGTAAGGTTATCATGTTGGTGTATTGAGGACAGTAACGCTGTAAGGTTATCATGTTGGTGTATTGAGGACAGGCATTAAGTAAGGTTATCATGTTGGTGTATTGAGGACAGGCACGCTGTAAGGTTATCATGTTGGTGTATTGAGGACAGGCACACTGTAAGGTTATCATGTTGGTGTATTGAGGACAGGCAACCAGTAAGGTTATCATGTTGGTGTATTGAGGACAGGAACGCTATAAGGTTATCATGTTGGTGTATTGAGGACAGGCATTAAGTAAGGTTATTATGTTGGTGTATTGAGGACAGGCACGCTGTAAGGTTATCATGTTGGTGTATTGAGGACAGGCATTAAGTAAGGTTATCATGTTGGTGTATTGAGGACAGGCATTAAGTAAGGTTATCATGTTGGTGTATTGAAGACAGTAACGCTGTAAGGTTATCATGTTGGTGTATTGAGGACAGGCACCCTTTAAGGTTATCATGTTGGTGTATTGAAGACAGGTAACCTGTAAGGTAAACATGTTGGTGTATTGAGGACAGGCACGCTGTAAGGTTATCATGTCGGTGCATTGAGGACAGGCAATCTGTGAGGTTATCATGTTGGTGTATTGAAAACAGGCAACATGTGAGGTTATCATGTTGGTGTATTGAATACAGGTACCCTGTAAGGTTATCATGTTTGTGTATTGAGGACAGGCACACTGTAAGGTTATCATGTTGGTGTATTGAGGACAGGCATTAAGTAAGGTTATCATGTTGGTGTTTTGAAGACAGTAACGCTGTAAGGTTATCATGTTGGTGTATTGAGGACAGGCACCCTGTAAGGTTATCATGTTGGTGTATTGAGGACAGGCAATCTGTTAGGTTATCATGTTGGTGTATTGAAGACAGGCACCCTGTAAGGTTATCATGCTGGTGAATTGAGTACATGTACCCTTTAAGGTTATCATGTTGGTGTATTGAGTACATGAACACTGTAATGTTATCATGTTGGTGTATTGAAGACAGACATTCTGTAAGGTTATCACGTTGGTGTATTCATAACAGGCAACCTGTAAAGATATCATGTAAGTGTATGGAGGACAGGCACCCTGTAAGGTTATCATGTTGGTGTATTGAGTACATGTACCCTGTAAGGTTATCATGTTGGTGTATTGAGTACATGAACCCTGTAAGATTATCATGTTGGTGTATTGAGAACAGGCAACCTGTAAGGTTATCATGTTAGTGTATTGAAGACAGGCATTCTGTAAGGTTATCATGTTGGTGTATTGGAGACAGGCGTCCTGCAAGGTTATCATGTTCGTGTATTGAAGACAGGCACCCTGTTATGTTATCATGTTGGCGTATTGAAGACAGGCATTCTGTAAGGTTATCATGTTGGTGTATTCATAACAGGCAACCTGTAAAGATATCATGTTAGTTTATTGAGAACAAGCATTCAGTAAGGTTATCATGTTGGTGTATTCAGAACAGGCAACCAGTAAACGTATCATGTTGGTGTATTGAGAACAGGCATTTTGTAAGGTTATCATGTTGGTGTATTGAGAACAGGAACGCTATAAGGTTATCAAGTTGGTGTATTGAGGACAGGCACCCTGTAAGGTTATTATGTTGGTGTATTGAAGACAGGCACCCTGTAAGGTTATCATGTTGGTGTATTGAGGACAGGCATTAAGTAAGGTTATCATGTTGGTGTTTTGAAGACAGTAACGCTGTAAGGTTATCATGTTGGTGTATTGAAGACAGGCATTCTGTAAGGTTATCATGTTGGTGTATTGAAGACAGGCACCCTTTAAGGTTATCATGTTGGTGTATTGAAGACAGGTAACCTGTAAGGTAAACATGTTGGTGTATTGAGGACAGGCACGCTGTAAGGTTATCATGTTGGTGCATTGAGGACAGGCAATCTGTGAGGTTATCATGTTGGTGTATTGAAAACAGGCAACATGTGAGGTTATCATGTTGGTGTATTGAATACAGGTACCCTGTAAGGTTATCATGTTGGTGTATTGAGTACATGTACCCTGTAAGGTTATCATGTTGGTGTATTGAGTACATGAACCCTATAAGATTATCATGTTGGTGTATTGAGAACAGGCAACCTGTAAGGTTATCATGTTAGTGTATTGAAGACAGGCATTCTGTAAGGTTATCATGTTGGTGTATTGAGGACAGGCATCCTGTAAGGTTATCATGTTGGTGTATTGAAGACAGGCACCCTGTAAGGTTATCATGTTGGTGTATTGAGGACAGGCATTCTGTAAGGTTATCATGTTGGTGTATTGAGTACAGGCAACCTGTAAAGGTTATCATGTTGGTGTATTGAGAACACAGGCATTCTGTAAGGTTATCATGTTGGTGTATTGAGAACAGGCAACCAGTAAACGTTATCATGTTGGTGTATTGAGAACAGGCATTTTGTAAGGTTATCATGTTGGTGTATTGAGACAGGCGTCCTGTAAGGTTATCATGTTGGTGTATTGAAGACAGGCACCCTGTAAGGTTATCATGTTGGTGTATTGAAGACAGGCATTCTGTAAGGTTATCATGTTGGTGTATTGATAACAGGCAACCTGTAAAGATATCATGTTAGTTTATTGAGAACAAGGCATTCAGTAAGGTTATCATGTTGTTGGTGTATTCAGAACAGGCAACCAGTAAACGTTATCATGTTGGTGTATTGAGAACAGGCATTTTGTAAGGTTATCATGTTGGTGTATTGAGAACAGGCAACGCTATAAGGTTATCATGTTGGTGTATTGAGGACAGGCACCCTGTAAGGTTATTATGTTGGTGTATTGAGGACAGGCACCCTGTAAGGTTATCATGTTGGTGTATTGAGGACAGGCATTAAGTAAGGTTATCATGTTGGTGTATTGAAGACAGGCACGCTGTAAGGTTATCATGTTGGTGTATTGAAGACAGGCACGCTGTAAGGTTATCATGTTGGTGTATTGAAGACAGGCACCCTTTAAGGTTATCATGTTGGTGTATTGAAGACAGGTAACCTGTAAGGTAAACATGTTGGTGTATTGAGGACAGGCACGCTGTAAGGTTATCATGTCGGTGCATTGAGGACAGGCAATCTGTGAGGTTATCATGTTGGTGTATTGAAAACAGGCAACATGTGAGGTTATCATGTTGGTGTATTGAATACAGGTACCCTGTAAGGTTATCATGTTTGTGTATTGAGGACAGGCACACTGTAAGGTTATCATGTTGGTGTATTGAGGACAGGCATTAAGTAAGGTTATCATGTTGGTGTATTGAAGACAGTAACGCTGTAAGGTTATCATGTTGGTGTATTGAGGACAGGCACCCTGTAAGGTTATCATGTTGGTGTATTGAGGACAGGTAATCTGTAAGGTTATCATGTTGGTGTATTGAAGACAGGCACCCTGTAAGGTTATCATGCTGGTGAATTGAGTACATGTACCCTTTAAGGTTATCATGTTGGTGTATTGAGTACATGAACCCTGTAATGTTATCATGTTGGTGTATTGAAGACAGACATTCTGTAAGGTTATCATGTTGGTGTATTCATAACAGGCAACCTGTAAAGATATCATGTAAGTGTATGGAGGACAGGCACCCTGTAAGGTTATCATGTTGGTGTATTGAGTACATGTACCCTGTAAGGTTATCATGTTGGTGTATTGAGTACAGGCACCCTGTAAGGTTATCATGTTGGTGTATTGAGTACATGAACCCTGTAAGATTATCATGTTAGTGTATTGAAGACAGGCATTCTGTAAGGTTATCATGTTGGTGTATTCATAACAGGCAACCTGTAAAGATATCATGTTAGTGTATTGAGTACAGGCATTCTGTAAGGTTATCATGTTGGTGTATTGAGAACAGGCACACTATAAGGTTATCATGTTGGTGTATTGAGGACAGGCACCCTGTAAGGTTATCATGTTGGTGTATTGAGAACAGGCATCCTGTAAGGTTATCATGTTGGTGTATTGAGGACAGGCAATCTGTAAGGTTATCATGTTGGTGTATTGAGTACAGGTACCCTGTAAGGTTATCATGTTGGTGTATTGAGTACAGGCACCCTGTAAGGTTATCATGTTGGTGTATTGAAGACAGGCATTCTGTAAGGTTATCATGTTGGTGTATTGAGATAACAGGCAACCTGTAAAGATATCATGTAAGTGTATGGAGGACAGGCATTCTGTAAGGTTATCATGTTGGTGTATTGAGGACAGGCAACCTGTAAAGGTTATCATGTTGGTGTATTGAGTACAGGCATTCTGTAAGGTTATCATGTTGGTGTATTGAAGACAGGCACGCTGTAAGGTTATCATGTTGGTGTATTGAGGACAGGCACCCTGTAAGGTTATCATGTTGGTGTATTGAGAACAGGCATCCTGTAAGGTTATCATGTTGGTGTATTGAGGACAGGCAATCTGTAAGGTTATCATGTTGGTGTATTGAGTACATGTACCCTGTAAGGTTATCATGTTGGTGTATTGAGTACAGGAACCCTGTAAGGTTATCATGTTGGTGTATTGAAGACAGACATTCTGTAAGGCAATCAGTAAGGTATCATGTTGGTGTATTCATACAGGCAACCTGTAAGGTTATCATGTTGGTGTATGGAGGACAGGCACCCTGTAAGGTTATCATGTTGGTGTATTGAGTACATGTACCCTGTAAGGTTATCATGTTGGTGTATTGAGTACATGTACCCTGTAAGGTTATCATGTTGGTGTATTGAGTACATGCACCCTGTAAGGTTATCATGTTGGTGTATTGAAGACAGGCATTCTGTAAGGTTATCATGTTGGTGTATTCATAACAGGCAACCTGTAAAGATATCATGTTAGTGTATTGAGTACAGGCATTCTGTAAGGTTATCATGTTGGTGTATTGAAGACAGGCACGCTGTAAGGTTATCATGTTGGTGTATTGAATACAGGTACCCTGTAAGGTTATCATGTTGGTGTATTGAGAACAGGCATCCTGTAAGGTTATCATGTTGGTGTATTGAGGACAGGCAATCAGTAAGGTTATCATGCAGGTATATTGAAGACAGGCAACCTGTAAGGTTATCATGTTGGTGTATTGGAGACAGGCACCCTGCAAGGTTATCATGTTTGTGTATTGAAGACAGGCACCCTGTAATGTTATCATGTTGGCGTATTGAGTACATGTACCCCTGTAAGGTTATCATGTTGGTGTATTGAGAACAGGCACACTGTAAGGTTATCATTTTGGTCTATTGAATACAGGTACCCTTTTAGAGTATCATGTTGGTGTATTGAGAACAGGCACCCTGTTAGGTTCTCAAGTTGGTGTACTGAGAACAGGCACCCTGTAAGGTTATCATGTTGGTGTATTGAGTACAGACATTCTGTAAGGTTATCATGCTGGTGTATTGAGTACATGCACCATGTAAGGATATCATGTTGGTGTATTGAAGACAGGCATTCTGTAAGTTTATCATGTTGGTGTATTCAGAACAGGCAACCTGTAAGGTTATCATGTTGGTGTATTGAGTTCATGTACCCTGTTAGGTTATGATGTTGGTGTATTGAGGACAGGCATTCTGTTAGGTTATCTTGTTGGTGTATTGAAGACAGGCAACCTGTAAGGTTATCATGTTGGTGTATTGAGTACATGTACCCTGTAAGGTTATCATGTTGGTGTATTGAGTACATGTACCCTGTAAGGTTATCATGTTGGTGTATTGAGTACATGAACCCTGTAAGATTATCATGTTAGTGTATTGAAGACAGGCATTCTGTAAGGTTATCATGTTGGTGTATTCATAACAGGCAACCTGTAAAGATATCATGTTAGTGTATTGAGTACAGGCATTCTGTAAGGATATCATGTTGGTGTATTGAAGACAGGCACGCTATAAGGTTATCATGTTGGTGTATTGAATACAGGTACCCTGTATGGTTATCATGTTGGTGTATTGAGAACAGGCATCCTGTAAGGTTATCATGTTGGTGTATTGAGGACAGGCAATCAGTAAGGTTATCATGCTGGTGAATTGAGTACATGTACCCTTTAAGGTTATCATGTTGGTGTATTGAGTACATGAACCCTGTAATGTTATCATGTTGGTGTATTGAAGACAGACATTCTGTAAGGCTATCATGTTGGTGTATTCATAACAGGCAACCTGTAAAGATATCATGTAAGTGTATGGAGGACAGGCACCCTGTAAGGTTATCATGTTGGTGTATTGAGTACATGTACCCTGTAAGGTTATCATGTTGGTGTATTGAGTACATGTACCCTGTAAGGTTATCATGTTGGTGTATTGAGTACATGAACCCTGTAAGATTATCATGTTAGTGTATTGAAGACAGGCATTCTGTAAGGTTATCATGTTGGTGTATTCATAACAGGCAACCTGTAAAGATATCATGTTAGTGTATTGAGTACAGGCATTCTGTAAGGGTATCATGTTGGTGTATTGGAGACAGGCACCCTGCAAGGTTATCATGTTTGTGTATTGAAGACAGGCACCCTGTAATGTTATCATGTTGGCGTATTGAGCACATGTACCCCTGTAAGGTTATCATGTTGGTGTATTGAGAACAGGCACACTGTAAGGTTATCATTTTGGTCTATTGAATACAGGTACCCTTTTAGAGTATCATGTTGGTGTATTGAGAACAGGCACCCTGTAAGGTTATCATGTTGGTGTATTGAGAACAGGCACCCTGTAAGGTTATCATGTTGGTGTATTGAGTACAGGCATTCTGTAAGGTTATCATGCTGGTGTATTGAGTACATGCACCATGTAAGGATATCATGTTGGTGTATTGAAGACAGGCATTCTGTAAGTTTATCATGTTGGTGTATTCAGAACAGGCAACCTGTAAGGTTATCATGTTGGTGTATTGAGTTTATGTACCCTGTTAGGTTATGATGTTGGTGTATTGAGGACAGGCATTCTGTTAGGTTATCTTGTTGGTGTATTGAAGACAGGCAACCTGTAAGGTTATCATGTTGGTGTATTGAGTACATGTACCCTGTAAGGTCACATGTTGGAGTATTGAGTTCATGTACCCTGTGAGGTTATCTTCTTGGTGTATTGAAGACAGGTCGCCTGTATGGTTATCATGTTGATGTATTGAGTACATGCATCCTGTAAGGTTATCATGTTGGTGTATGGAGGACAGGCAACCTGTAAGGTTATCATGTTGGTGTATTGAGAACAGGCAACCTGTAAGGTTATCATGTTGGTGTATTGAGTACATGAACCCTGTAAGGTTATCATGTTGGTGTATTGAGAACAGGCAACCTGTAAGGTTATCATGTTAGTGTATTGAAGAGAGGCATTCTGTAAGGTTATTATGTTGGTGTATTCATAACAGGCAACCTGTAAAGATATCATGTTAGTTTATTGAGAACAGGCATTCACTAAGGTTATCATGTTGGTGTATTGAAGACAGGTAACCTGTAAGGTTAATAAGTTGGTGTATTGAGGGCAGGCACGCTGTAAGGTTATCATGTTGGTGCATTGAGGACAGACAATCTGTGAAGTTATCATGTTGGTGTATTGAAGACAGGCAACATGTGAGGTTATCATGTTGGTGTATTGAATACAGGTACTCTGTAAGGTTATCATGTTGGTGTATTCAGAACAGCCTTTCTGTAAGGTTATCATGTTGGTGTATTGAGAACAGGCAACCTGTAAGGTTATCATGTTGGTGAATTGAGTACATGTACTCTGTAAGGTTATCATGTTGGTGTATTGAGTACATGAACCCTGTAAGGTTATCATGTTGGTGTATTGAGAACAGGCAACCTGTAAGGTTATCATGTTAGTGTATTGAAGAGAGGCATTCTGTAAGGTTATCATGTTGGTGTATTCATAACAGGCAACCTGTAAAGATATCATGTTAGTTTATTGAGGACAGGCATTCAGTAAGGTTATCATGTTGGTGTATTCAGAACAGGCAACCAGTAAAGGTATCAGGTTGGTGTATTGAGAACAGGCATTTTGTAAGGTTATCATGTTGGTGTATTGAGAACAGGAACGCTATAAGGTTATCAAGTTGGTGTATTGAGGACAGGCACCCTGTAAGGTTATTATGTTGGTGTATTGAAGACAGGCATTCTGCAAGGTTATCATGTTGGAGTATTGAGGACAGGCACACTGTAAGGTTATCATGTTGGTGTATTGAGGACAGGCATTAAGTAAGGTTATCATGTTGGTGTTTTGAAGACAGTAACGCTGTAATGTTATCATGTTGGTGTATTGAGGACAGGCACCCTTTAAGGTTATCATGTTGGTGTATTGAAGACAGGTAACCTGTAAGGTTAACATGTTGGTGTATTGAGGACAGGCACGCTGTAAGGTTATCATGTTGGTGCATTGAGGACAGGCAATCTGTGAGGTTATTATGTTGGTGTATTGAAGACAGGCACCCTGTAAGGTTATCATGTTGGTGTTTTGAAGACAGTAACGCTGTAAGGTTATCATGTTGGTGCATTGAGGACAGGCACCCTTTAGGTTATCATGTTGGTGTATTGAGGACAGGCATTAAGTAAGGTTATCATGTTGGTGTTTTGGAGACAGTAACGCTGTAAGGTTATCATGTTGGTGAATTGAGAACAGGCAACCTGTAAGGTTATTATGTTGGTGTATTGAAGACAGGCACCCTGTAAGGTTATCATGTTGGTGTATTGAGTACATGAACTCTGTAAGGTTATCATGTTGGTGAATTGAGAACAGGCAACTTGTAAGGTTATCATGTTGGTGTATTGAAGACAAGCACCCTGTAACGTTATCATGTTGGTGTATTGAGACCAGGCACCCTGTAAGGTTATCATGTTGGTGTATGGAATACATGCACCCTGTAAGGTTATCATGTTGGTGTATTGGAGACAGGCATCCTGTAAGGTTATCATGTTGGTGTATTGAAGACAGGCACCCTGTAAAGTTATCATGTTCGTGTATTGAGGACAGGCACCCTGTAAGGTTATCATGTTGGTGTATTGAAGACAGGCACCCTGTAAGGTTATCATGTTGGTGTATTGGAGACAGGCACCCTGCAAGGTTATCATGTTCGTGTATTGAAGACAGGCACCCTGTAATGTTATCATGTTGGTGTATTGAGTACATGAACCCTGTAAGGTTATCATGTTGGTGTATTGAGTACATGAACCCTGTAAGGTTATCATGTTGGTGTATTGAGTACATGTACCCTGTAAGTTTATCATGTTGGTGTATTGAGTACATGAACCCTGTAAGGTTATCATGTTGGTGTATTGAGTACATGTACCCTGTAAGGTTATCATGTTGGTGTATTGAGTACATGTCAACCTGTAAGGTTATCATGTTGGTGTATTGAGAACAGGCAACCTGTAAGGTTGTCATGTGGGTGTATTGATTACATGTACCCTGTAAGGCTATCATGGTGATGTATTGAGGACAGGCACCCTGTAAGGTTGTCATGTGGGTGTATTGAGTACATGCACCCTGTAAGGTTATCATGTTGGTGTATTGAGAAGCGGCAACCTGTAAGGTTATCATGTTGGTGTATTGAGGACAGGCACCCTGATATGTTATCATGTTTGTTGTATTTGGAACAGGCATCCTGTAAGGTTATCATGTTGGTGTATTGATGTCAGGCACCCTGTAAGGTTTCAATGTTGGTGTATTGAGGACTGTCACCCTGTAAGGTTCCAATGTTGATGTATTGAGGACAGGCATCTTGTAAGGGTATCATGTTGGAGTATTGAGGAGAGGCAACCTGTAAGGTTATCATGTTGGTGTATTGAGAACAGGCACCCTGTAAGGTTTTAATGTTAGTGTTTTGAGGACAGTCATCTTGTAAGGTTATCATGTTGGTGTATTGGGAACAGGCATCCTGTAAGGTTATCATGTTGGTGTATTGAGAACAGGCATCCTGTAAGGTTTTAATCTTGGTGTATTGAGGACAGGCACCCTGTAAGGTTATCATGTTGGTGTATTGAGTACATGTACCCCTGTAAGGTTATCATGTTGGTGTATTGAGAACAGGCACCCTGTAAGGTTATCATGTTGGTGTATTGAGTACAGGTACCCTGTAAGGTTATCATGGTGATGTATTGAGAACAGGCAACCTGTAAGGTTGTCATGTGGAGTGTATTGATTACATGTACCCTGTAAGGCTATCATGGTGATGTATTGAGGACAGGCACCCTGTAAAGGTTGTCATGTGGGTGTATTGAGTACATGCACCCTGTAAAGGTTATCATGTTGGTGTATTGAGAAGCGGCAACCTGTAAGGTTATCATGTTGGTGTATTGAGGACAGGCACCCTGATATGTTATCATGTTGGTGTATTTGGAACAGGCATCCTGTAAGGTTATCATGTTGGTGTATTGATGTCAGGCACCCTGTAAAGGTTTTAATGTTGGTGTATTGAGGGACTGTCACCCTGTAAGGTTCAATGTTGATGTATTGAGGACAGGCATCTTGTAAGGGTATCATGTTGGAGTATTGAGGAGAGGCAACCTGTAAGGTTATCATGTTGGTGTATTGAGAACAGGCACCCTGTAAGGTTTTAATGTTAGTGTTTTGAGGACAGTCATCCTGTAAGGTTATCATGTTGGTGTATTGAGAACAGGCATCCTGTAAGGTTTTAATCTTGGTGTATTGAGGACAGGCACCCTGTAAGGTTATCATGTTGGTGTATTGAGTACATGTACCCCTGTAAGGTTATCATGTTGGTGTATTGAGAACAGGCACCCTGTAAGGTTATCATGTTGGTGTATTGAGTACATGTACCCCTGTAAGGTTAGCATGTTGCTGCATTGAGGACAGGCACCCTGTAAGGTTTTAAAGTTAGTGTATTGAGGACAGGCATCTTGTAAGGGTATCATGTTGGTGTGTTTAGAACAGGCACCCTGTAAGGTTATCATGTTGGTGTATTGAAGACAGGCACCCTGCAAGGTTATCATGTTCGTGTATTGAAGACAGGCAACCTGTAATGTTATCATGTTGGTGTATTGAGTACATGAACCCTGTAAGGTTATCATGTTGGTGTATTGAGTACATGAACCCTGTAAGGTTATCATGTTGGTGTACTGAGTACATGTACCCTCTAAGGTTATCATGTTGGTGTATTGAGTACATGAACCCTGTAAGGTTATCATGTTGGTGTATTGAGTACATGTACCCTGTAAGGTTATCATGTTGGGGTATTGAGAACAGGCAACGTGTAAGGTTGTCATGTGGGTGTATTGAGTACATGTACCCTGTAAGGTTATCATGGTGGTGTATTGAGGACAGGCACCCTGTAAGGTTGTCACGTGGGTGTATTGAGTACATGCACCCTGTAAGGTTATCATGTTGGTGTATTGAGTACATGAACCCTGTAAGTTTATCATGTTGGTGTATTGAGTACATGTACCCTGTAAGGTTATCATGTTGGGGTATTGAGAACAGGCAACGTGTAAGGTTGTCATGTGGGTGTATTGAGTACATGTACCCTGTAAGGTTATCATGGTGGTGTATTGAGGACAGGCACCCTGTAAGGTTGTCATGTTGGTGTATTGAGTACATGCACCCTGTAAGGTTATCATGTTGGTGTATTGAGAAGCTGCAACCTGTAAGGTTATCATGTTGGTGTATTGAGGACAGGCACCCTGTAAGGTTATCATGTTGGTGTATTGATGGCAGGCACCCTGTAAGGTTTTAATGTTGGTGTATTGAGGACTGTCACCCTGTAAGGTTCTAATGTTGATGTATTGAGGACAGGCATCTTGTAAGGGTATCATGTTGGTGTATTGAGTACATGTACCCCTGTAAGGTTATCATGTTGCTGTATTGAGGACAGGCACCCTGTAAGGTTTTAATGTTAGTGTATTGAGGACAGGCATCTTGTAAGGTTATCATGTTGGTGTATTGAAGACAAGCACCCTGTAACGTTATCATGTTGGTGTATTGAGACCAGGCACCCTGTAAGGTTATCATGTTGGTGAATTGAATACATGCACCCTATAAGGTTATCATGTTGGTGTCTTGGAGACAGGCATCCTGTAAGGTTATCATGTTGGTGTATTGAAGACAGGCACCCTGTAAAGTTATCTTGTTCGTGTATTGAGAACAGGCACCCTGTAAGGTTATCATGTTGGTGTATTGAAGACAGGCACCCTGTAAGGTTATCATGTTGGTGTATTGGAGACAGGCACCCTGCAAGGTTATCATGTTCGTGTATTGAAGACAGGCAACCTGTAATGTTATCATGTTGGTGTATTGAGTACATGAACCCTGTAAGGTTATCATGTTGGTGTATTGAGTACATGAACCCTGTAAGGTTATCATGTTGGTGTACTGAGTACATGTACCCTTTAAGGTTATCATGTTGGTGTATTGAGTACATGAACCCTGTAAGGTTATCATGCTGGTGTATTGAGTACATGTACCCTGTAAGTTTATCATGTTGGTGTATTGTGTACATGTCCCCTGTAAGGTTATCATGTTGGTGTATTGAGAACAGGCAACCTGTAAGGTTGTCATGTGGGTGTATTGAGTACATGTACCCTGTAAGGTTATCATGGTGATGTATTGAGGACAGGCACCCTGTAAGGTTGTCATGTGGGTGTATTGAGTACATGCACCCTGTAAGGTTATCATGTTGGTGTATTGAGAAGCGGCAACCTGTAAGGTTATCATGTTGGTGTATTGAGGACAGGCACCCTGATATGTTATCATGTTGGTGTATTGGGAACAGGCATCCTGTAAGGTTATCATGTTGGTGTATTGATGTCAGGCACCCTGTAAGGTTTTAATGTTGGTGTATTGAGGACTGTCACCCTGTAAGGTTCCAATGTTGATGTATTGAGGACAGGCATCTTGTAAGGGTATCATGTTGGTGTATTGGGAACAGGCATCCTGTAAGGTTATCATGTTGGTGTATTGAGAACAGGCATCCTGTAAGGTTTTAATCTTGGTGTATTGAGGACAGGCACCCTGTAAGGTTATCATGTTGGTGTATTGAGTACATGTACCCTGTAAGGTTATCATGTTGGTGTATTGAGAACAGGCACCCTGTAAGGTTATCATGTTGGTGTATTGAGTACAGGCATCCTGTAAGGTTTTAATCTTGGTGTATTGAGGACAGGCACCCTGTAAGGTTATCATGTTGGTGTATTGAGTACATGTACCCTGTAAGGTTATCATGTTGGTGTATTGAGAACAGGCACCCTGTAAGGTTATCATGTTGGTGTATTGAGTACAGGCACCCTGTAAGGTTTTAAAGTTAATGTATTGAGGACAGGCATCTTGTAAGGTTATCATGTTGGTGTATTGGGAACAGGCATCCTGTAAGGTTATCATGTTGGTGTATTGAGAACAGGCATCCTGTAAGGTTTTAATCTTGGTGTATTGAGGACAGGCACCCTGTAAGGTTATCATGTTGGTGTATTGAGTACATGTACCCCTGTAAGGTTATCATGTTGGTGTATTGAGAACAGGCACCCTGTAAGGTTATCATGTTGGTGTATTGAGTACAGGCACCCTGTAAGGTTTTAAAGTTAGTGTATTGAGGACAGGCATCTTGTAAGGGTATCATGTTGGTGTGTTTAGAACAGGCACCCTGTAAGGTTATCATGTTGGTGTATTGAAGACAGGCACCCTGCAAGGTTATCATGTTCGTGTATTGAAGACAGGCACCCTGTAATGTTATCATGTTGGTGTATTGAGTACGTGAACCCTGTAAAGGTTATCATGTTGGTGTATTGAGTACATGAACCCTGTAAGGTTATCATGTTGGTGTATTGAGTACATGTACCCTGTAAGGTTATCATGTTGGTGTATTGAGTACATGAACCCTGTAAGGTTATCATGTTGGTGTATTGAGTACATGTACCCTGTAAGGTTATCATGTTGGTGTATTGAGAACAGGCAACGTGTAAGGTTGTCATGTGGGTGTATTGAGTACATGTACCCTGTAAGGTTATCATGTTGGTGTATTGAGGACAGGCACCCTGTAAGGTTGTCATGTTGGTGTATTGAGAACAGGCAACGTGTAAGGTTATCATGTGGGTGTATTGAGTACATGTACCCTGTAAGGTTATCATGGTGGTGTATTGAGTACATGCACCCTGTAAGGTTATCATGTTGGTGTGTTGAGCATGTACATGTAACCCTGTAAAGTTTATCATGTTGGTGTATTGAGCACATGTACCCTGTAAGGTTATCATGTTGGTGTATTGAGAACAGGCAACGTGTAAGGTTGTCATGTGGGTGTATTGAGTACATGTACCCTGTAAGGTTATCATGGTGGTGTATTGAGGACAGGCACCCTGTAAAGGTTATCATGTTGGTGAATTGAGAAGCGGCAACCTGTAAGGTTATCATGTTGGTGTATTGAGGACAGGCAACCTGTAAGGTTATCATGTTGGTGTATTGATGACAGACACCCTGTAAGGTTTTAATGTTGGTGTATTGAGGACTGTCACCCTGTAAGGTTCTAATGTTGATGTATTGAGGACAGGCATCTTGTAAGGGTATCATGTTGGTGTATTGAGTACATGTACCCCTGTAAGGTTATCATGTTGCTGTATTGAGGACAGGCACCCTGTAAGGTTTTAATGTTAGTGTATTGAGGACAGGCATCTTGTAAGGGTATCATGTTGGTGTATTGAGTACATGTACCCCTGTAAGGTTATCATGTTGGTGTATTGAGAACAGGCAACCTGTAAGGTTATCATGTTAGTGTATTGAAGACAGGCATTCTGTAAGGTTATCATGTTCGTGTATTCATAACAGGCAACCTGTAAAGATACCATGTTAGTGTTATCATGTTGGTGTATTGAAGACAGGCACGCTATAAGGTTATCATGTTGGTGTATTGAGTACATGTACCCCTGTAAGGTTATCATGTTGGTGTATTGAGAACAGGCACCCTGTAAGGTTTATCATGTTGGTGTATTGGGAACAGGCACCCTGTAAGGTTTTAATGTTGGTGTATTGAGGACTTTCACCCTGTAAAGGTTCTAATGTTGGTGTATTAGTATTGGTGTTAGTGTATTGAAGAGAGGCATTCTGTTAGGTTATCATGTTGGTGTATTCAGTAACAGGCAACCTGTAAAGATACCATGTTAGTGTTATCATGTTGGTGTATTGAAGACAGGCACGCTATAAGGTTATCATGTTGGTGTATTGAGAACAGGCAACCTGTAAGGTTGTCATGTGGGTGTATTGAGTATACGTACCCTGTAAGGTTATCATGGTGATGTATTGAGGACAGGCACCCTGTAAGGTTGTCATGTGGGTGTATTGAGTACATGCACCCTGTAAGGTTATCATGTTGGTGTATTGAGAAGCGGCAACCTGTAAGGTTATCATGTTGGTGTATTGAGGACAGGCACCCTGATATGTTATCATGTTGGTGTATTGGGAACAGGCATCCTGTAAGGTTATCATGTTGGTGTATTGATGTCAGGCACCCTGTAAGGTTTTAATGTTGGTGTATTGAGGACTGTCACCCTGTAAGGTTCAATGTTGATGTATTGAGGACAGGCATCTTGTAAGGGGTATCATGTTGGTGTATTGAGAACAGGCATCCTGTAAGGTTATCATGTTGGTGTATTGAGAACAGGCATCCTGTAAGGTTTTAATCTTGGTGTATTGAGGACAGGCACCCTGTAAGGTTATCATGTTGGTGTATTGAGTACATGTACCCCTGTAAGGTTATCATGTTGGTGTATTGAGAACAGGCACCCTGTAAGGTTATCATGTTGGTGTATTGAGTACAGGCATCCTGTAAGGTTTTAATCTTGGTGTATTGAGGACAGGCACCCTGTAAGGTTATCATGTTGGTGTATTGAGTACATGTACCCTGTAAAGGTTATCATGTTGGTGTATTGAGAACAGGCACCCTGTAAGGTTATCATGTTGGTGTATTGAGTACAGGCACCCTGTAAGGTTTTAAAGTTAATGTATTGAGGACAGGCATCTTGTAAGGTTATCATGTTGGTGTATTGGGAACAGGCATCCCGTAAGGTTATCATGTTGGTGTATTGAGAACAGGCATCCTGTAAGGTTTTAATCTTGGTGTATTGAGGACGGCACCCTGTAAGGTTATCATGTTGGTGTATTGAGTACATGTACCCCTGTAAGGTTATCATGTTGGTGTATTGAGAACAGGCACCCTGTAAGGTTATCATGTTGGTGTATTGAGTACAGGCACCCTGTAAGGTTTTAAAGTTAGTGTATTGAGGACAGGCATCTTGTAAGGGTATCATGTTGGTGTGTTTAGAACAGGCACCCTGTAAGGTTATCATGTTGGTGTATTGAAGACAGGCACCCTGCAAGGTTATCATGTTCGTGTATTGAAGACAGGCACCCTGTAATGTTATCATGTTGGTGTATTGAGTACATGAACCCTGTAAGGTTATCATGTTGGTGTATTGAGTACATGAACCCTGTAAGGTTATCATGTTGGTGTACTGAGTACAAGTACCCTCTAAGGTTATCATGTTGGTGTATTGAGTACATGAACCCTGTAAGTTTATCATGTTGGTGTATTGAGTACATGTACCCTGTAAGGTTATCATGTTGGGGTATTGAGAACAGGCAACGTGTAAGGTTGTCATGTGGGTGTATTGAGTACATGTACCCTGTAAGGTTATCATGGTGGTGTATTGAGGACAGGCACCCTGTAAGGTTGTCACGTGGGTGTATTGAGTACATGCACCCTGTAAGGTTATCATGTTGGTGTATTGAGTACATGAACCCTGTAAGTTTATAATGTTGGTGTATTGAGGACTGTCACCCTGTAAGGTTATCATGTTGGTGTATTGAGAACAGGCAACGTGTAAGGTTGTCATGTGGGTGTATTGAGTACATGTACCCTGTAAGGTTATCATGGTGGTGTATTGAGGACAGGCACCCTGTAAGGTTATCATGTTGGTGTATTGAGAACAGGCAACCTGTAAGGTTATCATGTTGGTGTATTGAGGACAGGCACCCTGTAAGGTTATCATGTTGGTGTATTGATGGCAGGCACCCTGTAAGGTTTTAATGTTGGTGTATTGAGGACAGGTCACCCTGTAAGGTTCTAATGTTGATGTATTGAGGACAGGCATCTTGTAAGGGTATCATGTTGGTGTATTGAGTACATGTACCTGTAAGGTTATCATGTTGCTGTATTGAGGACAGGCACCCTGTAAGGTTTTAATGTTGATGTATTGAGGACAGGCATCTTGTAAGGTTATCATGTTGGTGTATTGAGTACATGTACCCTGTAAGGTTATCATGTTGGTGTATTGAGAACAGGCAACCTGTAAGGTTATCATGTTAGTGTATTGAAGACAGGCATTCTGTAAGGTTATCATGTTCGTGTATTCATAACAGGCAACCTGTAAAGATACCATGTTAGTGTTATCATGTTGGTGTATTGAAGACAGGCACGCTATAAGGTTATCATGTTGGTGTATTGAGTACATGTACCCCTGTAAGGTTATCATGTTGGTGTATTGAGAACAGGCACCCTGTAAGGTTATCATGTTGGTGTATTGGGAACAGGCACCCTGTAAGGTTTTAATGTTGGTGTATTGAGGACTGTCACCCTGTAAGGTTTTAATGTTGGTGTATTGAGGACTGTTCACCCTGTAAGGTTATCATGTTGGTGTATTCATAACAGGCAACCTGTAAAGATACCATGTTAGTGTTATCATGTTGGTGTATTGAAGACAGGCACGCTATAAGGTTATCATGTTGGTGTATTGAGACCAGGCACCCTGTAAGGTTATCATGTTGGTGTATTGAGACCAGGCACCCTGTAAGGTTATCATGTTGGTGTATTGAGTACATGTACCCCTGTAAGGTTATCATGTTGGTGTATTGAGAACAGGCACCCTGTAAGGTTATCATGTTGGTGTATTGGGAACAGGCACCCTGTAAGGTTTTAATGTTGGTGTATTGAGGACTGTCACCCTGTAAGGTTTTAATGTTGGTGTATTGAGGACAGGCATCTTGTAAGGGTATCATGTTGGTGTATTTAGAACAGGCACCCTGTAAGGTTATCATGTTGGTGTATTGAAGACAGGCACACTGTAAGGTTATCATGTTGGTGTATTGAAGACAGGCACCTTGTAAGGGTATCATGTTGGTGTATTGAGCACAGGCATCCTGTAAGGTTATCCTGTTGGAATATTGAGGTCAGGCACCCTGTATGGTTATCATGTTCGTGTATTGAGAACAGGCACCCTGTAAGGTTATCATGTTGGTGTATTGAAGACAGGCATTCTGTAAGGTTATCATGTTGGTGTATTGAGTACAAGTACCCTGTAAGGTTATCATGTTGGTGTATTGAGGACAGGCACCCTGTAAGGTTATCATGTTGGTGTATTGAGTACAAGTACCCTGTAAGGTTATCATGTTGATGTATTGAGGACAGGCATCTTGTAAGGGTATCATGTTAGAGTATTGAGGACAGGCAACCTGTAAGGTTATCATGTTGGTGTATTGAGAACAGGCACCCTGTAAGGTTTTAATGTTAGTGTTTGAGGACAGTCATCTTGTAAGGTTATCATGTTGGTGTATTGAGAACAGGCATCCTGTAAGGTTATCATGTTGGTGTATTGAGGACAGGCACCCTGTAAGGTTTTAATGTTAGTGTTTTGAGAACAGGCATCCTGTAAGGTTATCATGTTGGTGTATTGAGAACAGGCATCCTGTAAGGTTTTAATCTTGGTGTATTGAGGACAGGCACCCTGTAAGGTTATCATGTTGGTGTATTGAGTACATGTACCCCTGTAAGGTTATCATGTTGGTGTATTGAGAACAGGCACCCTGTAAGGTTATCATGTTGGTGTATTGAGTACATGTACCCTGTAAGGTTATCATGTTGGTGTATTGAGGACAGGCATTCTGTAAGGTTATCATGTTGGTGTATTGAGTACAAGTTCCCTGTAAGGCTATCATGTGGGTGTATTGAGAACAGGCATCCTGTAAGGTTATCATGTTGGTGTATTGAGTACAAGTACCCTGTAAGGTTATCATGTTGGTGTATTGAGGACAGGCTCCCTGTAAGGTTATCATGTGGGTGTATTGAGAACAGGCAGCCTGTAAGGTTATCATGTGGGTGTATTGATGACAGGCATTCTGTTAGGTTATCATGTTGGTGTATTGAGAACAGTCACCGTGGCTGTCATAATTTACATATTGGAGTATAAACAACAGGCGTTATGTAGGAACACAGCTGACATTATATCTGTTAGAGGCATGCAGGCTTGAGGAACATAACACACATGGTGTATAAAGGACAGGAAGTCCGGAAGATCATAATGAACATGTTCATCTATATGCTGTCTGTGGGAACAGAATTGGCATGTTACTGCATTGTATGCAGATGTGGTTGCTTGTAATACACTATCCTTTCCAAAATACCATTGTTGGACGCCTCCCCGTGGCATCTATCAACATAGTCCTGCCACAGGACTTACCCTCAGTGCAGAAGTTGCCATCGTAACCTGCGTCACACCCAGCCAAGCAGGATCCCATGGTTTTCTCACACAGGGTCATGCCACCAGCACACCGGCCACACACACTTGTACAACCAGCGCCGTATCTTCCGTCCGGACACCCTGGTAAATCAGTCGGAACAGGTTTAGTAACCAGCAAAATGAACAGGTACACAAACTACCGAAGTCAATTTATATTCATATAGTGCAATGATCTTGATTATTGAAAACATACCTAGCAGCAACTATTTTTGTGGTAGATAAGTTTCTATTTTCAACAATCTGAGTGATGTTTTCTTTTTCAAGCCTTTTCTGCGATCATTTAAATTTGTGTATGAAACCCCTGACACCCCCACCCCTCGAGCTTCCTGCACAACAAATCATAATATCAAAGAGTCTGCCAATAAGGCTGTAGGGATCCATGACTTGGTTTATTGCGTTTCATTGTGACCACAAATTGCGGTGTGGCATTACATCTTATTCGTCTGTTCCAGATTTGATTATTTACAATCCGATTTGATTATTTACATATTGCAGTATTACTGCTGAATGAGGCGTGACTCAATAAACGAGGCCCCGGTTTCTCGAAACAAACTGAAGTCTGAGTTTTGACTTAAGTTCGAGTTTTTACTCAAATCTGAGGAAACGCAGGAAAATGCATTCCACAGAATGAACTGAAATTGGTATTAAACTCAAACTATAGAAGACAATGTGAGTTTCGTGGGTAGATTACTTAAGTTGTTTGGGCTTTTATATTTTGAAAATGCAGTTGAATTAAAAATTCAGCTGTTTCAAATTGTGAAACTCAGTTTGAGATTTGAGTAAAAAATTAAGTTTGTTTCGAGAAATCCAGGCCAGAAAATCCTTTTATCCGTAACACTACATATACGCCATTGCCATTAGCCACTCCTCATAGCATTGTGTGCAGTGGTAGGTTTAACAATGGCGTGTGCATGTGCATATTCTTTAGCGTCTATTTTCACGGGGTCGAAAACAAGACGTTCAGGGTTCAGGGAAAGCACCTTCCTCGTTCCTCCCTGTCCCACGAACTGTACAGCCCGTCAAGCGTCAGCACAACTCGTCATGTTGACAGTCATTAAAGAATTTGTTGCCCATGAATTTTATTCACCAACCAGTTACATTGTTCTGACATATAGTTGTCTCATATGTGTAGGCTAGCTTATCCATGCATTGAAGATGTGATGGTAACTGTGATTTTCATGTATTAGTGATATTATTAAATACTACGTAGATATTTGGGATGCATTTATGGTTGTTTTTGCCTTCTTACAAATGTCAAGTCGTAAATGTCTACTGGTACAGTTGGATAATTTATGGTATGTTCAGTTTAGGACCTACATTTCCATTGTGGGTGTACAATTTAATGTGTGTTTTCCTTATTCCATAAAACCCGATTCTGGATGTTCCCTGTGGCTTTTACGGGACCCTGCTAGCTTGATCTTGTATTAACTTACTTCTGGTGTTACAGAGCTAACGTTAATGGCAAGGTTTATATTTTCTACACCCCTGTGGGTAATCCGTGGTAACCTATAGAAAACTGTATTATAAGGTTTATATCAAGTACCCTTCAGGTATATTTGTTACCCTTCAGGTCATGTGCATGTATGTTCTAGAAGTGTGGAATTACTTTGTTCCGTCCAAGCGACTTTATTATGCAAGGCTTTTATTGAGTCGTGTTCCATCAGGTTTTCCCTAATCTTAATTGTCAAAGAGACATATTCTAGGGGTAGGCCCTCAGTGCTCATTTCTCCAATGCTCACCAAGCCGAGGCTCTACAAGACAATAAAGCATTGACTTAGTTACTTCCAAGGTCACAGCCTACTTAACTGGTTGCCTGTACACATTGTTGATTGTCTATGCAGAGAATGGTCTCAGTTATCAGACTTTTATTTGCTCATTGTGAGTTAATCAGTTTTCCTTGTCAGTGTTAATTGGGGTCTTGGCACCCAAGACTTTTGTCTTCACTTATATTTACCTGCATATGATATAAATGTTAACTTTTGCTATGTTTTCTAGCATTACATTAATCTCGTTTAATGACAGACTGATCTCAAGAGCATAGCTCAGAGACAATATATTCTCACATTTGAAAAGAGGCTTGGTCAAACTCATGCGTATGAATTGGTTCTTGATTCTCGATCGTGGGCGTTGCAAGAGTTAATGTGCATTAATGCGAGTGACTATCACTATCATTATATTTTGTGATTCGTAAAATATGTTTTTATGTTCAGTTCCTCGTAAATGCTTGAATGAACCCCAGTTGTATGTCCCACCAAGCCAAAACATAAGTAGGCGTGCCCGAGTTATTTTCGTTTACCCATCACTATACAGGACGGATTAGGAAGCATTAATAATCACGGATGAATGATTTAATCCTGGTGGTGGGTAAGGTTGACACCAATTGTCCTCAATGAGCAGGACCTAAAGAAGCCATGTTACCTGTTTCTCCTGAGTTAGGAGAGAAGACGTGGATTCCTGTCAAGGTTTTGAAATACCTCGAAGAAAGTAATCCCATGTGCGTGTAGTTCAAGTTTTCAGGGATCACCCGAATGCCCCTGTAACACAAAGTTAAGAATGATCATTATTCAACGATCTTGACTGCTCCTGAGGTCTTCCATTCCATCGGTCGAAAGAAGGTTGACAATCCACTGATCAACATCATGAGCATGAATTTACGCAATTTGGATACGATGACATGTGTCAACCAAGTAAGAGAGCCTTACCACCCGATCCCGTCAGTCGCCTCTTACGACAAGCATGGGTTACTGAAGATCAATTCTAAGCCGGATCTTCACGGGTCCTGAAAGACCTATGTTAACTTTGAATGAGTGAGAAACGAATTAGATTATGTGTCAGAATTCCTCAAACTCGTTCCACTATATGCAGTGAAATATCTGTCGAACTTTGATATGGCGGGTGAGTGAGTGAGATACGCCGCTTTCAGCAATATTCCAGCAATATCACAGAGGGGGACACCAGCAATGGGCTTCACACATTGTACCCATGTGGGGAAGCGGATCACGCGAACTCTTTAACCACTAAGCTACCCCACCGCCCCTTTGGTATGTCGCACTGATGCTTGTCTCAAACTAAACGTTTTATCCCTCTGTATTCCTTATTTATACTTTTTTGTTGTATACTGGAAGTATTTACGTATACCCATTTTTGTCAACACAACGTTCTCTGAATATACCAAGATAAATATAGACTATACCACCGTATCAATAATATCTACATAGGAAACCTGTTTGGTAGCATATGACAACTTCAGCATTTTTTGCGTTTCACTGTGAAAATATTAGTTTATTGATTTTACCAAAGTTATATTACCTGTATGTTCTATCAATGATGTAGAGAAATCCGTTGAAGACAGCGATGTCCATCAAGCGAGGTTTGACTCGAGTGTTCCTGTAATGTG
Source organism: Haliotis rubra (assembly GCF_003918875.1). NCBI lineage: Eukaryota > Metazoa > Mollusca > Gastropoda > Lepetellida > Haliotidae > Haliotis > Haliotis rubra. The sequence continues at coordinate 189,624 of NW_025767377.1, read as the reverse complement.
TTTTCCTTTGTGTGCCATCCTTCATGATAGAGTACACGTTTCCGTTGTATTCGCACCAATAGAGACGTCCGGCTTAGAGAGAAATGCAAACATGATACATCACGACATTGGAAACCATTTAACAGGGGCGATATTTTGACAACTGAATGTTCGGATAAACCAATCATAATTACGGCACCGTGAAGATCCGGGTTAGAATTGTACTAAGTCTTTAATCAGTATTGGAGGTATCGTGGCCCAGATTACAAACTGTGCTGAAATACAAATTTGTGTGGGTGGAATGCTTACTGCTTACAAGTTATCTTTAATAAGTACACTAATAACACAAAGTAACATGTAGAAATGGTTATATTGTACAAGAAATGATAATTCGGTTTATATAACACATGAAATCATGTTAATGCAAAATATGGGGATCATTTTGCATAAAGATTTCTTTTCAACTACAATGCGAGTCCCTTCAAAATATCAACATTTATTTTGTTGAAGACATAAGTTGTTGTAGTTTTTCTCGGGAAGGTTAGTGATGAAAATATTTTGGAATGAATCTATTTCTGCTAATAGTATATAGTAAGGACAACCCAAAATTAAATGAAATTCATCTTCGACAGACATACTGTCACACTTATCACATATTAGGGCAGATCGGTCAACGCTTTCTTTACTTTTCTTATAACGTTGGTACTGAATCTTCAGGTTATGAGAAAGTATATGAAACTTCGTGAGAACAACTTTTAAATCTTTATCTATAGAATTTGATAACAAACATAATTCTGTAGTTAATAATGATATTATCCGGGTAAGAATTGGTTAATATATATGACTGTATCTCAAAATCGATGCTCAAATCGATCACTGGATTGTCTGGTCCAGACCACAAATTCGGTATTTCCGGAATTATGACTGGAGGAGGAGAAGTGATAGTGGGGGTACTATGTTGTAGCCCTATGATCAGTCTCGGTGCCAGTAAATAATCGCCAGGAATTTCATCAGCTATGAGGTGTTGAAAGTTCACTGAGGATAACGTTTACGATACAGTTGTGAGGTGTGGGTTCAGCAAATCAGTAATAGGCGTATTTGATTTAACGCCGCTTTTAGCAACATTCCTACAATATCACGACGAGGACACCAGAAATGGGCTTCACACCTTGTACCCATGTGGGGAATCGAACCCGAGCCTTCAGGTGACGAGCGACGTTTTAACCACTATGCTACCCCACCGTCCCTTTATGATCTGAAACACAACTGTATGATATGACCAAAATGTGTTTACTTTTTTCGTTGATAGTGAGTCCAGTCGGCGCATAGACTCCAGTTGATGTGAGTACCTTTCTTCCGCTCCCATCATAGTTGCAGGATTCAAGGATGTCGGTGTCGTGATCAAGCCAGTATAGCTTTCTGAAGGTGAAGGATATTGCAGTCAGTATACTTAACGTGGCTTTTAATGGCTGAATGATTAACTCCTGCTATATGACGGCGGTATGTAAATATCCGAATCTGTATCAACTGAACCAGTGATTGATACCAAGAACAACGTCCAAAGGCCAATCTCACTGAGCCAGGACACCCTATCCATTTTATCGCTTCGTACGATAAGCATATGTCACTGCGGAGTGAGTGAGTGAAGTTTTACGCCGCGTTTAGCAATCTTCCAGCAATACCACGGCGGGTGACACCAGAAATGGGTTTCACACATTTTATCCATGTGGGAATCGAACCCAGGTCTTCGGCGTGACGAGCGAACGCTTTGAGCACTATGCTAGCCCACCTGTGTAAGACAGGCAAACTAATACGCCAGGGTATGACGTTTTCTTTTCAAGAGGCCAACTGTGTAAGTACGATTGCATACACATGAATATTTTGATGAAAGAACTTGTTAGTTACTTGACAAAAGCGCCATGGACTAGAAACAGGTAGTATATAAATTACTAATTATTAGTTAGTTACCTGTCTGTTTTGTCAGCGACGATGCCGATGGGAAAGCTCACATTTGTACTCGCAATGATTGTACTATTAGATCCATTCATGTCGATGCTAACAATGACTTCATTTCCCAAGTCGGTGTAAAAGATCTTGCCGGCTCTACCATCAACAGTTAGGCCTTGCGGGTTGGAAACTGTAAAATATTTTCCAAAAAAAGTCAGACCACTTTCGTTTCTTTGTTTGTTTGAAATATTCCACCTATTTGACGCTTGTTAAAATAGCGTCAAGACATTCAAGTGACATCATGAGCATGAAGACAAACAGTTCGGGTACGATGACAATCTATCATATCATGACATGCATCCGATGCCGTCCGTTAGTTAACCTTACACACTCAGCAATATTCCAGCTATATGGCGGCGGTCTGTAAATAATTGAGTCTGGACCAGACAATCCAGTGATCAACAGCATGAGCATCGATCCGCGCAATTGGGAACCGATGACATGTGTCAACCAAGCCAGCGAGCCTGACCACCCGATGCCGTTAGTCGTCGAGCATGGGTTACAGAAGGTTCATTCTAACCCGGATCTTTACTTAAATACGATACATTATACACCGTCTAAACAACCACTGTTCACCAACCATTGTTCAGTTTTCGAACCAGAGTGTTATTTCCACCATCAAGTGTGGAACTCCAAATTTCCTCTCTGCTGATATCCGTCCAGTAGATTCGTCTGGTGACATTGTCATAGTCAATTGCTGTAGGTGTGATTGCAGATGTGAGGTTGTGTCGAGTGATCGTGTCCTTGAACAAATCCCATCTGTACACGGATCCCATAGTGAAAAGTGAGTGACGTTCAGTCAAAAGGATCACAACTTCAGGATTCTCTAAAACCAAAACAGTATTGGTAGTTCAACTAAACTCAAAGCTAAAAACCAATAATACATGTAACATTGCTCAAATTCCATTATCCTAATATGCGCATTTAGTGATGAACATGATATCATGTTGAGGTCGAGTGAAATGGATTTAACACCGGCTGCTACAAGAATCATACCTCAATTTCAGTGAGATCAAATTATATGTAATTATGTTTTGGTAAGCTGATATCGATGGGAGATTATTTAAAGGTTCAAATCTATCACAGGTGATACGTTTATCCTCTTTGTAAGTTGTTTGAGTGTCTTTCATTGCAACAATGCGGCGAAATAACAGAGAACTAGCCAACTCTTTCGTATGTGAAGATGTGTCTGACGTCAAATGAAACAAATGCATTGTATTATACACAACGTCATAGAACCTTGCGACGTCTCCATTCAACCGTAGCTTCACATGATAACATCAGAACGTTTTCAACAACTACCGTAGGTAGCCTCGGGGGATAGTCACACACACACACACACACACACACACACACTCTCTCTCTCTCTCTCTCTCTCTCTCTCTCTCTCTCTCTCACACACACACTCACACTCACACTCTCTCACACACTCACTCACACACACTCTCTCTCTCACTCACACACTCACATTCACTCTCCCACACACACACACACTCACTCACACACACACACACACTCACACCCACACACACACACACACACACACACACACACACACACACACACACACACACACACACACACACACACACACACACCATTTCGATAAGTTAACTACAGCCTCGTATGAGCTACCACTACCTACCGACAACGAATTCAATCAGGCAGAGGCACCAAACACGCCAGCATGCTACAATACACATTGGAAACGCGTGCTTCACACAATATCTGAAAACTTATGGGTCACATGTTCAAATGCTGTGGAAGCGCTAAGCAAATTGTGAAATAATTTCCATATGTGCACATACATTGAGGTGTCATAACCCTGGATCTGTGTCCTGCCACAACTAGCCCAGTGTAAATAGAGGTATCTTACCCTGGGTCGGTGTCCTGCCACAACTACCCGCCAGTGTAAATAGAGGTGTCTTACCCTGGGTCGGTGTCCTGCCACAACTAGCTCAGTGTAAACTGATGTGTCTTACCCTGGGTCGGTGTCCTGCCACAACTACCCGCCAGTGTAAATAGAGGTATCTTACCCTGGGTCGGTGTCCTGCCACAACTACCCGCAAGTGTAAATAGAGGTATCTTACCCTGGGTCGGTGTCCTGCCACAACTACCCGCCAGTGTAAATAGAGGTGTCTTACCCTGGGTCTGTGTCCTGCCACAACTAGCTCAGTGTAAACTGATGTGTCTTACCCTGGGTCGGTGTCCTGCCACAACTAGCCCAGTGTAAACTGAGGTGTCTTAACCCTTGGTCTGTGTCCTGCCACAACTACGCGCCAGTGTAAATAGAGGTATCTTACCCTGGGTCGGTGTCCTGCCACAACTACCCGCCAGTGTAAATAGAGGTATCTTACCCTGGGTCGGTGTCCTGCCACAACTACCCGCCAGTGTAAATAGAGGTGTCTTTCCTGGGGTCTGATGCCTGCCACAACTACCCGCCAGACTAAATAGAAGTGTCTTACCCGGGGTCTGAAACCTTCCACATATACTTGACAGTGTATATATACGTGTCAGACTCCTGCCGCAACTACCCGCCAGAATGAATAGAGGTGTCTTACCATGGGTCTGAATCTTGCCAGAAATACCCGCCAGTGTAAATAGAGGTGTCTTATCCTAGGGTCTGTTTCCTGCCACAACTACCCGCCAGACTAAATAGAGGTGTCTTACCCTGGGTCGGTGTCCTGCCACAACTACACGCCAGAATAAATAAAAGTGCCTTACCCTGGGTCTGAGGCGTGATACATTTGCTCGCCAGTGTAAATAGAACCGAGGTCTGTTTCCTGCCACACATACTTGACAGTGTATATAGAGGTGTCTTACCCAGGATCTGTGTCCTGCCACACATACTTGACAGTGTATATAGAGGTGTCTTACCCAGGATCTGTGTCCTGCCACACATACTTGACAGTGTATATAGAGGTGTCTTACCCTGGATCTGTGTCCTGCCACACATTCTTGACAGTGTATATAGAGGTGTCTTACCCTGGATCTGTGTCCTGCCACACATTCTTGACAGTGTATATAGAGGTGTCTTACCCTGGATCTGTGTCCTGCCACACATACTTGACAGTGTATATAGAGGTGTCTTACCCTGGATCTGTGTCCTGCCACACATACTTGACAGTGTATATAGAGGTGTCTTACCCTGGATCTGTGTCCTGCCACACATACTTGACAGTGTATATAGAGGTGTCTTACCCTGGATCTGTGTCCTGCTACACATACTTGACAGTGTATATAGAGGTGTCTTACCCTGGATCTGTGTCCTGCCACACATACTTGACAGTGTATATAGAGGTGTCTCACCCTGGATCTGTGTCCTGCCACACATACTTGACAGTGTATATAGAGGTGTCTCACCCTGGATCTGTGTCCTGCCACACATACTTGACAGCGTAGAAAGAGGTATCTTACCCTGGATCTGTGTCCTGCCACACATACTTGACAGAGTATATAGAGGTGTCTTACCCTGGATCTGTGTCCTGCTACACATACTTGACAGTGTATATAGAGGTGTCTTACCCTGGATCTGTGTCCTGCCACACATACTTGACAGCGTAGAAAGAGGTATCTTACCCTGGATCTGTGTCCTGCCACACATACTTGACAGTGTATATAGAGGTGTCTTACCCTGAGTCTGTGTCCTCACAACGAGGCCTATGAAGACCAAGACACATGCTGTTGATGCTCTCATGTCGTCACCACTTGTGGATAGTGGCAACCCACGTAATCCGGGTGGATAGCTATGGACTGTTTAATGTTAGGCCCGCTGACAGTTCCCGTGTCTCATGTGAACACAACTCCAATCACGCGTGTCACTTGTACAGCTGTCGTTGTCTTTCAGGATGTGATAATTGTGCAAATTCCATAAAAGGAGGAAAATTCTGTTCAGTGTGTTTATGTATATTACGTATACAAGGAAGTAGGATTGTAACTTGATTCTTACTTACTGAATATAATCTGACAGGACACACAGGCCCTGAACTAGCATAGTTAAATCATGACAGCGTTCTACAGAATAGGTTTCCAATGCGCTGTCTATAGCTATAATAAAGGAAACTTTGTATCTGATATTGCAAATGGATAACATGCGGCATATTTCTATACGTTTAGTTATCAATTAATCGTTGACCAGGTGATCTTATCTTGGATTACTGTCCTCGTTCTGGGCGCCTGTTTTGACTGATACGCACAGGTGGCTTTGTGTGTTGCTCTGTATTCTGCGTTGAGCAAGTACAAATAGTCGGCCCCTATGAACCCGCTCAAAGGAGAAGCAAATAAAACGTAAAGGCAGGTATAGGCGATATCACCGCCGTATCACATGACAGAAGAATATAAGACGGCCTAGTTGTAGTCACCACCTGTGCTGGTGTACATGTATGTGGGGCATTTATATTCTTTCATATTTGATTCATTATTTGGCAATAAGACAGTGTTTATTCACCCCCTGTAATCAAGCTTTAACTGATGACAACTATCTTTAGGTGTAATATTAGAGATAACAATCCTTTTAATGTTAAATAAGCGTTCCGTCTGACAAGTATGCCGGTGGTAGGTTTAGCTAACTCCATATCTCAATTAAATCATGAACATAAAATCTAACAAAGAAACCTATCAACTTGCATATGTAATATGCAAACGAAAGCGATATAATCCTCACCATAATACCAAACAAACCAATAGCATGTAAATGTGATACAGTAACCCATAACATGAAATATAATGAAAACAAATAACAACATTAACTCGTCACTGTTATACTATAACAAGTAATTAATGGTACATAACAAAGCCAAAAGCATATAAATGTGACAAAAATAACATTAGCATGTCAGTGTGATACATAGAGAATTAGCATGTAAATGTGATGCTTAAAATATTTGATTGTAAATGCCATGCATAAAACATTTGCATGTAAATGAGATCCATACAACATTTGCACGTAAATGCGATGCATAACACATAAGTATATAAACGAGATTTATAATACATTAAAACATTTCCATGTATATGTGATACAAGCATTAGATGGGACACACAAACAAGCCATTAGCATGTCTGTGTGATACACAATGCAGCCTGTGATACACAATCAAGCCATTAGCATGTCTGTGTGATACACAATCAAGCCATTAGCATGTCGGTGTGATACACAATCAAGCCATTAGCATGTCGGTGTGATACACAATCAAGCCATTAGCATGTCGGTGTGATACACAATCAAGCCATTAGCATGTCGGTGTGATACACAAACAATTAGCATGTCAAGCCATTAGATTGTCGGTGCGATACACAAACAAGCCATTAGCACGTCGGTGTGATACACAAACAAGCCATTAGCATGTCGGTGTGATACACAAACAAGCCATTAGCATGTTGGTGTGATACACAAACAAGCCATTAGCATGTCGGTGTGATACACAAACAAGCCATTAGCATGTCGGTGTAATACACAATCAAGCCATTAGCAACAATTTGTGATGCATAAACCACTAGCATATCAACAGGAATAATAAACCGTTACCATGTAAATGAGAATCGTAAACCCTGAATACGTCAATACTGAGCAAATCGAGATTTTACATCACATGTACTTCGAGCCTCGGAGGACCCGAACCTGAGGATATCTAGACTTGCTTCATTTAGGATTTTAGCATTGCAGAGCTAGGCAGAAAGGGACAATAAGACATGGATTGTGAGACTACAAGTGCCCTAGACTGACGCTTAGTCTCTGTAAATATATATATTTTTGTTAGAAACATCATATCATACACAAACATACCAATTGCAAGCAGACAATGTCCTAGTTTTCCCACTATTGACTAATGTTTTACTCAGCTCCCAAAAGTACCCCAGATTATGGAGCGTAGCCCCGCTTATAGAAACATTCCAAAATGTCGTTTATGGTCATTAAACAGATCCAGACCTAAGAAACATGTTTCCTTAACTGAATAGCGTTAACTGAATTGGCAATTAATAACAATGCTAAAAAATGATAATGATTACCCAGAATACATACCTACAAACTGCATGTACATGTATATATGTATGTATTTCCGTGTGAAATAGTCGTATTTAGAAGAAAACACGTTTTCTGTATTAATTTCGAGAGGCAGGTTATTTAATTTTGTGCACAATGTGGCATATTGATACTCAAATGGTGAAGCGGAATTTGATGATCCGACATGTGCATATGATTATAGTTTATTATCCAGAATCATTAGGAAGAGAATTGTATAGATGTCAACTTCTTTATTATGAGGAACTCAACGTTTTGGGGTATATACTTCCTTCCCAGGTGAATGAATGCTTTGAGGCAGAGAGCATATATAGACATGCAAGAATAACAAAAGTAATAAGACAACAAAGGTGGAGGCTTAACAAGGTAAGGCAACAGTTAACTGGCGCTAACAAGTGATTGGCAAAGGACAAATGGAAGCCAACACTTAACAATTAATAATATTCGTAATACTAATAAGGAGCCTTGACTGATCCCAAAAACTTCCGCCCTATCACATCTTTGAATACTCAAAGGTGTTTTTGACAAACCTCGTGTCATCTTACTGCTCTTCTAATGACATACTTTATAGAGAGCAGAAGGGAGCAACGAAGGGGAAGTTGGGGGTGCAAGGATCGACGTCTTGTACGGAAAATGATTTTGGAAGTGGCTAAAACATATCACAACCTCTACATGTGCTGAATTGACTACCAAAAGAACCATACGACTCTGTCCCTCATGAATGGATTCTGAAGTCTCTTGATTGTATTGACCTCCCTGAGCGACTACTTGATTTACTCGGGGCGGTGGGGTAGCCTAGTGGTTAAAGCGTTCGTTCATCACGCCGAAGACCCGGGTTCGATTCCCCACATGGGTACAATATGTGAAGCCCATTTCTGGTGTCTCCCGCCGTGATATAGCTGGAATATTGCTAAAGCGGCGTAAAACTAAACTCACTCACTCACTCACTCACTTGATTTACTCAAGTCTTTAATAAGCTGCTGGTCGAGTCAACTTGAGTGGTGGTGGTGGTTCGTTATTGAGCGTCTTGTGGAAGATCAGTTCGAGACAAGCTCCAGGATGTCCAGATTCAAGACAAACTTCGGGCCGAGTATAAGGCTCGCTTAAGCAACATCTGGAGCTCCGATCTAAATGCTCGAAACAAGGTCAAAGTCACCAATTCCTTTGCCGTGCCAGTCCAACCTATTCCTTTGGAGTAGTTGATTGGACAAAACAAAATACCCAGAGTCTTGACCGCCTGACCAGAAGGATCATGTCTGATAACAGAGCTCACCACCCTCGTTCCTCTCTTAATCGTTATACATATGCCAAGCAGTTCAGGAGGTCGGGGTTTGATTAATGTGGATGCTCTTCATGATATCATGTTATTGTGTACGTTTGCACATATTTATTTATCGGATGATCCTCTGGTGATGCATGTGATGAAACAAGGAAATCCACAGCTATTTGAAGCGTGCCAAGGTTGTTGGACAGAATCTGATAATTGAAGTTGATTTTGTTGATGGCAATGTACTGCTGGGCGGTACAGCGATGAGAGTACACAAGGTGAAGTTATTCACCAAGTTTGCTCAGAGTCGGTCATTTGTGGAGAAGCTTTCTGAGAAGCCATTGCATCGTGTGTACATGCAGTGTGTGAAACAGATTAGCAATCCAACCGACTCCCTTGCCTAGATGAAGTCGGCTGGCCTTAAATGTGAAACTGAGGGCTTCCTTTTTTGCTGCTCAGAAAATGTTAACATGAAATGCCGACTGTGTAATAAATTTACAGAGACTGTACAACATCTTGTCAGTGGATGCCCTTCCTTGGCACAAACAGTATATCTTAAAAAGACATGATGGCATGGTTTGCTGCTTCTACTGTCATCTTCGCCATGCCCCTGGATTTGACTCTGAGGTCCATCCATTGGACGACCCTGAACATGTCTTGGGCGTCATGGAAAATGGTGCTTTTAAACTTCTTGGAATAGACCCATATGCAGCCTCAGAAGAATTCCGGCCAACAAACCTGATCTTGTCCTTTTTGATAAAGCTAATGAATTTATTTATATCATTGAATTTTTTGTCCCTTTTGACAGCAACGTGATTGGCAAGATTCAGCTCAATATGCGGGCCTCGCCTTTGAAATGTCTCGCTTGCATCCCAAGTACACGGTCGTCAGATTCCCTTGGTTCGGTACATACTGATCTCTTGGCGCAGATCAGGAGAGCGCCCGGGTTCCCCACCGGATTACCCGAGCTGCCGCTAGAAGGGTATAGTCACCTGACTTTTCTCACCGGGTATCCATTTTCTGCTGGATGAACAGAGGTAATACTGAACAAACTCACTTGCCTAAGTGAGACCACATGATCGTGACCTGAGCTCTATGCACAGGACAACACTCTTCCAGTGTATAGTAACTGTTTCCAGACTTGCTGATATGCACAGGACCGCACAACACCTCGAATCAATTAGCGCTGACTGGTGATGACAATGGAGAGCTGGAAGCCGGGACTTACATTATAGGCAATGGACAAACCGCGAAAAAGAGGGAGCGGATAATAGCACTGGTGACGAATCATTCTTTATAAAGTGCTCTGTTTGATTTAACAGCACTGGGTGTTCAAGAATAATGTATGGTTTGCAGATTTAAAATGGTCTGGGAATGAGCTGATAGCTACAATGTAAGAAAGATTTATTTCTATTATTGCCTTCCCAAAAACTTTTAACTAAGCGGGTTGGTTGATACAAGGGAGGCAACTCTGACAGGTCAGGTAGCCTCGTGCATGATTGTTCAGACATTTGTAAACTATGATATGAAATTTGAACTCGATTCCTACAGGTATTGAATTTGGGGAGATGTCAGCATGGAGATAATTGCAATAATCGGTGCGTGACGTAGCATGTGAAAGAGCCAGGACAACAAAGCGATCTGAGCTCTGAGGTGACCATAACATCCATAATGCATTGTCGTAACTGGCGACTTGGTGTCAGTCAACCCTACCACAGTTACCTACTAATTCTGTCCGTTCCACATTGTCAGGGTACATGGTAGCTCAGGCGCTTCACTCGCTTGGTATGTCCAGGGATGCTAAGTTAAGGAGTAAGGGCTCGGGCGACCATGAATCGTAACTAACCGCATTACATTCATGTACAAGGCAACACAAAGTTCTATATTCACATACTTTTACTAAGTCCATCTCTCTAAATACAGCTTCAACGTGGATTGGCTTCCGAGAATGTTGGGCATGCATTCCCGCACTCAGAGTTCCTATTGCCAAACGTGTCTTTTTTAATGGTTCGAGCCTAACCTGATCTTGATCACATGTTTCAGCCTATCGTTTTGATTCGTTAACAACTGTATCTGACCTTGCACTTGTGTATGTCGTGATTGGAAGAATATCGGGCAGCACCTTTCGGTGACTCACGCCTTTTCATTGATTTGTTAAATTGTTTTCTTGTAAGCTTACTCTATTCTGTCTTTCACGACAAATGTGTCGAGTCTCTACTTTCCATAGCCTACGGCTAAACGCCATTCTACCGAGACTTTCTGTCTCCATATCGTGCCCATCAGTTATCACTCATGAGCAAAACTGCAAATTTAAATGCGGAATCTGATGTAATTCTCTAATGGTTTAGGGGTGCATTGTTACCTTATAACAGTATCAATGGCTTACGATAGTCGTGAAGCTAACATCGCTTTGTGAAACTGGGGCACAGGATATTTCACTGGCGCAGGGCTAATATTTCTGACAATAAGAGTCGACATATCAACTTGTGACATTTCAGATTATAAGGCTAATTGGGAAAATCCATTTAATTCATTTTCTTGTGTTGCCATCCAAGTTTGCATTTGTTTCTGGTAGCTATTCCGTGGCAATAGGTATTTGTGTACTCTTTCAGCTCCCTTCCTCTGCTTCTTTTTTTCTGCCTAGTGGTTAAAGTGTTCGCTCGTGATGCCGAAGACCCAGGTTTGTTTGTTTGTTTGTTTCTTTATTTGTTGTTTAACGCCTCACTCAGCAATATTCTAGCTATATGGCGGCGGTCTGTAAATATTCGAGTGTGGACCAGACAATTCAGTGATCAGCAGCAAGAACTAATTCAAGGCCGGATCTTCACGGGTCAGACCCGGGTTTGTGTGAAGGCAACTGTGAGTGAAGAAAAGTGGTGTAGAACCGAAATTCCTAGCTCTTTTAATCGGTTTATTGAAACGACATCAGTTTCCAACGCAAACCTTTGCCTAAGTTAGATGGAGGTTCAGGAATATAACAGCAAAAAAGGTGGGTGGTTTAAGTATGAAGCTGTTGCAACTTATTCTTTGATAAAAAAATTCAATTCACGAATTTATCTGTGAAGTGGCATTGCGTCCCTTTGTAACGCCGGGATCCGACTTAAGTGGTCCTCATCCCAGATTCGTACCGATTGTGATGCTTGTTTTGTTCAGCGGCCATCCCCATGCTACTGCCATCTTATTGTCAACTTTTGGAAACCCCATGCAAAATGAAGACCATTTTTGAAAGAGAAAGTCCTTTGCTTTTGTAGATTCTTCCACCATTTTTACCTTAGCTTGATAACGGTGAAAGAAGAGTGCAACGTTCCTGTTCTCCATAAAGTTGAATGCTTCGTTAATTACTCAGTCACCAATTTCTGGAATGCCGATCAAACGACTTTTTCACGAATAAAATACATTCCAAACGTCCCTTGTGTAGTTACAAATGATTCAGTTATCTTTACGTAATCAGTAAGTTTATGAATCGGAGATGGTACGATCACAGATGGGCAAGTATTTTACAATGCATGAAGGGCCGCGGGGGTAGCCTAGTGGTTAAAGCGTTCGCTCGTCACGCCGAAGACCCTGGTTCGATTCCCCACATGGATAGAATGTATAAAAGCAGTGGCGTAAACCTCCCCCTTCCTCCCGCCCTCACGCACTCATGCGCTCACGAACTGACTGACTCATTCACTTACGCACGCATTCACACACGCACGGACTCACGCACTAACTCACGCGTTCACGCACGCATGCACTCACGCTCGCACTCACGCACACATACACGCACGCTCGCAGTCGCCCGCTCACTTACTCCCCAGCTAACATTTCACGTTGTCACAAATTTAAGCTTTCGTTGTTACAACGTCATTCTGAGGACACCCATTTACGTTGTCACAACGTTCTGGCCTGACGTTGTGATACGTCATTTTTACGTCGCCACAAAGTTAAAGTTATTTAATGCTAACGTATTTTACGTTGTCTTCCGTTTTATTTAACATTAATAGTTGAATAGTTTTCCCAATAATGAACAGTACATAAGAAACAATTCCGAAATTCACTTCAATGTTTATTCGTCAATTCTTCAAACAAACGCTGTTATAACGTCATGAGGGGCCCAAAACATAAGATATCCTCAACGTAAATTTGCAACGTTGTTATTACGTTGTGACATAACGTTTTAAAATGGCGTAATACTAACGTTGTGACAACGTTGTGTCATGACTTTACTAATCTATAACCTTCCCACAACGTTGTCGTCATAACAAAAGACGTTAAAATATGGCACTTGTTGGTCCCTGCCTGGCGCTCGGCATGAATGGGTACAACAAGGACTGGTCGGCTCGGAGTCAGTATAATGTGTCTGAGTGGGGTATTCATGCTTCACTGCTGCATGGTATCTCAGTGGGCTAGCACTATAAAACCAGCTTAAGTCTGGGCTAGTACAAGCAGCCGCACATACACATACACACGCATGCACGTCGTCATATGAGCGAAATATTCTCAAGCACGATGTTAAACCAAATTTCACCTCACCTCCCACAACGTTGTGTGTTAGCTGGGTCACTCACTCACTCACTCACTTTTGTTACCGGGGTTAGACCTAACGAGCTGCTTACCCAGGCATGTAATCCGAATTAGTTGAGAAGAAAAAACATAACGTAGGGTTAACAACAGACGTAGGGCAAATTCATGACAATATTATATATCCTGTAGTGAGTGAGTTGACTTTTTGCAATATTCCAGTAATATCACGGCGGGGAACATCAGCAATGGCCTTCACACATTGTGCCCATGCGGGGAATCGAACCCGGGTCTTCCGTGTAACAAGCAAAAGCTTGAACCACTAGGCTACCCCACCGCCCTCATATACCCTGTAAACTACTACAGTTTAACTGTCATAATTTGACAATGTAGTTAAGTGCTTTTGAACTTTTGATCTATATCATTTATCATAACGATCTGTGAATCTTGATTTTCTTGCTGCATATACTTTTCATTTGGAATAATTATGCTTACATTCTGAGACCCATGAAGATCAGAGTCAGAACTGGTCCTCAGCAGCCCTTGCTCGTCGTAGGATTCGACTAAAGGGTCAGTGTGGTCAGGGTCGCTCATTTGGCTGATGGGGCGGTGGGGTAGTCTAGTGGTTAAAGCGTTGGCTCGTCACGCCGAAGACCCGGGTTCGAATCCCCGCATTGGTACAATGTGTGAAGCCCATTTCTGGTGTCCCCCGCCGTGATGTTGCTGGAATATTGCTAAAAGCGGCGTAAAACCAAACTCAGTCAGTCAGTCATTTGGCTGATGCGCGTAACCATTTCGCTCTTGGTAGGTTGATGGTCATCATGTCATTCACCGGATTATCTGATCCAGGTTCGATTATCTATAGACCTCAGTCACATAGCCAGAAAGCTCCTGCAGGGTAGAAGTCTTCCTTTAGATGAAGATATTAAGTGTATCGAAAGCCTGTTTCCACGTACATACTTCGGTATTAAGCATCATGTGCATTAAGCAAGAGCATTACCTTTGACGCTTGAATGAATGATAGCTTTTGTGCGACGGGCTCTGACTCCTAATGCTTCAAGCATTAATGTTGCCATCCATGCTTTCAGTAAATCGAAGGTCACGAACGTCTGGCAATAACAGCAAGGATTTCATTTCATTGTCTGTATGATGGGAAGGATCAGTTTCTAGAGGTTGAACAAGTAAAGTATTGTTTTTACCACAATGTATGGTTTTAATATATAATGATTGCATTGTAAATGTCATCTATGATTCAGAGTTTGGGCCAAGGTGAACGACGAGCTCTGTTGGTTCTTGCATAGATTGTCTAGCACCACTGCTAAGTCCCAAATGAGATGGAATGATGTTATTTGTGTGTGAGAGTGTGTGCGCGTGTGTGTATGCAGATTTGTTGGTATACTGAACAAAAAAGAAAGTCCATATGTGTTACTTTGTCCCAAACATACCTATAGAGAACGAAATGTGTAGTTACTGGGTAAGTCTAGTGAGTGTACACTGAAAAAGGTGCGCATGGTGCACACTCCACAGGCAACAGTAGCACAATGGGGTCACTGTTCATATTTCACGGGACTACTCATCTGTATCGGAGCTTGTTGTATCGCGAGTGAGTGAGTTTAGTTTTACGTCGCTTTTAGCAATATTCCCTCAATATCACGGTGGGGGGATATCAGAAATGGGCTTCATACATTATACCCATGTCGGGAATCGAACCCGGGTCTTCTGCATGACGAGCCACCGCTTTAAGCATTAGGCTACCCCACCGCCCCCAGCACACTGGAAGTTACTCTCGAGGTGAAATGTTTTTAACCTTACTCTATAAAAAACACAATAAACCTGATACGAAATCGCAGATGAATATCATATACATGCTGAAATCAGATGGTTAGAAATGATGTATGAACATCATTATAATCAACACATTCAAGCAACTGTTTGATCTAGGACAGGGGATCATAGAGAGTGAATACATATAGAGAGTAGATAACATCATTTATTACCCACGTGGTCAACGTATGGGAGTTGCATACTAATCTCGTACGTCACACGTGTGTCGTATCGCGTTGACCTGTGTCGTAACGACTTGACCTGAGATTCTAACGATTTGATTGGATAACCGATGACCTCTCAGTTAGGTCATGTTGTGACGGAACTACTTTTTCATTCATAACAAACACGTGGATCCATTCATTCTACAACTAAATGCATTGTGGGAATGTAAACATCGCGAACGTTGCCGTGTCGCTGTTTTATTGTGAGTCGAACTGAGACATTATACCCGTCGAAAAACGTAAACGCAATGTTTCCACCAGTGATGTTAGCCGAATGAAGCAACTGCAAACCAAGAAACGAGGTGCTACGGAGTAGTTTACTGTAGGAGGCTGTACGAGGCGAAGACAACTGACATGCATCGTGACGTCGGTTACCAAGGCAGTGACGTCATTACAGTGACGTCATGCAAATATTGTACTACAGTACAAAACTCTTCCGCAACCTCTTTATGAAACCGGTTTCGGTTTGAAACCAAAATATTAACAAAACTACGTTATTTTGTCAATTTAATGCATGTAAGACGTGGGTAATAAATAAAATACCACACTCGGTCTCATTACATACGAATTATACGAAACTCGTGACCTTCCTATGTTATCTGACCTCGCTTTCGCTCGGTCAGATACCATAGGAAGGACACTCGTTTCGTATAATTCGTATGTAATGAGACCTCGTGTAGTATTCTCTATTTATGTGACCACGAATATCAGTCGCTTGTAGTTGTTTCAATATGTTTCAATATATATATATAATATATATATATATATATATATATATGTGTGTGTGTGTGTGTGTGTGTGTGTGTGTGTGTGTGTGTGTGTGTGTGTGTATTGCAGATTTCTTCATGCTCCATTTCCACGTCAACAGATACGCGCAAGGCGCAACAAACACAGATTAACAGTCTCCGACATTTATAAAGCAATATGTATTATATTTCACAACGGGTTTTTTTCTAATGAAAGAAAATACTACATGCTGTATTTTTATAACTCCATAACAGATAAATGACTATAAGAGTCGACCTTGTTTATAGTCTAAGCATTTACACGGGTAGTTAAAGGTTGACGGTGCTAACTGGTAAAATATGTGTGATCGTTACCTGGTTTGGACACTGAAATAATCACTGCTTCCTACCAGGCAGGCGGGAAATTCACCGTTTCCGAAATATTATTAACTGTGAGAGATTCCTTGGGTTGATATTTTATCAGCTAATAATGAATATCAACAGACCCTAATGCCACAATGAGCCTTTTCAAGAAAAACTGATTCACTCAAATAATTATTTAGAGAGTTATTTGAACTTTCGAAGTATTTTTCTTTTATATTACCTATTGTGGAAACATTTTTTTCCAGTTCTCACGTGTTTCTGTTTCACACATATACGAGATAAACTTCGAATCTGATTGTTTGACAGCCATTCTAGAAGTTAGTGAGTAAATAATGAAGCAAGCGATTTATGGATAACAATTGATAACAACCTCTTATTTGTTACATAGAGCGACTTTACGGTTTAGTTTCTTAAACCCTTAAGAAGCTTTTATAATATAGTCATCTGTTTCATTAAACACGAGTCTTTGACATTTCGCAAGTTAACCTGAGAGAGGTATATATTCAAAGTCCCCTCAGCTTCCTCCCATGATTTTCAACTTACTGCAATCAATATTGTTGCATTGTGTATCTGCACCTGGGTGAAACGGGATATTAGGTATAGCTTCAGTCACAAAAGCAATCTATGTATCACAAATCAAGTTTTAATTTGATCCAAATCACGGATGAAAATATCAGGTTTCAAATTAGCACAAGATAATGCATAAAACGTCTTCAAATCTGCTTAAGTAAACTTCCATTTGGATATAGATCCATTGAAGCACTGACAGTTGGGAAATGATCGCTAGCACATAGATCGTGGCGAACAGACCATGAATTCATTAATAAGAGATGGACAGTTCGCCCCAGAGCTGAGTATGCACCAGTTGCTAGGTGTTACCAAACATCACTACCATCATTAAATAAACAAAGAATTTCTATGTGCAGAAAGTCCTCAAGCACTTTAATTATATTATTACCAAGTTAATCCCCACAAATGATAGT
This sequence comes from Haliotis rubra, assembly GCF_003918875.1. Taxonomy (NCBI): domain Eukaryota; kingdom Metazoa; phylum Mollusca; class Gastropoda; order Lepetellida; family Haliotidae; genus Haliotis; species Haliotis rubra. The sequence continues at coordinate 171,706 of NW_025767377.1, read as the reverse complement.
CTCAACTCACGCTTCCAACATGCAAGAAGGGCTTCGGAAGTTGGAACCGTATCATGAGTTGACGCAGAAACAGCAACTCACAGAATAGTATGATATAATTCCAGAAACCTTAACATAATTTGACGCAGTAACAACTTCAGTAAACTATGGCCCTGTAATGATCAAAGCAAGAGCAACTGTCTTCCCATACTCTTGCCCGATTGATCAAATTTCAGATTGTAGCTGTCATGTCGTGCAGTCTTTGATGGGTTTGTTTGTTTGTCGTTTAACACGGCACTCGGCAATACGCCAGCTATATGGTGGCGATCAGTAAGTCTGGACCAGACAGTCCAGTGATCAACACTATTAACATCGATCTACGCAATTGGGATACGAGGACATGGCCAACCAAGTCAGCGAGTCTGACCACCCGATACTGTTAGTCGCCTCTTACGACAGGCATGGATTGCTGAAGACCCATTCTAACCCGGATCTTCACAGGTGTGTAGTCTTTGAGAGATAAAGGGTGACTTCCAGAGCAGTTACCAGAGACCGGAGGTCATCACATTTTCCACCACATCTGTGACAATCAGCTGGTTTGGGCCTGAATTTACGCCATGGCCATACTTTTGACAACATTAGTATCAGTGATAAATGTATTGACCATTAAGTTGTAATAGTTGCAATTGTCTCCCCCAGAAATGAATAAAAAACTCCTTGTGAGGGTAGCTCTGAAACATTATCACTGTCATTCATATTTGAGAGGCAACGTACTATATGACGGCCAGATCTTTTACTGCTGTCCATGGTAACTTTAATTAGCCAGAGAGTGCATTTGTGGAAAGGAGGTTTTGCGTTTGGACTTTATTCTTCCATTCGATCAGTAGTATCCAATTCGAAAACGAACTTGAGAAAAGTTCCCCCAGGAAAAGACAAATCGGACAATTAGCGCTGCCTTTAACAAAGATTTAACGTTCTTATCATTAAAGTCAGTGTTAGTCGCTTCTATTTCACTGTACTTGACGAAAGTAAAACATGATGGCATGTGTAATAGTATTTATTGATGCTATCTGTGCAGGCAGTATCCTCCCTTTCGGAAAGTAATTAAAGTCACTAATAATTTATGGAGCACTTAACACATTTTCAACTGTTTTTATACTCTCTGTTAGTTATTCACCACCATACGCAGGACATGGAACTAGCAACCAAGAGCTTGCTGCGGGCCTTCCTTCACATCCAAGCTATAATTTCCACTTATGAGTGTCTTTTTGAAGAAAATGTATTTAAATATAGCGGGGCTAATGTACATGTTGACGCTCAGTACAATCATCTACTGACGAAAATCTCTAACATACCTTCTCAGAAAGAATGTGCCATCTACGTTGCAAAGAGACTTCAGTTCATGTGGTTCGTGTACAACAAGCAGGAGAAGACGTGTGTCACCAGTGAATGTTGGTCGATTCCCGTACAACAAACACAGTCATCAAACAATAAAACAAAACAATTATAAACAAAAAGGTGAGATGTTATGTAACTTTTATATCGCATTTGTGGATATATATAGTTTGTAAATGGCTACAGGTTCTTACCAACCACGTAATGGTTAATAGTCAAATAGGTTATTGGCGATTATAGTCTAGCTTTTCAACAATAAATAGATATATATGGGGCGGTGAGGTAGCCTAGTGCTTAAAACGTACGCTCGTCACGCCGAAGACGCGGGTTCGATTCCCTACATGGGTACAATGTGTGAAGCCCATTTTTGGTGTCCCCCGCCGTGATATTGCTGGAATATTGCTAAGATAATAATATGCAAATCAGCTGTACCATGATAGTTTCAGAAGTAATTCTCTGGCATTGTTTATAATCAGATTTAGGATGATGGTTCATAAAGCATAATTTGAGAAATTATCTTTGCGGATTGTTTTTTTTTATTAGACAAAGGTCAGTCTCTTTTTGCTTGGTGTTTGTGTTGATCTTTCGTATTCATATATCATTTTTTGGTTTCCGTTATTATTGCCCTCCAAGCGCGTTTGTTATATATGGTAAGTGTTAGGTTCTAAATACATTGATACGTTTTTAGCAATTGCAAAATGATATTCTTCTTATATACTGTCCAAACTATTTTTGTACGTTTCAATAACGTTTCTAAACATTCAGTTTTAATACATTCGAATGAAATTAAACTGTTATGACAAGATATAGATTTTAAGTTGTAAATATCCCTTGTGACAGATCACTGTCGTAATAAACTGAAGTTTTAGTTATCTTTGTCTTCGCTTTTATTCTATGTTCTTTTCCGCTTTTATTTTATGTTCTTTTGTTAATATTTGTTAATGTAACCACGAACAGCTGTAGTATTATTGATGCTCCCACTGGTTACTGAAGGGAAATCCGTGCAGGTCCGGGTTAGAATTGATCCTCAGTATCCCATGCTTGTCGTAAGAGATGACTAATTGGATCGGGTGGTCAAGTTCGATGACTTCGTTGACACGTCCCAATTTCGTAGATCGATGGTGGTCATGGTGTTGATCACTGGATTGTCCGGTCCAGATTCGATTATTTACAGACCGCCGGCATATACATGGAATATTTCGGAGTTCTGAATTAAACTCACTCACAAATTGCATATACCCCTACTTTGTACCAATGTGATTTGGGTGATATGATAATTTTATCACTAATATAAACATCTAGCATTGGTATAATATTTTGGTTGTTTGGGTCCTGTTGATGGTATGTTATTTTGAAATAACTGCTTTTAGCATGTAACTGTCTCGAAAATACAAAAATGAGAAAGTCGGCATATTATGCATACATTTGAGAAAATAGGTTTGGTTGGTTTGTTTGTTATATAATTCGACACTCAGCAGTATTCCAGCTATGTGTAAATAATCCAGTCTGGACCAGACAATCCAGACATCAATAGCATGAGCGTAGATCTACGCAAATGGGTTACGATGACATGTGTCAACCAAGTCAGCGAGCCTGACCATCCGATCCCGTTAGTCGCCTTTTACGATAAGCATGGTTTGCTCAAGACCAATTCTAACCCAGATCTGCACGGATACCCCAAAACTAGGAACATACCGAGTATGAAAAACATCAAGTTAATAGTTTCAGATCAATATCTTGTGAATTCAGTATCTTAAACATGTGAAACATGTAATCTGAATACAAGCACCTGGAAAAAGTATTTCGTGAATTGTTTGTGACATACCCTCATATGGTGTGTCGTTCGGTATCATTGTCCTGTTTATTAAATGACAAAAAGCAATGCTTATACCCCAAATATTGTTTCCGTATGAAACTGAGCGCATACAATATTATCTCAATGCAGTTTAGGAATAGTTAATGTAACGGTTTTAGTTTCAATTACTAATGAGGTTATTAAACTACCAGAAGGAATAATCTTCCTCTGAGAACTATGGATGTACTGCTGTTTTGACATTTAGTCTTCATTAGTTAAACAATATAGCATAGCACTCGCTGTTTTACAATTTCGTATACAGGCAAGGTTCAAATGAAAACGCCATTATCAATTGTATGCATGTATGATTTTGAACAGTAAGCATGAACTATCCTTTGTGTACTATATTGCGTAAAATACTATTTCAGGAAATGCATATTCTGCATCATGATTCAAACAAACACCACGACAGAATAAGTGTGTATGCATCAACCCTACTATCACACTAAAAAAAAAAATATGTACAACAATGTAAACGTAAATACGTACAACAATGTAAACGTAAATATATACAACATAGTAAACGTAAATACATGTGCGTACAACAGTGAAAGCGTAAATATGTACAACAATGTAAACGTAAATACGTACAACAATGTAAACGTAAATTTGTACATCAATGTAAATGAAAATATGAACAATGCATACGTAAATTTTTAAAGAACAATGTAAACGTAAATATAAACAAGGTTGATATAAATATGTTTAACAATGAAATCATAAGTACGCAACAAACAATGGAAACGTAAATATGTACAAGGTAAACGTAAATATGTACAAGATAAATGTAAATATGTACAACAATGAAAACATGAGTATGTAACAAACAATGCAAACGTAAATACGTATAAGGTAAATCTAAATATGTACAATGTAAACGTAAATATGTACAATGTAAACGTAAATATGTACAAGGTAAATGTAAATATGTACAATGTAAACGTAAATATGTACAATGTAAACGTACATATGTACAAGGTAAACGTAAATATGTACAATGTAAATGTAAATATGTACAATAATGAAAACATGAGTATGTAAGAAACAATGCAAACGTAAATATGTACAAGGTAAACGTAAATATGTAAAAGGTAAATGTAAATATGTACAACAATGAAAAAATGAGTATGTAACAAACATTGCAAACGTAAATATGTACAAGGTAAATGTAAATATGTACAACAATGTAATCATTAGTATGTAACAAACAATGCAAAAGTAAATATGAACAATGTAAACGTAAATATGTACAAGGTAAATTTAAATATGTACAAGGTAAATGTAAATATGTACAAGGTAAATGTAAGTATGTACAAGGTAAATGTCAATATGTACAAGGTAAATTTAAATATGTACAAGGTAAATGTAAATATGTACAAGGTAAATGTAAATATGTACAACAATGAAATCATAAGTATGTAACAAACAACGTAAATTTAAATATGTAGAAGGTAAACGTAAATATGTACAAGGTAAATGCTAGTATGTACAACAATGAAATCATATGTATGTATTATGGTGGCGCGTGGTCCTGTGCACAGAGCTCAGGTAACGAATTGAAGTTGAGCAACGTCGAGCTCGGACAATCCTTGGATGGGTGACCGTGTTTGGCAGCTTGACTCCTGGGAGTTTCTAGGACTTCAGTCCTGCCCCACAACGAAGCACATGTGGTACATGTGGTCTCACCTTAGGCAAGTGAGTTTGTTCAAATTGCCTCTGTTCACCCAGCAGAAAATGGGTACCCGGTTGGATAAGCCATGTGACTATAACCTTCTAGCGCCTAACAGGCAGCTTGGGTTATCAGGGATAATAAGAATCAGATTCTGATTAAGCGCCGTGAGCAATCACTTGGTGTTTGGAAACGTGCGCTATAGAAGATGACTTATTATGTTTTACAGATTAAAGATAGTATGCAGCAGAGAGGGTTCGGGTGATCCTGGCACAATCAGGCTGGTAAGGCTCATCATCAGCTCAGGGCCCTTGCCCCTCTACACGCAGCCAAGACAGCGAATGGCACTTCTCCCAGGAAACGCTGCCTAGTCGAACCCACCAAGAACTTTCCGGAGAATATGACGGCCCCCTAACACTGCAGCCTTCTGCATTACCCAGAGTGTCAGAAGGGCGCCAAGAGATCAGGAGGTACCAAACCAAGGGCACCGAGAACAATGGGGAGCCTGGCGACAGTGTACTTCGGATGCAAGCGAGACATTTCAAAGGCGAGAACCGCATATTTATCATGCTTTTCCTGAGTCTTGTCAATCACATTGGTGTCAAAAGGACAGAAAATTCAATGATATAAATAAATTCTTTGGCTTTATCAAAAGGACAAGATCAGGTTTGTAGGCTGGAATTCTTCTGAGGGCTGTATATGGGCCTATTCCAGAGAAGTTGGAAAGCATCATTTTCCATGACGCCCTGGACATGTTCAGGTTCGTACCATGGATGGACCTCGGAGCCAAAGCCACAGGCATGTCGGAGACGGTAGTAAAAGCAACGAGCCATGCCATCATGTCGTTTAAGATATGATGTTTGTGCCAAGGACGGGCATCCGCTTACAAGGTGTTGGACAGTCTCCGTGAATTCATTGCAAAGTCGACATTTCATATTGATATTTTCTTTAAGAATCACATTTTGGCGATTGCGAGTGGGAAGTGACAGGTCCTGAGCAGCAAAAAAGGAAGCCCTCAGTTTCACATTTAAGACCAGCCGACTTCATCCAGGCGAAGGAGTCGGTGGGATTGCTATTCTGTTCAACACACTGCATGTACACACGATGCAAAGGCTTCTCAGAAAGCTTCTCCACAAAAGACCGACTCTGGGCAGACTTGGTGAAGGACTTCACCTGGTTTACTCCCATCAGTGTACCGTCCAGCAGTACATCGCCATCAACAAAATCAACCTGAAATCTCAGATTCTGTCCAACAACCTTGGGACGCTTAAAATAGCTGTGGAATTCCTTGCTTTCATCATGAGTCTTCACATGCATCACTAGAGGATCATCCGATAAATAAATATGCGCAAAAGTACACAATAAAATTCTATCATGAAGAGCCTCCACATTAATCAAACCCCGACCTCTGTTATCAGACATGATCCTTCTGGTCAGACGGTCAAGACTCTGGATGTCTTGTTTTGTCCAATCAACTACTCCAAAGGAATAGGAAAGGACTGGCACAGCAAAAGTATTGGTGGCTTTGACCTTGTTTCGAGCATTTAGATCTGAGCTCCAGATTTTCTTTAAACGAGATTTGTACTCGGCCCGAAGTTTGTCTTAAATCTGGGCATTCTGGAGCTTGTCTCGAGATAGACTTATCATTATCATGATTATTGCAAGGTAAACGTAAAAATGTACAAGTTAAATGTAAATATGTACAACAATGAGATCATAAGTATGTAACAAACAACGTAAATTTAAATATGTACAATGTAAACGTACATATGTACAACGTAAACGTAAATATGTACACGGTAAATTAGATGATTAATAGAGGAAGTCCTCAGGTATGAAATGAAACCCTCAGACAAGAATTACAAAGACTTAACTGGTGAAAAAGTGTGGAATTCCCTCTCTATTGATGATGGATGCACAGAAAGAAAAACATTAAATTGGTCGGGATTGGGATCATGTTTTCTTTTCTGATGAAAGTTCTGTCTGGCTTTTTGTCTGAACTGTGTGAAGATTTGGACTGAAGATACCGCGAGACCTCTCTACCAACGCCCACAACATAGCCCGAAATTTCATATGTGGGGTTGAATATCATCACGTGGAGTGACGCCGTTGTGTGTTTTCATTGGAAATTTGAGGAAGGAACGACATGTTGACATCTGAAATGATCACCTCCTTCCAACAGCACGAACTCTGTATGAAGATAATTGGCTTCTCCAACATGATAACGACCCTAGACACACTGTTAGACTGGCCCAGCTACAAGCCCAGATCTTAACCCTTTTGAGAACGTGTATTAAAATATTGAGGATATGAAGAAGGAAGTGGTCGAATACTGGGATACGCTGTCACACGATTTCCTACACACTTTGATCGGTAGTTTACCTAGACGCATTCAGTCGTGTATTGCAGGGCAAGGAGGTATCACAAGGAGGTCTCCCATCTTAACATATTCATACAAGTAAAACTTCCATAGCTTATATACGTGTATTAGATACTTGCCAAAACAACTTTTCTCAGTAATTTCTGGGAATACTTTTGATGTTGTGGAAACGACATAAACTGATTTGTGCGTCATTTTGGTTTGAAGTCACACGCGATACCCGGATCTTGAAAATCAGCAACGGTGATAACAATTCATCGTATCATTCGGCGGGTGCCTGGGGACGGGGCAGGATTTGTTTTCCATTATAACGAACACCTGATGTCGTCACCTATTCTCATTGGTCCATGTGTGTTATTTCCACCGGTTTTGCCAATTACACCCAGAAGAATCTGTTTCTGGGGATAATCGAGTCAGGTTATTCTCTGGCGTTTTACCCCTCGGAAGGTCGCGGTTCGATCCCCGGCCGCGTCATACCAAAAGACCTTAAAATATGGTACTTGTTGTTCCATGTCTGGCATTAGGCATTAATGGGTAAAACAAGGACTGGTCGGCTCGGAGTCAGTATAATCTATCTGAGTTTGGTATTCATCCTTATATGTGGCATGGTATCTCAGTGAGCTAGCACTATGAAACCAGCTTAAGCCTGGACAAGTACAAGCAGCCACACATACACACGCATGGACGTCGTCATCTGAGCGAAATATTCTCAAGTACGACGTTAAACTCCATTTCACCTCACCTCTGGGTTTTTTAACTATGTCAATATGTCCGCGGCAGGACTGAATTCCCCAAATGTTATGAGCAGTTGCCCTTATCAATAACACTTATACAACAGAAATATTTGGTCCGATACAGTAAGAAATTGCCCGGAACCGAGAATTTCTAGTAAAATTAAGGTTGCTAAACTTTTGGGTTTTCTTCACAGGAAAGGTCATCCAGTCATGTTCTGATGTAAAGAACGCCGACTCCCTGGCCACTGATGGTGAGTACTGGATCTACCCTGACGCACCAACCTTCATGGGATGTCGGACCAGAATCTACTGTCAAGACATGGGGACCGCATCTCCTAAAGAGTTCGTCAGTTTGTCTGTCACGAACACCGGGGTATACCCCCAACTCGGGAACCCATGGTGTACAGGTGCATCTGCCTCCTTACTTCCAGAGATTGCTGCGGGAAGTCATGGCACAATTAACTTCTTCAAAATCAGAGTAAACATTCAGGTAACCATTTGACTATTCAACTTTCATTGTTCGTGCCATAGACAAGGATCTAAAACAAAATCATACATAATCTTTACTCTTCAACAGTAATTGATGAATCCAAGTAGAATGGCGTTTAAAGGATTTTAGAGTTCGGACCAAAATTCCTTGGCCCACACTACAGGCTTGGTACATTCCAAAAAATGTAAAGTAACTATACGCACGCATTTCCTTCTGAAATATTGGCGTTGTCCAGCCAATGAGATGTCATTATTGACGATGTCCAGCCAATGAGATGTCATCATTAAGAATTGTAAGAGACTCCACCATTATCTGACGTTGATTTACATACCTAGCAATTATTAATGAGCCATACTGTCAAACTGAATACATATTTCTCAAATGTCTTTATTAGCAATATATCAACAAATGCCTCTATGGTTATTATGTTTTAACATGGACACCATTGCCTAATTCCGAACCAGAGGAGGGGTGTTTGAGTAACCATTTTCTGTCTCAGCGAAGTCTATTACATATATGCCTATATATTTCAAGGCAGTCTAACATGAACAGCTACCTAAAATATATAAAGGTCTTTACTTCGTTTATTAAAAAGGACGAGTATAATAGGAGTGAGTAAGTTTAGTTTTACGCCGCACTCAGCAATATCCCAGCTATATGGCGGCGGTCTGTAAATAATCGTGTCTGGACCAGACAATCTAGTGATCAACAGCATGAGCATCGATCTGTGCAATTAGGAACCGATGACATGTGTCAACCAAGCCAGCGAGCCTGACCACCCGATCCCGTTAGTTGCCTTATACGACAAGCATGGGTTACTGAAGATTCATTTTAACCCGGACCTTCACGGGTAGTATAAGAGGAAGAATCATACGGAATTGCTTGTAACACAGAGAGAATCTCACAAAATGACCGCTGAGATAGCTATTAAGAATTATTCAAACGTAATGCTCCATGAGTTCTAGAAAACACAGTTCTCTTTTGTCACTGACATTGAAGACGTCAATGTCCGACACTTGGCACTTAAATGTACATGGCATTTGTCCACTGTAAACAATTAATCTCTTCCACGCTAATGGCTTGGACACGGGGTGTTGGCTTAGATTCAGAAGCTTGATCTAGTACATCAGGATAAACTGTTAGAAGGTCAAGTATCCATACAGGTATTGCAGGCAGTAACATCACCCATAATAATAAGTCGTCTTGTATAGTGCACAGTTTCCAAACACCAAATGATTGCTCGCGGCGCTTTTGTTAACACAGCTAGACTAGGCATCAGGGTGACATTTTCGGAAGAGAACGGTTTTCAAGTTTGACTGGGAGGTAGACAATGTTCCAGAGTTTTTAATGAAGAAGGGCAGATCATTCCAGAGAGAGGCAGATGTGAAAGAGAAGCGTCTATGTCCAAAGGTTTTCAGTTTGGCTGTGGGAATTGTGAGCAGTGAGTTGTTAGCTGATCTGAGGCATCGAGGAGGAACATACTCTGTCACCCAGTTGGTCAGGTAGGATGGAGCTGAGCCTTTGATACAGCAGTATGCGATGCACAAGATCTTGTATTCGATCCTTGCTTTGATCGGCAGCCAGTGGAGCTTGACAAGGACTGGTGTGATGTGTAACCACTTCCTGCTTCTGGTGATGGTCCGTGCAGCTGCATTCTGAACGTGCTGTAATTTGGTGACAAGATCCTGACGCACATTACCCAGTAGACTGTTGCAGTAATCCAACCGTGAGAGGATCATGGATCTGGCCAAATGATGTGATGCATCACATGTCAACAGGTGACGGATGTTGGCAATGTTCCTCACATGGAAATAACATGTACGACACACGTTATTGACATGGTCCTCCATAGAAAGGTTTGAGTCCATGATGACCCCGAGATGTTTTACTGTTGTACTGAAAGGTAGCACGGAGTTACCAATTGTGATCGAATTCACTTTAACCTTGGCCTGATTCATGGTTGAACTGGTCAGCAAGATGTCAGTTTTGTTGTCATTCAATTTTAGTTTATTGATTGACATCCAGGATTTCACATCAGAAATGCACTGTGAAACATGAGCGATATGAGTTCCGGACTGTTGAGGAAAAAATGATCTCTGAAGCGTCACGTTCTGAGAACGTATCCTGGAAAGCGATTGAGCGAGTGAGTGAGTGAGTGAGTTTAGCTTTACGCCGCTTTTAGCAATATTCCATCAATATCACGGCGGGAATGTGAGGAATCGAACCCGCGTCTTCGGCGTGTCGAGCGATTGCTTTAAGCACTTTAAGCACACTTTTATTCAACTCAAAGGCAATCGTAGCATTCTGTCTGTTTGTTAAGAAGTAATATGCTAACGTAAATTTGCTTAAAATCGAATATTGTTATGATGACACAAATTCGAATTAGCCCTACAGTCATTTTATGTAGATATGTTTATTCACTTATTTATAGTTTTGCATCTATAACTGATTATACTTATGTATAATGTCTGCTAAAAGTCATGCTTGTGTAATGTGATTTCAAAACACACATGTACACTCATACAAAATTATCAGTGAAAATTTCAACAATTTCTACATTGTAGATATCTATTGAGTGAGTGAATGAGTTTAGTTTTACGCCGCACTCAGCAATATTCAAGCTCTATGGCGGCGATCTGTAAATAATAGAGTCTGGACCAGACAATCCAGTGATCAACAACATGAGTATCGATCTGCGCAATTGGGAACCGATGACATGTGTCAACCAAGTCAGCGAGCCTGACCACCCGATCCCGTTAGTCGCCTCTTACGACAAGCATGGCTTACTGAAGGCCAATATTCTAACCGGACCTTCACGGGTAGATATCTATTGATGTAAATAGAGAAATGGATTAACATTATTATTTTTTGTGTGTGAGAATTCGAAACATAGGTTTACAGCACTTATATTACAACAACTTGTAGGTCTCAACTATGAAATATGAACTTTGTCGTGAAGATTATAATCATCTGATCATTGTTAAGACAAACAGCATGTAGCCACTGCAGTGAATAAAATGTAAACCATTTGATGTTTTAGCACTTAACAGTGTCATAATATTTTCGAAATTTAGTATGAATTTATTGTTTTATTTATATGATGAAAGTTTCCTTTATTCAAAATTTGAAAATGCCATTTTAATGTATATCCTTATGTAAAAACGCGGTCATTGTAGAACTTTGCAATAGACATCTACCATTCACTCATACAATCATTTCATACATTATAAACCCAAACAGATACCAATGATCTTAATATAATGATATTAATGATCTCCACTCTATTGTAAATGGTATGTGACCTGAACATTGCATTATGATGTGTAGGTGATGATTGACAGAAATCTTTCGCGAGGGGCGGATGCAGCTTTTGAGAAAGGGCTGCACACTTTTGAAAGAGGGTGCACACTTCATTTTCACGAGAGTTTTCTATGGTCATTTAATAAACTTTCAGGTACATTTCAACATTGATGGCAGTCACCAGTTCTATTACTTGTCTCAAATATACTGAGAGGTAACACGTTCAAATTGGGTACTTTTCATGGAACTAAGGACAAACGCATGGTCTTCACTGAAATCCAGAACAGCTTCTGAAGAACATTGACGTTATACACACCAAATAACTGGTCTAAAAAGATCTGTTAGATGATATTATTCAGCAAAGATGACACTTCTCACTGAAGAGCTGGTGGGTTAGCCTAGTGGTTAAAGCGTTCGCTCGTCACGCCCCACATGCGTACAATGTGTAAAGCCCATTTCTGGTGTCCCCCACCGTCATATTGCTGAATATTGCTAAACGCGGCGTAAATCTAAACACACTCCCTCCAACTTTTGCACCATTGTGCACTTATGTGCTATTACATGTTGCAACACATGTTGTTCCCGTATGACAATGCTCTTCCTCATAATGAGAGGATTACTGAAAACTTTCTGGAACCAGTAGAGAATCCATGTTATGAACTGCCCAATGGCATCACCGGCCTACGGAACATCTTGTGGCATCGTCTACACCAACTTCGGTCATTGCCAGTTAACGTTAAGGACCTCTTTAAGGCCTTGCAAACCGCGTAGAGGAGAAGCATTCCTGGAATGGTTGTGAAACATATGTGTGGAGACGTCTTCCACATCATATATGCGTGTGTGCGGGCCAATTGATGAATGTTCCTTTGTGATTGTTATTGAGTGAGCTTCATTATCCCTGCATCATTTATCCAAAACTGAACTGCGACTGTCATTCATGATTTGATTGTTTGTACATTGCTTCACTCCGCATTCGGCGGCCTGTAAATAAGCGAGTTTGGACGAAACAATCTACTGATTGACATCATGAGCATCGATCTACGCAATTGGGATGCATCAACCTGACCACACCATCCCGTTTTCGTCCTTTGCGACAAGCATGGGCTATTGAAGATTAATTCTAACCAGGATCTTCACGGGTCTTTCATTTATGACATGTTACTGCCTGATTACCATTCATTACATATGTTGTGGTATCGTCTTGGTATATTTTAGCCACATGGATGTATGTTTTCGAAGTGTCTCATTATATACTACTAAAAATGAAACCCATAGCTGAAAATGATCATATATTTATGCAAGTAAGTTTGGGTGATACAGGACGGTGATAAACAAAACGCTGTTGAACAGGTATTGTCCAATGGACGCGGGACGTAACGAATGACATGTGCAGAATGGTCAAGGTCACAGAGCAGTCAACATCGTGGGTGACCACCATTAGCATCAATGGTTGTCTGTCATCAGCGTCCCATAGATTTGATCAGATTTCTGGGAACTTTATGCTAATCGTATTCAATTTGTCTACCTGCTTATAATATTTGAACACTAACCCTCGCGTTAGTACTACCCTCATTCTTTGAACAAACGTCTCTCCTCTATTCGATAAACATCGACAGTTTCCGTGGATTTGTTTAGTGACTCGGAAACAGAAAACGGCTCAGCCTGGATCTGCTGCGCTAACGCTTCGACACTGAAAAGCTCTTTTCTAATGTATAATGAGGAAAAAATTGATAAAGTTTAAACCATTGTTTTTTACTGCGGGTGTGCTTGTAAAATTGTCGGCTCTCGGTAACAAATGAATATATAAAAATACACAGTATGATCAGTATGCTAATACATTACCATAAGAACAAATACATTGATTTAAAATTACATATATTTTAAGATGAAGTTTTAAGACAAATGTATATTTCACTATTTGTGATTTTACCAATGTAACTTGTCCTGAGTACTGTATTTCTATTGTTTGAAGCCAGCATCAGTGTATACATTTGTTATATATTGATCATTTTGAGTATGATAACACTGGCGATATTAGAAGAGATCTGATACATGTTAATAATCATATAATTTGATATCATCAATTATTCAGCAAGTGAGCAGTTAACAAGTTTGATTAAATGCTGCAATGGAGTCTTTTTGCTTTACATTATTATACTTTGGGGCTGTGCATACAAACATAGTTCAACACATAATCAGTGACTTTGCTTTGAATTTTGGAGAATGACAGTGCTTTAAAATTTGTTGACCAGTTCAGTATGGATTTAAAAAAAATTAAATTGTATGGTGTGTATCTAGAAATTGTGTCTTTTATGGATATCTGGGTATTGTGTTAACACCTAAACTTATTTAGACTAAAGCACGAACTACTCTTGGTGCACAGAGTAAAAGGCTATTATGACACTGTACAGATATTAAAGAAACTTGGAAATATACCATGTCCAGACTTATTTAAGATATTTGATGCTATGATTGTTCCTTTTGTGTGTTATGGTGCAGAAGTATATGAGACCTCATTATTATTGAATTATTGAAGATGTACAGTATAAAATGTGTAAATGGTTTCTGAAAACAATGCTATGGTTTGGGGAGAATGTGGCACAACCCCTCTCCAACTTGTCAACACCACAAGGGCTATTACGTATTGGTGCAAGCTACTGCATTTGGATGAATGCAGACTGCCGAGGCTACCTAATGGATGACTCTGACTGTACCACATGGGCTATTCATATTAAAAATATTCTGTTTAGGCTTGGATTGGAATATGTGTGGTTAACACAAGATGTGGGAAATGTGAAGATATTTATTCTCCTTTTTAAACCATGATTATTTGACAACCTACAACTATCGAGGTGTTGTTCTGTCAACAGTTTATCTGATTCTTTTTATTAACATTTCATAATGTATCCGTTTTTTGAAAGCACATACATTGTTAAAAATACATGGTTGAATTAATCAGATGTGTGTTACAAATGTGTTAGATCTATTTATTATTAATTACATAATGTGGTAAACAACAATTTTGTTGTTACCATTACTGGGTTTTCAGTTTATTTCCAGCACACAACAGGAGAAAATGGGATCAAATCATCGAATTATACGTCATCAAATACGCTAAAATACAGATGCTAACTATATTCAATCAATGTGGTCGTTCAGATCCATGTTTTATGTGTACGATTTCGAGACAATAGCGAGCTGACACGAAATATCAACGCACATGTCGGTGTTGAAAATGCGGTCTTTGTTATTGTTTACATTGTGTCTCGAAACTCCTTAAATAACGTTTTCGTACACTGAAAGATTTACGGAAACTGTCGATGTTTACCGAAGAGAGGCCAGACGTTTGCTCAAAGCAGAGGTAGTGCTAATGCGAGGGTCAGTGTTCAAATATTAAAGCAGGTAGGCAAATTGAATACGATGAGCAGAAAGTTAAAGAACAACCTACAAGCTCAACACAATGGGCCTGATTGAAAGTTTTGATTGAACCGCACGTTCAAATAGTCGGGCTGTCCGGTTTTCGATCAGGTTTTAAGCATCGCGAGTGTCACCCCTTGTGTATTTTATGTAATGAGTGTAGCGGTGGAATTTTCTTAAAATTCATTTCTTCACCGATCTCGTTCAAATTTGAAATATAGGTTAATCATAACATATAAAACAATATTGCAAAAGTCTAGATTTTTATTTTTAATAATTATTGTCCAAACAGTGATTCGAACCCCTGTGCATTCCATTGCCTTGCAACCGCTGACTGCGACTAACCAGCTTCCAAATGACCTATCGCTTAGTTGGGCTGAGCTTCGGTAAGCCCAGGCATAACGTCACTTCAAGATTTATGTTGGCAACTGCCGCTAAAACAATCAGACCCCCTGGTTTTTATTGCAAATATTGCACGGATTGTGCAAGCAAAAGAAAGCACATGAATCGTATCACATATATTCTTCATTAACTTTATTGAAAAAAACAACCAGATTTGGTTACGTTTTGGTTTTCAATGTCAATGGATTCAAACTCGGAAATGGTTGGAGGGAACGTTCACCATAGACATACTGATTAGACACACACTTATGAATCATTTTCGATACATGGAAAAAATACCGGCAATGCATTTCTTTTTCTGAGTGGAATATTTGTTATATGTGTTCTTATCTGTTCTTTGCCATCAGTGTACGACTTGCAATTTCTTCGCAAATAACACTGAAATATGAAAATTAGGTCGTGTTTTTCATTTAATCATTTCAAAGATACTCGTAAACCTTGTTCATCCGTTTTAGACTATGGCTGTTGTCAAAGGGAGACCGTACATTCACACATTCAAATTGGAGCATCTCTAAACTACGGAACCGCTGCTGACTGCCACTAATTCGAGTCTAATCAACCCTGTGGCCCAGTGGGCAGCACATTCAGTATAAACACCCACGGAACTGGAATTGTCATTGATAAGAACGTAAGTGCTTATGTTTAAAAACTCTTCATTATAGTTACACTGGTTTGGGTTGGTTGCTGTTTTACGCCACACTCAGCAATATTCCAGCTTTATGGCTGTAAATAATCGAGTTTAGACTAGACAACCCAGTGATCAACAGCATGAGTATCGATCTACGCAATTGGGATACAATGATGTGTTAACAACGTCAACGGTCCTGACCACCTCACACACACACACTCTCTCTCTCTCTCTCTCTCTCTCTCTCTCTCTCTCTCTCTCTCCCTCCCTCCCTCTCTCTCTCTCTCTCTCTCTCTCTCTCTCTCTCTCTCTCTCAGCGCGAGGGCGGTGCCATGCTCCAGCTTTGAGGCCAGGCATCATCATGTGGCAAGGTTCTTCAGTTGCACTCCAGACAGGAGAATACTGAGAGCAGACGGTTCGTAGCAACATCATTGAGTCGTAGTCGATCGAAGAACAGTTACGAGACACGGCTACACATTAAGGTATTCGTGCTTATCAACTGTTTCGTTGGATGACCTTTGACCCCTCGTCATCAACGTGACCGGCTCCGGTGGGCCCGTATTGCACTGTGCAGCACTGGCAGAATCGAAATTGGCAACGAATTCTCTTTACTGATGAAAGCCGTTTCCAATTATTCAGAGCAGATGGCCTGGTTCGATTCTACCGCCATAGAGGTGAGAGTACAGCACCTTGCTATTCAAGAGACAGTTCCATTTGGTGATTTGACGACACAGCTTGTTTTACATTGATCAAGTGTTACGTTACAGAGTTACATTGATCACGTTTTACGTCCTGTTCTACTCCCATTCCTACAGCAACATCGACGTTATGTTCCAGCAAGATAACGCCAGACCCCATATACTACCAGGATTGTTCAGAACCTTCTTCAGCTGAATAATTTTAATGTTCTGACATAGCCGGTTCGATCCCCAGGCCTCTCACCAATTGTACATTTGTGGGACCACCTAGACCGGCATATTCAATCAATCGACAAGCTTCGGTGAATGCACTCATACAGGAATGGCAGGCTATTCCAAACAACGTTATTCAGCGATTGATTAACTCTGTTCGACATCGTGTTCAAGCATGCATCGATGCCTATGGAGGTCATACCCATTACTGACACTGAATTGTGTATGGTAATGACTCATCTGACAAATCTTCAAACTGTGATGAGTGTTGTCCAAAACTGCAAATTCAGATTTCACACTTTCCCCGTTTAATGTTCCGTACATTTCCTTTGTTAAAAACATTAAGTACTTTTTAAAATATCCATTGACAAATGAATGGTTGAACAATATGAATTACATATCTATAGACATTTCTTCTGGTTATCTTTGCCAGAGACGAATTTTTGGTATGGTTTGTTTTGCCCGTCAGTTTATATGTGTGTATCTGTATTTGTGTGTATGTGAACGGGGGATCTTTTGAGGTTTGGGTATAAAGTACAAAAGATGAAAGGCATGTCTTGGGGTTTACAATCAAGTCAGTAGCACTGATGCAAGGTTTTGGTTCAGTTAACATAATAGAGTTGTGTATGACGTTTGACATGACGTATAAAATGAGAAGTTAATGTGGTGGTGAGTACAACTACGAAGCGCATATTTTAGTTTCTTAACTTTCCAAAGTGGTCTTTGCTCTTTTGAAAATTAAACGTAAAATATCCATGAAGATTCTCGTGACAATCTGACCACAGATTCATCAATCCTAAAGAGACATGGATGAATCAAAGAACTTATCGCAGCTGTGTGTAAAATATGAAGACATTATTACATTCTGATGCATTACCTTTTTTTCAGCTGAAGTGGGCTGGCCATGGGTATGAACCTTATGTTCCGTCTGTAACGAGGTCTGCAGATGGTGTACGGATTGACCTCCTGTGTGGGGGCTGGTGTGGGCACTGCAGCCCGGTCGGACCAATGCTTCTTCACAAGAATCTTAATGAAGGTACTAACATCCTTATTTTGTAAAGAAACCAAATGTGTACACATTGAAATCAATACCCACAAAATCGTCAAATTGTTACAACGAAAATATGCGGGGTATCTATGTATCTACTGTACACACAGATGAAGAAATACGAACTGAATTCCTGAACTCAGCAGCAGAGACTTCAACTGCATCACCGCGTAAAACTACATTTCCAACTACAACGTGATTATAGGGTACACTTTTCCATGTCTATCCGCTGCTAGAGATTGGCCACTGTAGCAACCGTTTCTCATTCGTTACATTAATCAGAGTTCCTACACCTGACAAATACGCTCCTACACCTGACAATACGTTCCTACACTACACAAATACGTTCCTACACCTGACAAATACGTCCCTACACCTAACAAATACGTTCCTACACCTGACAAATACGTTCCTACACCTGACAAATACGTTCCTACATATACGTTCTGCACATGACAAATACGTTCCTTCACCTGACAAATACCTTCCTACACCTAACAAATACGTTCCTTCACCTGAAAAATACGATCCTACACGTGGCAAATACGTTCCTACACCTGACAAATACGTTCCTACACCTAACAAATACGTTCCTACACCTGACAAATACGTTCCTACACCTGGCAAATACGTTCTTACACCTGACAAATACGTTCCTACAAATACGTTCCTACACCTGACAAATACGTTCCTGCAACTAGCAAATACGTTCCTACAAATACGTTCCTACACCTGACAAATACGCCCCTACACCTAACAAATACGTTCCTACACCTGACATATTCGTCCCTGCACCTGACAAATACGTTCCTACACCAGACAAATACGTTTCTACACCTGCCTACACCTGACAAATACGTTCCTACACCTGACAACTACACCTCACAAATACAAAATGACGTCTTTGTCACACAACTAACGTTTCAATGCCATCGGGCGTCTGAATGAAGACAACCTGGCAGCATGCTGCTGGAGCCACACATGCGAGTGAGTGAGTTTGGTTTTATTCCGCTTGTAGCTATATTCCAGCAATATCACAACGGGGGACACAAGAAATGGTCTTCACACATTGTACCCATGAGGGGAATCGAACCTGGGAGTGACGAGCGAACGCTTTAACCACGACTACATATACCCATTCAAATAAAGATTTTGGTATGGACACAAATAGAATCGACAGAAAATAATGATTTGAATAAACGTTATGCAATAACGATCACGTATGAATATGAGGTAGTCACATCTGTGAATGGGGTAAGTTTTTCATGTCCTTAAAAGTCAGTAATCATTTGATAAAGTCACAGAATCTCAAGGGTTTCAATGAAGTATAACATAGTTTCTGCATCACTGTCTCCTGGACCTGGGCACGGGGCCTTACTAATGCCGGAGTTATTGCCTACCACTCAACTTACAGGCTCTGGATTAGTTGTTGTTGAGGAGGATGATTTTTGTGCAAATCTGGCCTAGTTGGAATGGGTAGTCCATTCTGGTAATCTCATTTTGGTTGATCAAGTTAATTTTGTTTGATTGATGTTAAACATTGCCCTCAACAATATTCGAGCTGAATCACGACGGTCTGTGCGCAAGTCTGGACAAGGCAATCCAGTGATTCACATTATCAGTATTGATCTACGCACCGGAATACCACGACCTGTGTCATCGTAGTCAGTTTGTTTGACAACCCGATCTCGGTAGTCGCCTCGTACGACATACATGGGTTGCTAAAGATCAATTTCAACCCGGATATTCACTGGTATACGAAGGCAGTAACACCACGGGTTTTGAGAGGCCGAGCATCACCGCCCTGTACTGTTGTACCAGTTGCAAAAACAGTCAATGCAGGGAGAACAAATATCTGAAGAATCTCCCTTAATATCTGTGACATTTGCAGTGAGATGATTATGTGGGGTTTCCACCCATACGTATTCTGTCTGAACGAGCTCGATCCTTGACGCCTAAAGAGCTTTCCCCACAGACAGTGGATAATAGATGGTGCACTTTGAAGCTATCAATCTCTTTCAACCTCCCTGATGAGTATTCACGCCACCACCTTTTGGCGTTTGTGGTGCCATTGTGATTAAACCGTGCAAAGATGGGATTCAGCAGTGTCAACCTCACATGTACAGCATTTCAACACACATCCTGAACATTGTGTACATTGTTGCTTTTGTGTTATGTGTGTTATTGTGTTATGCTTTTCCTCTTTATTCTAACGGCTGACACATTTTAAACAAAACCTGATCTTTGGACCAGCCCCCCCACACAACCAAACTGTAGTCCAGTGAAAGATCATGTTGTTTTTTTAGGCACGGGCTTTTGTTTGTATTTATGTTTTTAACGCCGCATTCGGCAATATTCGATCTATGTGGTGGCGGTCTGTAAACAATGGAGTCGGGACCAGACAATCCAGTAATCAACAACATGAGCGCCGTTCTACGCAACTGGAATACGATGCCATCTGTCAGCCAACCTGATCCCATCACGACAAGCATGGGTTGTTGAAGACCAATTCTTACATTAATATTCACGGGTTCAGTGCTTGTAACGACCTGTCTTTGACCAGGTACTACATAACGTTAAACGTCCTCAATAGTCATTCGTCATCCTTTCTGAATCTCCAAGAAGACTTGTCCCCGTCTCGATGATTGTAATGTGCGAAAATACGACAAACCAATCATAATGCGCGTAATGATTACGGTGCTTCTAAGAAAAATAGTAGTACTTAAATCGTTTATGGCATTATGTAATTGTATAAAAATCATGAACAAAATAAAATCATTTTGAAAGTACAAAACAACGTAGCTAACAGAATTGTGTTGCCTCATGTGTAGTTTTAGAAAGGATAGTGGCATGGACGGTGAGAGATTCAAATACACGCACGTGCGTTTGTTTACATGGTGGCTCTCATGGGTCAATGTTGAATGTATTTCTCACGATCTTGCGGGCTTGTTTTGAAGATTGCGCGTGCGCTTTAAACATTTTAATGAAATATAATTATAAATCACTACGAGTTTCAAAACAATAATATTATATCTATACATAACTTATCAGTTTTAATCTTTATCATTAGGCTTAGGATTTCGCATCTTTGGGGATATTTCAGTCTGACTTTTTTGGGGTCATTCATATATTTTTCAGCGTATTCATTTTAACATTCCATCGGGGGTTTTGCAGCAAGGTTACAAGAATTGTCAGTTTGAGAAATACTGTAACGTCATTTTGGGCATCTGCATGGGAATTTAATGTAGCTCCATTCTTTTTCTTTGCATACAATACTTAAAACTGCTATAAAACTGGTTAATTATGTTTAAGTTGAGTGTGCAAACGATTCAATGTATGAAATAGTTGAAATAAAGCAGTGAAAGTCGGTAAAATAAATGTGGACATAGTGAACTCAAAAACAGCTAATCGAACGGTTTTCGAACTCCGGACACTGCATACGTCATCTCATGACGTCATACGATTGTTAGCGATACAGGTTCTCGGCGGAGAGTTTGGCGGTTACAGTGGCAGCGGGTAATATGTTTTCAAGTTGTCACCCTCTGGGAGGGGTGTCAGGGAAACTTGAATTGTTAAAGCGTCATTTCACCTGAAGATAAGAAAAAATTATATGTTTGAGTTTCACAATTGGGACCAGTGACAGTCGCGGGAGGACGATACATGACTTCAGTTGTATTTAATATGTCGTTTCTTTTTCAGAATTGGCAAGAGAAGGCGCTGTGTTTGTGAAGGAGAAGTCATGCTGCCTATAGTAGTCAGTGAAATCACCAGTCAACCACTACCGTTGTCATGTGCATAATTAAGTAGACTGTGTTGTAAATTTGTTTGTTGTAGTTGTGTGTTTGTCGTCATGGCAAATGATTGAAGTGTTAGTAAAATGTAAAATGTCAGATAGTAACAATGGCCGGTGGCAACACACGCGTTGAAAAACAGAGGTAAAATGGATCACATCCCTATGAAGATCTGCCCAAGAAATGATTTGTAAAAATTAACATCAAGTCAACTTGTTCAACTTTTAACTGTGTTGTAAATGTGTTTGTTGTAGTAATTTGTTTGTTGTCATTACAAATGATTGAAGTGTTAGTAAAATGTAAAATGCCAGATAGTAACAAAGGCCGGTGGCAACACACACGTTGATAAACAGAGGTTAAATGGATCACATCCCTATGAAGATCTGCCCTAAGAAATGATTTGTAAATTAGCATCCAGTCAGCTTGTTCAACTTTTTAACTGTGTTGTAAATTTGTTTGTTGTAGTAGTTTGTTTGTTATCATGGCAAATGATTGAAGTGCCAGTAAATGTAAATATCACATAGTAACAAAGGGTTGGTGGCAACACGCACGTTGATGAACACAGGTAGAATTTATCACATGTTTTGAGGTGATTTGTATGTTAGCATCCAATCAGCTTGTTAATAATCATGTTAATACTTACCGTATATGTTGTTTCACTTGTGTGCTAGTTACTTTCACTTTGCATCTGGCAGTAATAGGTGCTACTTGTTAACCATTACCTTTTATTGACAGTGCTTATCTGCTTCTTATCACAATACAAAATGAATTCGTATCTCTCAGTCGCTTTTTGCATTAGACAAGAAGGTGTTATCCATAAAGTTCTTAGACTATATTTCCTGGCTGAGAGACGGAGACAGGCCTCTCACAAGACATCTGACAAGGACCAAATTTTGATAATTCATCAGTGCACCACTATTTATTCTAGGGCTCATTACTGCTACAAACACTTATTTGACCAATTATGAAGTGCCTTGATTGATTGATAACCGAAACCAGTTTGTTTCAATATGGTATATTATTTCATTCTATTGTATGGTCATGTACTGATTTCAAGATTGATTTTTTAATAAACCTTTGCATTTCAATTTCAGAATATAATATAATCAGCAATGTATACAGGTTCACTTCAGGCAGCATTAAACTTTTCATGTGATTTGAAGGATCAATAAGTTTAAAAGCAATTCAAGAGTCAACCCGTTCGCGTTGAACTGTCATGTTTTGTTAGCGTCCATCACATGTCAGTTGCTTTATCTCAGATGTTTTGTGCTATATTAGGTTCATGTCCGCTGTAAGAGTAGAAAATGACACGTAATCTATATGAAAACTGAAATGATGAAATCACTGTTTTTCCTCTAGATTATATGTCTCAAAAGGATTTTTGTTTTGTGATGCAAAAACTTCATAATTATATTATATATTTTCAGGCCAACCAGTATCCATCAATGTACAATGTGCTCACCTCTGATTGGTCGTTAAGCTATATTTCCTTTCAAATACTTTAATGGGCTGTGTTTTCTTCAACGGGATGTTGCTTTTTGATACATGTTTATTTTTGCATTTTTCATAATGGAAACCCGGATGATTTCCCTGAAACCTCAACTAGTTCGCGACATATGATGCGCTAACCTCATGCTCATTTGCCGCCTCTAATGATGGTGAAAGGATTATTTGTCTTGGAATTAATCAGGAATGCTTTCGCATTGGTTATGGAGACGATAGCTTTAAACAACGTTACAGTCAATGTGTAGCATGTCTGAAATATGTATCTAGGCAATTCCTAATCACGTAAATATTTCACTTTCTTTACAAATTGAGTGAAAACTGTATTTATGTTATAATGATAACAGTTCCAAACATTTTGACGTTTCATCATCCAGGAACTGAATCGATACGATTAAAAGTTACTTTTTGTAAATGAACAAAGAGTATGTTGGCATAAATTTCAACTCATTTTGACTTGAATTCAGGTAATTTAGAGCGATATTTAACAAATTTGCCTATGAACGAGGTATTTGCTTCTGTTCAAAATACATGTTTTTAATGTTTTAGAGGTTGTAAATGAGTGAAAGTATGTTATATGTATCATGACCAAAAGATCAAATCATTTGGACTTAATTTGACTAAATTTGAGCGTTATTAATAGGCGAGAATATTTACTTTTGCTCAAAATACATGTTCAAGAGTAGTGTTAGTTTGCAGATATAAAATGGTCTGGGAATGAGCTGATAGCTGCATTGTAAGAAATATTCTTTTCGCCTTCTGCCTTCCCAGAACCTTTGAATGAGCGGGTTGCTTAATACAAGGGAGGAACTCTGACAGGCCAGGTAGCCTCGTGCATGATTGTTCAGACAATTGTAAACTGATATGAAATTTTAACTCGATTCCTACAGGTATTGAAAACAAGCTAAATTTGGAGAGATGTCAGCATGGAGATCATTGCAATATTCGGTGCGTGACGTAGCATATGAAAGAGCCAGGACAACAAAGCGATCTGAGCTGTGAGGTGACCATAACATCCATAATGTATTGTCGTAACTGGCGATTGGGTGTCAGTCAACCCTACCACAGTTACCTACTAATTCTGTCCGTTCCACATTGTCAGGGTACATGGTAGCTCAGGCGCTCCATTCGCTTGGTATGTCCAGGGATGCTAAGTTAAGGAGTAAGGGGTCGGGCGACCCTGACTCGTAACTTACCGCATTACATTCATGTACTGGACCACATAGATTCAAAGATCAACGCAACACCAAGTTCTATACTCACATAGGTTTACTCAGTCTATCTCTCTAAATACAACTTCAACACCAGAGTGAGTGAGTGAGTGAGTTAATATTTAAAGTCACATCGGCAATATTTCAGCCATATCGTGAGGAGAATATATTTGACATTGAATATACAGTACAACCAGAAATTATTGAGAATTTAAGATTGTATTTTTTTTTTAAATTTCACTCATTACTCACGTATTAAAAGTGAATATTAGCAGAACATAACTCCAGATTCAAAGACAGCTGAACAGTTAGTATTTTGTCAAGTCACCATGGGCAGCAATGCAGGCTTCAATGCGGAGGGGCATACTACTGATCAAAGAAGTTAGAAAGTCGTGGTCCATGCTGTCCCAATATCGGACCACCTCTTCTTTCATTTCAGCAATATTTGTCAGATTTTTCTTATTGACACTTTCCTTCATAAGTCCCCAAACATTTTTTATTGGATTTAGGTCAGGGCTATAGCTTGGCCAATCTAATAATGTCATATTTTGGGTCCGAAACCAGGCCTGTGAATGCTTTGAACGATGTTTTGGGTCGTTGTCCTGCTGGAAAATCCAAACATATAACACGTGAGCAGATGGAAGTAAATGTCCCTCGAGAATACCTGTGTACCGCTCTCTGTTCATATTTCCTTCAAAAACACAGAGGGTCGTTGCCCCTAAAACAGATATGCCACTCTACACGTTCAATTTCGGACTGTACTTTGGGCGCTGATACAAAAGGTTTTTCAGTTTGTTTGGTCCAGAATTTCAGTGCATTAGGAAACAGCCACACAGAACTTTCATCTGAGAAAATCCCATTGTCCCAGTTAAAATTTCTATGCTGTAAGCACCAGTTCAACCTTCGCTCCGTTTGTTCAGGTTTCATGATCGGTGATGGAATTCCTCGACTTTTCTGCCAACCCACTGCATGCAGCTCAGTTCTAATTGTCTCCTTACAGAGAGCCACAGTTCCTCTATCAATTATATCCAGCCTTATGTTTTCTAAACTCCTTCGTTTGTTTTTAGAAACCAAAATACCAAGCCGCCTCCTGTCACCGACAGTCAATTTTCTGGGCCTACCTGCGCCTCCCTGGTGCTCAATGCCATATCCATTTGCAATAGTTTTCAAAACACGATAAACAGTGGACAAAGGGATGCCTGTTCTACTTGAAATCACTTTAGCTGATCTGATGTCCTTGTTATAATACTCTAAAATCAACTTCCTCTTCTCTAAATTATCCATACTGAGGATCACTGAAAATGTCGTCTGCTAGCAAGTAAACTAAAGGGGAAAAACTCTTCACAAACTAATGAAAAAGGATTAACGGAGTTGTCTTTCTTGAATGAAACCAAGCACTTGATAGCTGGTCAAGGTTGTTTATACTAGAAATCCAATTAAACATATTCCTAAAATTCTCAATAATTTCTGGTCATACTATATGTATATTATAAAAACCTGTCGACGAAGGACAGTAAAACATCTAGAATATCACAATTACAACTAAAAGTAGTGTGGAAAGTTAAAACTGATAGCATTCTTTGGACAATACAATATAAAAACAGGCTATAGATCGCCAACAACTGAAGGTAGATCACCATACTAGGAACCATGGGGACTTACAGTGCCTTTGCTACCTGCATGGACCCTGACCGCCTCCGTGGTGTAGTGGTTAGAGCGTCCGCCCGGACAGCGGAAGGTCGCGGGCTCGATCCCCGACCGCGTCATACCAAAAGACGTTAAAATATGGTACTTGTCCCTGCCTGGCGCTCGGCATTAATGGGTACAACGAGGACTGGTCGGCTCAGAGTCAGTATAATGTGTCTGAGTGGGGTATTCATACTTCACTGCGGCATGGTATCTCAGCGGTCTAGCAATATAAAACCAGCTTCAGTCTGGGCTAGTACAAGCAGCCGCACATACAAATACACACGCATGCACGTCGTCATATGAGCGAAATATTCTCAAGCACGACATTAAACCCAATTTCACCTAACCTGCATGGGACCTAGCTGCATTTACACCATCCCTCAGCAGCTGGCGATCATAGAAAACTTTAGCCAAAATTAAAATCACAAAAATACTACGTTCTATAAAGTTAGTAAGTTTAATATAACTTTGAAAATTTGGGACTTACGCACCCCCTCAGGTGGACAATATTTTTACGATACTTTAACCCCCTTTGAAGATACAGCCACTAACCTTCTCAGTTGATAATCTAAAGTACCATATATAAAATACCACATATATATGTACAAAACATATTATCAAAATTTATCTAGTAATTCTATTTCCTTTAATAAACAAATTATAAAAGGATAATTAACATTATAAAAAAGATCCTTCATTGTTTTGACAATGAAATATTTTTCTCTTGTGATGGAGAAATCAATACAGTCAAGCAGGACATGCTTAACCGTGATTCTCTCATCACAAGGGATACAAAACGGAGGATCTTCGCCCTTTAACAAGTATTCATGAGTATATCTGTTGTGGCCAATACGACATCGTCGCATAATGACCTCTTCAAATCAGGACTGACAACCCAAGTTGGTGTAACTAATATAGGGTTTTATTTAATGTAATCTTTTATACCTACTTGGGTGTCCAACTTCTTTTGCATCAGATCACGGATGTAAGTTCTAATGCAAGCTTTGTAATCAGAGTATGGAATAAGAAGTGTCACAGATTTGTTGAGTGCTGCCTTAGCAGCAAAATCAGCCATTAATGTTTCCAGATATGCCAACGTGGCTAGGTAAACAACAACGGACGATGTTGCATTGGCCAGTAGCAAGCTCATTATAAAATTCAATTATATCGATTAAAAGTGGATGGTTGCAAGAGAGACTCTTTATAGCCTGAAGGCAAGAAAGAGAGTCTGAAAATATGATATATTGTTTATATTTAGGGGCTGTTAATATGGCATTTGCTTCTGCTGTGAAAATAGAACTATCGCCTGGTAATCTAGAAGAGATTGTTCTGGATCCAATGACAGTGGCACAAGCCTCTGCGCCACCATCCTTGGATCCATCTGTAAATAAGTAATGTATGTATTATATTTACTTTTTAATTAATTATATTCTTGTTTATATTGTAATTCATTAGTTTCTGATTTTTTAAACTTTGTCAGTGTTAGGTCAACTTGTGGCCTCCCTAATTGCCAAGGAGGCGAAAGAAGACGGGAATGAGATATATTTTCCAGTTCAATGCCAGCATCGGAAATGAAAGGTTTAATTCTTATTCCAAGTGGTGGGATCAGAGCAGACTTCTTGTTGTACATATCCTCATAAGGAGAATTAAAACACAGTTATATGCAGGGTTAGACTCGTTAGAATATAGTTTTGTGATATATTGAAAGGATAATTTTGGAGATGGCTCATCGGCCTCTACATATAGACTTTCAATAGGAGAAGTTCGGAAAGATCTAACACAAAGTCTCAGACCTTGGAGGAGAACAGAATTTAATAATTTAAGGTTACTTTTGCAGGCTCCACCATAAATGATGGAGCCATAATAGAACGGACGAGTGATCTGTATAAGTGAAGTAGGGTTGACTGGTCTCCTCCCCACTTGGAGTTTGAAACAACCTTTAATAAATCAAGTGCCTTCAGGCATTTAGCTCTCAGAGATTTAATATGTGCTAAGAAAGTACGATGTTGGTTAAATATTATTCCCAGAAACTTAGCTTCCTTTACAATTTTAATTGGAGTGCCTGTTAGATGCAACTCTTGGTCTCTGTGCGGCTTATATTTCCCACAGAAATAAATGCAATTAGTTTTAGTGTTTGAAAACTTAAAACCATTTCGTTCTGACCAATCAGTAATTTTATTTAGACACAGCTGCAATTGTCTCTCAATCGTGTGCATATTTTTACTTCGAGTAGAAGGATCTGTATGATCCAAGCTAGGTTTAGGTATAGGAATGACGACAACATTCCGCCATGAAGAAGGAAAATTCCCAGTAGTCCATATATTGTCAAAGATACATAATAGTACTTCAAGACAAGTTTCAGTTTCATGTCTTAAATTTGTTTAAGTTATGGACCCTAGGGTGATTGCGAAAATATTTTTCTGCCTTCCTCCTAACTTTTCTAGCTTGTTTACAGTCGTCAGTATACCATGGTTTTCGTATATGTGAATGTGTAGAGGATTTAGGAATAGTTTCATTTGCAATTGTAAGTAGTTGTTCTGAAAAGATCTGAATCGGGTCAGAAGTATTAAAATTTAATTCAGGTGAAATTTTACGTTGGCATAATATCTCAAATAAAGACCAATTTGCCTTTGTAAAATTATATCTTGTTGTACCGCGTATGAATGAGTGAGTTTGGTTTTACCTCACTTTTAGCAATATTCCCTTAATATCACGGCGGGGGATATCGGAAATGGGCTTCATACATTTTACTCATGTCGAGTTTTGAACCCGGGTCTTCTGCATGACGAGCCAACGCTTTAAGCATCAGACTACCCCACCGCCCCCAGCACATTGGAAATTATTCTCGAGGTGAAATGTTTTAATCTTACTCTAAAAAAAACACACACAAGAAACCTGATACGAAATCGAAGATGAATATCATAGACATGCTGAAATAAGGTGGTTAGAAATGATGTATGAACATCATTATAATCAACACATTCAAGTAACTGTTTGATCTAGGACAGGGGATCATAGAGAGTGAATATATATAGAGAGTGGATCTAAATTGGATTAATCTATTTTCTGAAACACACTTGGCATAATATCATATATGCGACCACGAATAGCCGTCGTATGTAGTTGTTTCAATATGTTTCAATTATGTGTGTGTGTGTGTGTGTGTGTGTGTGTGTGTTGCAGATTTCTTCATGAGCCATTTCCACGTAAAAAGATACGCGCAAGGCGCAACAAACACAGATTAAAAGTCTCCGACATTCACACAGCAATATGTATTATATTTCAAAACGGGTTTTTTTCTAATGATAAATGATAAATGACTAATGATAAATGACTATAAGAGTCGACCTTTTTATAGTCTAAGCATTTACACGGCGCTGACTGGTAAAATTTGAGTGATCGTTACCTGGTTTGGACACTAAAATAACCACCGATTCGTACCAGGCAGGCGGGAATTTCACCGTTAATGAATATCAACAGACCCTAATGCCACAATGATCCTTTTCAAGAAACTCTGATTCGCTCAAATAATTATTTAAAAAGTTATTCGAAATTTAGAATATTTTTCCTGTATATTATCTATTGTGGAAACCTTTTTTTCCAGTCACCGCGTGTTTTTGTTTCACACGTCTACGAGATAAACTTCGAATCTGATTGTTTGATGGCCATTCTAGAAGTTAGTGAGTTAATAATGAAGCAAGCGATTTAAGCAATAACAATTGATAACAACCTCTTATTTGTTACATAGAGCGACTTTTAAGTGTTGTTTCTTAAACCCTTAAGAAGCATTTATAATATAGTCGTCTGGTTCATTAAACACGAATCTTTTAACATTTCGCAAGTTAACCTGAGAGGGGTATATATTCAAAGTCCCCTCAGCTTACTTCCATGTTTTTCAGCTTACTGCAATCAATATTGTTGCATTGTGTATTTGCACCTGGGTGAAACGGGATATTAGGTATAGCTTCAGTCACAAAAGCAATCTATGTATCAGAAATCAAGTTTTAATTTGATCCAAATCACGGATGAAAATATCAGGTTTCAAATTAGCACAAGATAATGTATAAAACGTATTCAAATCTGCTTTAGTAAACTTCTATTTCGATATATATCCATTGAAACACTGACAGTTGGGAAATGATCGCTAGCACATTGATCGTGGCGAACAGACAATGAATTCATTAATAAGAGATGGATGGAAACAGTTCGCACTTGAGCTAAGTATGTACCATTTGCTAGGTGTAACCAAACATCACTACCATCATTAAATAAACAAAGATTTTCTATGTGCAGAAAGTCCTCAAGCACTTTAATTATATATTTACCAGTTAATCCCCACAAATGATGGTCTCAACTCACGCTTCCAACATGCAAGAAGGGAAGTTGGAAACCGTATCATGAGTTGACGCAGAAACAGCAACTCACAGAATAGTATGATATAATTCCAGAAACATTAACATAGGTAACAACTTCAGCAAACTATTGCCCTGTAATGATCAAAGCAAGAGCAACTTTCTTCCCACGCTCTTGCCCGATTGATCAGATTTCAGATTGTAGCTGTCATGTTGTGCAGTCTTTGAATGGTTGCTTTGTTTGTTGTTTAACACCGCACTCGGCAATATTCTAGCTATATGGTGGCGATCAGTAAGTCTGGACCAGACAGTCCAGTGATCAACACCATTAACATCGATCTACGCAATTGGGATACGAGGACATGTGTCAACCAAGGCAGCGAGTCTGACCACCCGATCCCGTTAGTCGCCTCTTACGACAGGCATGGATTGCTGAAAAAGACCCATTCTAATCCGGATCTTCACAGGTGTGCAGTCTTTGAGAGATAAAGGGTGACTTCCAGAGCAGTTTCCAGAGACCGGAGGTCATCACATTTTCCACCACATCTGTGACAATCAGCTGGTTTTGGCCTGAATTTACGCCATGGCCATACTTCTGACAACATTAGTATCAGTGATAAATGTATTGACCATTAAGTTGTAATAGTTGCAATTGTCTCCCCCAGAAATGAATAAAAAACTCCCTTTGAGGGTAGCTCTGAAACATTATCACTCTCATTCATATTTGAGAGGCAACGTACTATATGACGGCCAGTGCTTTTACTGCTGCCCATGGTAACTTTAATTAGCCTGACAGTGCATTTGTGGAAAGGAGGTATTGCGTTTGGACTTTATTCTTCCATTCGATCAGTAGTATCCAATTCGAAAACGAACTTGAGAAAACTGCCCCCAGGAAAAGACAAATCGGACAATTAGCGCTGCCTTTAACAAAGATTTATCGTTCTTATCATTAAAGTCAGTGTTAGTCGCTTCTATTTCACTGTACTTGACGAACGTAAAACGTGGCCTGCTCAATAGTATTTGTTGATGCTATCTGTGCAGGCAGTATCCTCCCTTTCGGAAAGTAATTAAAGTCACTAATAATTTATGCAGCACTTAACACATTTTCAACTGTTTTTATACTCTCTGTTAGTTATTCACCACCATACGCAGGACATGGAACTAGCAACCAAGAGCTTGCTGCGGGCCTTCCTTCACATCCAAGCTATAATTTTCACTTATGAGTGTCTTTTGAAGAAAATGTATTTAAATATAGCGGGGCTAATGTACATGTTGACGTTCAGTACAATCATCTACTGACGAAAATCTCTAACATACCTTCTCAGAAAGAATGCGCTATCTACGTTGCAAAGAGACTTCAGTTCATGTGGTTCGTGTACAACAAGCAGGAGAAGACGTGTGTCACCAGTGAATGTTGGTCGATTCCCGTACAACAAACACAGTCATCAAACAATGTATATTATAAACAAAAAGGTGAGATGTTATGTCACTTTTATATCGCATTTGTAGATATATGTAGTTTGTAAATGGCTACAGGTTCTTATCGTCTCCAACCACGTACTGGTAATAGTAAAATAGGTTTTTCGCGATTATAGTCTAGCTTTTCAACAATAACTAGATATATATAGGGCGGTGGAGTAACCTAGTATTTAAAACGTACGCTCGTCGCGCCGATGACGCGGGTTCGATTCCCTACAAGGGTACAATGTGTGAAGCCCATTTGTGATATTGCTGGAATATTGCTAAGAGTGGCGTAAACCATACTCACTCACTCAAACAATATAGATAAGAATATACAAATCAGCTGTACCATGGTAGTTTCAGAAGTTAATTCTCTGGCATTGTTTATAATCAGATTTAAGATGATGGTTCATAAGCATAATTGTTTCCGTTATTATTGCCCTCCAAGCGCGTTTGATATACATGGTAAGTGTTAGTTTCTAAATACATTGATACGTTTTTAGAAATTGCAAAATGACATTCTTCTTATTTACTGTCCAAACTATTTTTGTACGTTTCAATAACGTTTATAGACATTCAGTTTTAACACATTTGAATGAAATTAAACTGTTATGACAAGATATAGATTTATGTTGAAAATATCCCTTGTGGTAGATCACTGTCGTAATAAACTGAAGTTTTAGTTATTCTATGTTCTTTTCCGCTTTTATTCTATGTTCTTTTCCGTAGAAAAATATTTGTTAATGTAGCCACGAACTGCTGTAGTATTATTGATGCTCCCACTGGTTACTGAAGGGAAATCCGTGAAGGTCCGGGTTAGAATTGATCCTCAGTACCCCATGCTTGTCGTAAGAGTTGACAAATGGGATCGGGTGGTCAAGTTCGATGACTTGGTTGACACGTCCCAATTGCGTAAATCGATGCTCATGGTGTTGATCACTGGATTGTTTGGTCCAGATTCGATTATTTACAGACCGCCGGCATATACATGGAATATTTCTGAGTTCTGAATTAAAATCACTCACTCACAAATTGCATATACCCCTACTTTGTACCAATGTGATTTGGGTGATATGATAATTTTATCACTAATATAAACATCTAGCATTGGTATAATATTTTGGTTGTTTGGGTCCTGTTGATGGTATGTTATTTTGAAATAACTGCTTTTAGCATGTAACTGTCTCGAAAATACACAAATGAGAAAGTCGGCATATTATGCATACATTTGAGAAAATAGGTTTGGTTGGTTTGTTTGTTATATAATTCCACAGTTAGCAGTATTCCAGCTATGTGTAAATAATCCAGTCTGGACCAGACAATCCAGACACCAACAGCATGAGCGTCGATCTACGCAAATGGGTCACGATGACATGTGTCAACCAAGTCAGCGAGCCTGACCAGCCGATCCCGTTAGTCGCCTTTTATGACAAGCATGGTGTGCTCAACACCAATTCTAACCCAGATCTTCACGGATACCCCAAAACTGGGAACATACCGAATCCGAAAAACATCAAGTAAATCGTTTCAGATCAATATCTTGTGAATTCAGTATCTTAAACATGTGAAACATGTAATCTGAATACAAGCACCTGGAAAAAGTATTTCATGAATTGTTTGTGACATACCCTCATATGGTGTGTCGTTCGGTATCATTGTCCTGTTTATTAAATGACAAAAAGCAATGCTTATACCCCAAATATTGTTTCCGTATGAAACTGAGCGCATACAATATTATCTCAATGCAGTTTAGGAATAGTTAATGTAACGGTTTTAGTTTCAATTACTAATGAGGTTATTAAACTACCAGAAGGAATAATCTTCCTCTGAGAACTATGGATGTACTGCTGTTTTGACATTTAGTCTTCATTAGTTAAACAATATAGCATAGCACTCGCTGTTTTACAATTTCGTATACAGGCAAGGTTCAAATGAAAACGCCATTATCAATTGTATGCATGTATGATTTTGAACAGTAAGCATGAACTATCCTTTGTGTACTATATTGCGTAAAATACTATTTCAGGAAATGCATATTCTACATCATGATTCAAACAAACACCACGACAGAATAAGTGTGTATGCATCAACCCTACTATCACACAAACAAACAAAAATATGTACAACAATGTAAACGTAAATACGTACAACAATGTAAACGTAAATATATACAACATAGTAAACGTAAATACATGTGCGTACAACAGTGAAAGCGTAAATATGTACAACAATGTAAACGTAAATACGCACAACAATGTAAACGTAAATTTGTACATCAATGTAAATGAAAATATGAACAATGCATACGTAAATTTTGAAAGAACAATGTAAACGTAAATATAAACAAGGTTGATATAAATATGTTTAACAATGAAATCATAAGTATGTAACAAACAATGGAAATGTAAATATGTACAATGTAAACGTAAATATGTACAAGGTAAACGTAAATATGTACATGGTAAATGTAAATATGTACAATGTAAACGTGAATATGTACAATGTAAACGTAAATATGTACAAGGTAAACGTAAATATGTACAATGTTAATGTAAATATGTGCAACAATGAAAACATGAGTATGTAACAAACAATGCAAACGTAAATGTGTACAAGGTAAATTTAAATATGTACAAAAATGATATCAGAAGTATGTAACAAACAATACAAACATAAATACCTACAATGTAAACGTAAATATGTACAAGGTAAATGTAAATATGTACAACAATGTAATCATTATTATGTAACAAACAATGCAAACGTAAATATGTACAAGGTAAACGTAAATATGTACAAGGTAAATGTAAATATGTACAACAAT
Organism: Haliotis rubra; assembly: GCF_003918875.1. Taxonomy (NCBI): domain Eukaryota; kingdom Metazoa; phylum Mollusca; class Gastropoda; order Lepetellida; family Haliotidae; genus Haliotis; species Haliotis rubra. Next base: position 136,667 of record NW_025767377.1, on the reverse strand, counting down.
GAAAACATGAGTATGTAACAAACATTGCAAACGTAAATATGTACAAGGTAAATGTAAATATGTACAAGGTAAATGTAAATATGTACAACAATGAAAACATGAGTATGTAACAAACATTGCAAACGTAAATATGTACAAGGTAAATGTAAATATGTACAACAATGTAATCATTAGTATGTAACAAACAATGCAAAAGTAAATATGTACAATGTAAACGTAAATATGTACAAGGCAAATGTAAATATGTACAAGGTAAGTGTAAATATGTACAAGGTAAATTTAAATATGTACAAGGTAAATGTAAAGATGTACAAAGTAAATGTAAGTATGTACAAGGTAAATGTTAATATGTACAAGGTAAATGTAAATATGTACAACAATGAAATCATAAGTATGTAACAAACAACGTAGATTTAAATATGTAAAAGGTAAACGTAAATATGTAGAAGGTAAATGTACAACAATGAAATCATATGTATGTAATATGGTGGCACGTGGTCCTGTGCACAGAGCTCAGGTCACGAAATGAAGTTAAGCAACGTCGAGCTCGGACAATCCTTGGATGGGTGACCGTGTTTGGCAGCTTGACTCCTGAGAGTTTCTAGGACTTCAGTCCTGCCCCACAACGAAGCACATGTGGTACATGTGGTCTCACCTTAGGCAAGTGAGTTTGTTCAAATTGCCTCTGTTCACCCAGCAGAACCCGGTTAGGTAAGCCATGTGACTATAACCTTCTACAAGGTAAACGTAAATGTGTACAAGGTAAATGTAAATATGTACAAGGTAAATGTAAATATCTACAACAAATGAAATCATAAGTATGTAACAAACAATGCAACCGTAAATATGTACAACAATGAAATCGTAAATATGTAGCCAACTATGCAAACGTAAGTTGGGATTGAACTCAAGACAGGGGCAGAGAGGCCAAGGAAGTTCAGTACTACGGATCGCCGGAGACTTGGTCAGATTGTGACCTGGGGAAAATTGAAAAGCTTTGAGAATATCAGAAATTAGATGATTAATAGAGGAAGTCCTCAGGTATGAAATGAAACCCTCAGACAAGAATTACAAAGACTTAACTGGTGAAAAAGTGTGGAATTCCCTCTCTATTGATGATGGATGCACAGAAAGAAAAACATTAAACTGGTCGGGATTGGGATCATGTTTTCTTTTCTGATGAAAGTTCTGTCTGGCTTTTTGTCTGAACTGTGTGAAGATTTGGACAGAAGATACCGCGAGACCTCTCTACCAACGCCGAAAACATAGCCCGAAATTTCACATGTGGGGTTGAATATCATCACGTGGAGTGACGCCGTTGTGTATTTTCATTGGAAATTTGACGAAGGAACGATATGTTGACATCTGAAATGATCACCTCCTTCCAACAGCCCGAACTCTGTATGAAGATAATTGGCTTCTCCAACATGATAACGACCCTAGACACACTACGGGCTACAGATAACAGGGGTTGTCGGACGAAAATGTTCAAGTGTTAGACTGGCCCAGCTACATCCCAGATCTTAACCCTTTTGAGAACGTGTATTGAAATATTGAGGATATGAAGAAAGAAGTGGTCGAATACTGGGATATGCTGTCACACGATTTCCTACACACTTTGATCGGTAGTTTACCTAGACGCATTCAGTCGTGTATTGCAGGGCAAGGAGGTATCACAAGGAGGTCTCCCATCTTAACATATTCATACAAGTAAAACTTCTATAGCTTATATACGTGTATTAGATACTTGCCAAAACAACTTTCTCAGTAATTTCTGGGAATACTTTTGATGTTGTGGAAACGACGTAAACTGATTTGTGCGTCATTTTGGTTTGAAGTCACACGCGATACCCGGATCTTGAAAATCAGCAACGGTGATAACAGTTCATCGTATCATTCGGCAGGTGCTTGGGGACGGGGCAGGATTTGTTTTCCATTATAACGAACACCTGATGTCGTCACCTATTCTCAGTGGTCCATGTGTGTTATTTCCACCCGTTTTGCCATTTACACCCAGAAGAATCTGTTTCTGGGGATAATCGAGTCAGGTTATTCTCTAGCGTTTTACCCCTCGAAAGGTCGCGGGTTAGATCCCCGGCCGCGTCATACCAAAAAACGTTAAAATATGGTACTTGTTGTTCCATGTCTGGCATTAGGCATTAATGGGTAAAAAAGACTGGTCGGCTCGGAGTCAGTATACTCTATCTGAGTTTGGTATTCATGCTTATCTGTGGCTAGTGAGCTAGCACTATGAAACCAGCTTAAGCCTGGACAAGTACAGGCAGCCACACATACACACGCATGGACGTCGTTATCTGAGCAAAATATTCTCAAGTACGACGTTAAACACCATTTCACCTCACCTCTGTTTTTTTCACTATGTCAATATGTCCGCGGCAGGACTGAATTCCCCAAATGTTATGAGCAGTTGCACCTATCAATGGTACTTATAAAACAGAAATATTTGGTCCGATACAGTAAGAAATTGCCCGAAACCGAGAATTTCTAGTAAAATTAAGGTTGCTAAACTGTTGGGTTTTCTTCACAGGAAAGGTCATCCAGTCATGTTCTGATGTAAAGAACGCTGACTCCCTGGCCACTGATGGTGAGTACTGGATCTACCCTGACGCACCAACCTTCATGGGATGTCGGACCAGAATCTACTGTCACGACATGGGGACCGCATCTCCTAAAGAATTCGTCAGTTTGTCTGTCACGAACACCGGGGTATACCCCCAACTCGGGAACCCATGGTGTACAGGTGAATCTGCCTCCTTATTTCCAGAGACTGCTACTGGAAGTCATGGCACAATTAACTTCTTCAAAATCAGAGTAAACATTCAGGTAACCATTTGACTATTCAACTTTCATTGTTCGTGCCATAGACAAGGATCTTAAACGAAATCATACATAATCTTTACTCTTCAACAGTAATTGATGAATCCAAGTAGAATGACGTTTAAAGGATTTTACAGTTCGAATCAAAATTCCTTGGCCCACACTACAGGTTTGGTACATTCCAAAAAATGTTAAGTAAATATACGCAAGCATTTCTTTCTGAAATGAGATGAGATGTCAATATTGGCGTTGTCCAGCCAATGAGATGTCATTATTGACGATGTCCAGCCAATGAGATGTCATCATTAAGAATTGTAAGAGACTGCTCCATTATCTGACGTTGATTTACATATAACTGGCAATTATTAATGAGCCATACTGTCAAACTGAATACAAATATCTCAAATGTCTTTGTTAACAATGATTAGATTTTCAGCAAGACTGCAATGTCGAGAACCTCTTCCCTCCGAGTTTTTTGGGCAATATATTAACAAATGCCTCTATGGTTATTATGTTTTAGTATGGACACAATTGCCTAATTCCGAACCAGAGGAGGTGTGTTTGAGTTACCATTTTCTGTCTCAGCGAAATCTATTACATATATGCCTATATATTTCAAGGCAGTCTAACATGAACAGCTACCTAAAATATATAAAGGTCTTTACTTCGTTGATAAAAAAGGACGAGTATAATAGGAGTGAGTAAGTTTAGTTTTACGCCGCACACAGCAATATTCCAGCTATATGGCGGCGGTCTGTAAATAATCGTTTCTGGACCAGACAATCCAGTGATCAACAGCATGAGCATCGATCTGCGCAATTGGGAACCGATGCCATCTGTCAACCAAGTCAGCGAGCCTGACCACCCGATCCCGTTAGTCGCCTCTTACGACAAGCATGGGTTACTGAAGGCCAATATTTTAACCGGACCTTCACGGGAAGATATCTATTGATGTAAATAGAGAAATGGATTGACATTATTATTTTTGTGTGTGAGAATTCGAAACATAGGTTTACAGCACTTATATTACAACAACTTGTAGGTCTCAACTATGAAATATGAACTTTGTCGTGAAGATTATAATCATCTGATCATTGTTAAGACAAACAGCATGTAGCCACTGCAGTGACTAAAATGTTAACCATTTGATGTTTTTAGCACTTAACAGTGTCATAATATTTTCCGAAATTTAGTATGAATTTATTGTTTTTATTTATATGATGAAAGTTTCCTTTATTCAAAATTTGAAAATGCCATTTTAATATATATCCTTATTGACAACGCGGTCATTGTAGAACTTTGCAATAGACGTCCACCATTCACTCATACAATCATTTCATACATTATAAACCAAAACAGATACCAAAACAGATTTTAATGATCTCCACTATATTTGTAAATGGTATGTGACCTGAACGTTGCATTATGATGTGTAGGTGATGATTGACAGAAATCTTTCGCAGGGGCGGATGCAGCTTTTTGAGAAAGGGGGCTGCACACTTTTGAGAAAGAGGGGGTGCACACTTCATTTTCACGAGAGTTTCTATGGTCATTTAATAACTGGTCTAAAAGATCTGTTAGATGATGTTATTCAGCAAAGATGACACTTCTCCCTGAAGAGCCGGTCGGTGAGCCTAGTGGTTAAAGCGTTCGCTCGTCACGCCCCACATGCGTACAATGTGTAAAGCCCATTTCTGGTGTCCCACCGTGATATTGCTGGAATATTCCTAAACGCAGCGTAAACCTATAAACACACTCTCTCAAACATTTGCACCATTGTGCACTTATGTGCTATTACATGTTGCAAAACATGTTGTTCCCGTATGACAATGCTCTTCCTCATAATGAGAGGATAACTGAAAACTTTCTGGAACCAGTAGAGAATCCATGTTATGGACTGCCCAATGGCATCACCGGCCTACGGAACATCTTGTGACATCGTCTACACCAGCTTCGGTCCCTGCCAGTTAACGTTAAGGACCTCTTTCGGGCCATGCAAACCGTGTATAGGAGAAGCACTCCAGGAATGGTTGTGAAATATCTGTGTGGAAACGTCTTCCACATCATATATATGCGTGTGTGCGGGCCAGTTGATGACTGTTCCTTTGTGATTGTTATTCGGTGAGTTTCATTATCCCTGTATCATTTATCCAAAACTGAACTGCGACTGTCATTCATGATTTGATTGTTTGTACATTGCTTCACTCTGCATTCAGCAATATTCCAGCTTTATGACGGCGGCCTGTAAATAAGCGAGTTTGGACCAGACAATCCACTGATTGACATCATGAGCATCGATCTACGCAATTGGGATGCATCAACCTGACCACACCATCCCGTTTTCGTCCTTTGCGATAAGCATGTGTTACTGAAAACTAATTCTAACAAGGATCTTCACGGGTCTTTCATTTTTGAAATGTGACTGCCTGATTACCATTCATTACATATGTTGTGGTATCGTCTTGGTATATTTTTGGCCACATGGATGTATGTTTTCGAAGTGTCTCATTATATAGTACTATTGTGTTAACACCTAAACTTATTTAGAGTAAAGCATTAACTACTCTTGGTGCACAGAGTAAAAGGCTATTATGACACTGTACAGGATATTAAAAGAAATATACCATGTCCAGACTTATTTAAGATATTTGATGCTTTGATTGTTCCTTTTGTGTGTTATGGTGCAGAAGTATATGAGACCTCATTATTATTGAATTATTGAAGATGTACAGTATAAATGTGTAAATGGTTTCTGAAAACAATGCTATGGTTTGGGGAGAATGTGGCACAACCCCTCTCCAACTTGTCAACACCACAAGGGCTATTAAGTATTGGTGCAGGCTACTGTATTTTAATGAACACAGACTGCCAATGCTACCTAATGGATGACTCTGACTGTACCACATGGGCTATTCATATTAAAAATATTCTGCTTAGGCTTGGATTTGAATATGTGTGGTTAACAAGATGTGGGAAATGTGAAGATATTTATTCTCCTTTTTAAACCATGATTATTTGACAACCTACAACTATCATGGTGTTGTTCTATCAACAGTTTATCTGATTCTTTTTATTAACATTTCATAATGAGTCCGTTTTCCTATTACATGTACATAAAAAACTGTAGCTGTATCTGGAGTTTGAGTGGGATGGGTAATGGGGTACATTCAGTTATATTTTTATCATAGGCATGCGATTTTCCATATCCAGTAGATAGCAGGCATCATGCAGATCTTGTAATACCATCATCACTTGAGATCATTATGCTTATTGCATCACCATGGTCAACCCCATGCAAATTGGAAGAATAGATATGGACGTTATATTGCAATGATATATGTCAAATGAATAGAAATAATGAATAGAAATAATAATAATATTCTTCTTTATTATTATAACCTTTTTGAAAGCACATACATTGTTAAAAATACATGGTTGAATTAATCAGTTATGTGTTACAAATTTGTTAGATCTATTTGTTATAAATTCCATAATGTGGTAAACAACAATTTTCTTGTTACTATTACTGGGTTTTCAGTTTATTTCCAGCACACAACAGGAGAAAATGGGATCGAATCATCGAATTATACGTCATCAAATACGCTAAAATAAAGATGCTAACTATATTCAATCAATGTGGTCGTTCAGATCCATGTTTTATGTGTACGATTTCGAGACAATAGCGAGACAATGTAACGATTTTCGTGTCTCGAAACTGCTTAAATAACATTTTCGTACACTGAAAGATTTACGGAAACTGTCGATGTTTACCGAAGAGAGGCCAGACGTTTGCTCAAAGCAGAGGGTAATGCGAATGCAAGGGTCAGTGTTCAAATATCAAAGCAGGTAGGCAAAGTGAATATGATGAGCAGAAAGTTAAAAGAATAACCTACAAGTTCAACACAATGAGCCTGACAAGTTTTGATTGAACCGCACGTTCAAATAGTCGGGCTGCCCGGTTTTCGATCAGGTTTTAAGCATCGCGAGTGTCACCCCTTGTGTATTTTATGTAATGAGTGTAGTGGTGGAATTTTCTTAAAAATTCATTTCTTCACCGATCTCGTTCAAATTTGAAATTTAGGTTAATCATAACAATATTGCAAAAGTCTAAATTTATATTTTTGATAATTATTGTCCAAAGAGTGATTCGAACCCCTGTGCATTCCATTGCCTTGCAACCGCTGACTGCGACTAACCAGCTTCCAAATGACCTATCGCTTTGTTGGGCTGAGCTTCGTAAGCCCAGGCATAACGTCACTTCAAGATTTATGCTGGCAACTGCCGCTAAAACAATCAGACCCTTGGTTTTTATTGCAAATATTGCACGGATTGTGCAAGCAAAAGAAAGCACATTAATCATATCACATTTATGTTTCATTAACTTTATATAAAAAACAACAACCAGATTTGGTTACGTTTTGGTTTTCAATGGCAATGGATTCAAACTCGGAAATGGTTGGAGGGAACGTTCACCATAGACATACTGATTAGACACATACTTATGATTCCTTTTCGAAACATTACATGGAAAAAATACCGACAATGCATTCTTTTTCTGAGTGGAATATTTGTTATATGTGTTCTTATCTGTTCTTGCCATCAGTGTACGACTTGCAATTTCTTCGCAAATAACTCTGAGATATGAAAATTAGGTCGTGTTTTCATTTAATCATTTCAGTGTTACTAAACATTGTTCATCCGTTTTAGACTATGGCTGTTGTCAAGGGAGACCGTACATTCACACATTCAAGTGGAGCATCTCTAAACTACGGAACCGCCGCTGACTGCTACACTGAGTCTAATCAACCCTGTGGCCCAGTGGGCACATTCAGTATAAACACCCACGGAACTGGAATTGTCATTGATAAGAACGTAAGTGCTTATGTTTAAAAACTCTTCATTATAGTTACACTGGTTTGGGTTGGTTGCTGTTTTACGCCACACTCAGCAATATTCCAGCTTTATGGCTGTAAATAATCGAGTTTGGACTAGACAACCCAGTGATCAACTGCATGAGTATCGATCTACGCAATTGGGATACAATGATGTGTTAACAACGTCAACGGTCCTGACCACCTCACACTCTCTCTCTCTCTCTCTCTCTCTCTCTCTCTCTCTCTCTCAGCGCGAGAGGGCGATTGGTATGCTCCAGCTTTGAGCCAGGCATCATCATGTGGCAAGGTTCTTCAGTTGCACTCCAGACAGTACTGAGGCAGACAGTTCGTAGCAACATCATTGAGTCGTAGTCGATCGAAGAACAGTTACGAGACGACTACAACATTAAGGTATTCGTGCTTATCAACTGTTCCGTTGGATGACCTTGACCCCTCGTCATCAACGTGACCGACTCCGGTGGGCCCGTACTGTGCAGCACTGGCAGAATCGAAATTGGCAACGAATTCTCTTTACTGATGAAAGCCGTTTCCAATTATTCAGAGCAGATGGCCTGGTTCGACTCTACCGCCATAGAGGTGAGAGTACAGCACCTTGCTATTCAAGAGACAGTTCCATTTGGTGATTTGACGACACAGCTTGTTCTACATTGATCAAGTGTTACGTTACAGAGTTACATTGATAACGTTTTACGTCCTGTTCTACTCCCATTCCTACAGCAACATCGACGTTATGTTCCAGCAAGATAACGCCAGACCCCATATACTACCAGGATTGTTCAGAGCCTTCTTCAGCTGAATAATTTTAATGTTCTGACATGGCCGGTTCGATCCCCAGGCCTCTCACCAATTGTACATTTGTGGGACCACCTAGACCGGCATATTCAATCAATCGACAAGCTTTGGTGAATGCACTCATACAGGAATGGCAGGCTATTCCAAACAACGTTATTCAGCGATTGATTAACTCTGTTCGACATCGTGTTCAAGCATGCATCGATGCCTATGGAGGTCATACCCATTACTGACACTGAATTGTGTATGGTAATGACTCATCTGACAAATCTTCAAACTGTGATGAGTGTTGTCCAAAACTGCAAATTCAGATTTCACACTTTCCCCGTTTAATGTTCCGTACATTTCCCCTTGTTAAAAAACATTAAGTACTTTTTTTAAAATATCCATTGACAAATGAATGGTTGAACAATATGAATTATATATCTATAGACATTTCTTCTGGTTATCTTTTGCCACAGACGAATTTTTTTTGGTATGGTTTGTTTTGCCCGTCAGTTTATATGTGTGTATCTGTATTTGTGTGTATGTGAACGGGGGATCTTTTTGAGGTTTGGGTATAAAGTACAAAAGATGAAAGGCATGTCTTGGGGTTTACAATCAAGTCAGTAGCACTGATGCAAGGTTTTGGTTCAGTTAACATAATAGAGTTGTGTATGACGTTTGACATGACGTACAAAATGAGAAGTTAATGTGGTGGTGAGTACAACTACGAAGCGCATATTTTAGTTTCTTAACTTTCCAAAGTAGTCTTTGCTCTTTTGAAAATTAAACGTAAAATATCCATGAAGATTCTCGTGACAATCTGACCACAGATTCATCAATCCTAAAGAGACATGGATGAATCAAAGAACTTATCGCAGCTGTGTGTAAAATATGAAGACATTATTACATTCTGATGCATTACCTTTTTTTCAGCTGAAGTGGGCTGGCCATGGGTATGAACCTTATGTTCCGTCTGTAACGAGGTCTGCAGATGGTGTACGGATTGACCTCCTGTGTGGGGCTGGTGTGGGCACTGCAGCCCAGTCGGACCAATGCTTCTTCACAAGAATCTTAATGAAGGTACTAACATCATTATTTTGTAAAGAAAGCAAATGTGTACACATTGAAATCAATACCCACAAAATCGTCAAATTGTTACAACGAAAATATGCGGGGTATCTATGTATCTACTGTACACACAGATGAAGAAATACGAACTGAATTCCTGAACTCAGCAGCAGAGACTTCAACTGCATCACCGCGTAAAACTACATTTCCAACTACAACGTGATTATAGGGTACACTTTTCCATGTCTATCCGCTGCTAGAGATTGGCCACTGTAGCAACCGTTTCTCATTCGTTACATTTATCAGAGTTCCTACACCTGACAAATACGTTCCTACACCTGACAATACGTTCCTACACTACACAAATACGTTCCTACACCTGACAAATACGTCCCTACACCTAACAAATACGTTCCTACACCTGACAAATACGTTCCTACACCAGACAAATACGTTCCTACATATACGTTCTGCACATGACAAATACGTTCCTACACCTGACAAATACCTTCCTACACCTAACAAATACGTTCCTACACCTGACAAATACGATCCTACACGTGGCAAATACGTTCCTACACCTGACAAATACGTTCCTACACCTAACAAATACGTTCCTACACCTGACAAATACGTTCCTACACCTGGCAAATACGTTCTTACACCTGACAAAATACGTTCCTGCAAAGCAAATACGTTCCTACACCCTACACCTGACAAATACGTTCCTGCAACTGACAAATACGTTCCCTATAAATACGTTCCTACACGAGACAAATACGCTTCTACACCTGCCTACACCTAACAAATACGTTCCTACACCTGACATATTCGTCCCTGCACCTGACAAATACGTTCCTACACCAGACAAATACGTTTCTACACCTGCCTACACCTGACAAATACGTTCCTACACCTGACAACTACACCTCACAAATACAAAATGACGTCTTTGTCACACAACTAACGTTTCAATGCCATCGGGCGTCTGAATGAAGACAACCTGGCAGCATGCTGCTGGAGCCACACATGCGAGTGAGTGAGTGAGTTTGGTTTTATTCCGCTTGTAGCTATATTCCAGCAATATCACAACGGGGGACACAAGAAATGGTCTTCACACATTGTACCCATGAGGGGAATCGAACCTGGGAGTGACGAGCGAACGCTTTAACCACGACTACATATACCCATTCAAATAAAGATTTTGGTATGGACACAAATAGAATCGACAGAAAATAATGATTTTAATAAACCTTATGCAATAACGATCACGTATGAATATGAGGTAGTCACATCTGTGAATGGGGTAAGTTTTTCATGTCCTTAAAAGTCAGTAATCATTTGATAAAGTCACAGAATCTCAAGGGTTTCAATGAAGTATAACATAGTTTCTGCATCACTGTCTCCTGGACCTGGGCACGGGGCCTTACTAATGCCGGAGTTATTGCCTACCACTCAACTTACAGGCTCTGGATTAGTTGTTGTTGAGGAGGATGATTTTTGTACAAATCTGGCCTAGTTGGAATGGGTAGTCCATTCTGGTAATCTCATTTTGGTTGATCAAGTTAATTTTGTTTGATTGATGTTAAACATTGCCCTCAACAATATTCGAGCTGAATCACGACGGTCTGTGCGCGAGTCTGGACAAGGCAATCCAGTGATTCACGTTATCAGTATTGATCTACGCACCGGAATACCACGACCTGTGTCATCGTAGTCAGTTTGTTTGACAACCCGATCTCGGTAGTCGCCTCGTACGACATACATGGGTTGCTAAAGATCAATTTCAACCCGGATATTCACTGGTATACGAAGGCAGTAACACCACGGGTTTTGAGAGGCCGAGCATCATCGCCCTGTACTGTTGTACCAGTTGCAAAAACAGTCAATGCAGGGAGAACAAATATCTGAAGAATCTCCCTTAATATCTGTGACATTTGCAGTGAGATGATTATGTGGGGTTTCCACCCATACGTATTCTGTCTAGAACGAGCTCGATCCTTGACGCCTAAAGAACTTTCCCCACAGACAGTGGATAATAGATGGTGCACTTTGAAGCTATCAATCTCTTTCAACCTCCCTGATGAGTATTCACGCCACCACCTTTTGGCGTTTGTGGTGCCATTGTGATTTAACCATGCAAAGATGGGATTCAGCAGTGTCAACTTCACATGTACAGCATTTCAATAGACATGCTGGTAATTGTGTACATTGTTGCTTTTGTGTTATGTGTGTTATTGTGTTATGTTTTCCTCTTTATTCTAACGGCTGACACATTTGAACCAAAACCTGATCTTTGGACCAGCCCCCACACACAACCAAACTGTTGTCCAGTGAAATATCATGTTGGATTTTGAGGCACGTGCTTTTGTTTGTATGTATGTTTTTTAACGCCGAAATCTGCAATATTCGAGCTGTGTGGTGGCGGTCTGTAAACAATGGAGTCGGGACCAGACAATCCAGTAATCAACAACATGAGCGCCGTTCTACTCAACTGGAATACGATGACATCTGTCAACCAACCTGATCCCATCACAACAAGCATGGGTTGTTGAAGACCAATTCTTACATTAATATTCACGGGTTCAGTGCTTGTAACGACCTGTCTTTGATCAGGTACTACATAACGCTCAACGTCCTCAATAGTCATTCGTCATCCTTTCCGAATCTCCAAGAAGACTTGTCCCCGTCTCGATGATTGTAATGTGCGAAAATACGACAAACCAATCAGAATGCGCGTAATGATTGCGGTGCTTTTAATAAAAATAGTTTTACTTAAATCGTTTATGGCATTATGTCATTGTATAAAAAATCATGAAAAAAATATATCATTTTGAAAGTACAAACAACGTAGCTAACTATTGTGTTGCCTCATGTGTAGTTTTTAGAAAGGATAATGCCATGGACGGTGAGAGATTCAAATACACGCACGTACGTTTGTTTACATGACGGCTCTCGTGGGTCCAATGTTGAATGTATTTCTCACGATCTTGCGGGCTTGTTTTGAAGATTGCGCGTGCGCTTTTAAACATTTTAATGAAATATAATTATAAATCACTACGAGTTTCAAAACAATAATATTATATCTATACATAACTTATCAGTTTTAATCTTTATCATTAGGCTTGGATTTCGCATCTTTGGGGATATTTCAGTCTGACTTTTTGGGGGGTCATTCATATATTTTTAAGCGTACTCATTTTAACAATCCACCAGGGGTTTTGCAGCCACGGTTACGAGAATTGTCAGTTTGAGAAATACTGTAACGTCATTTTGGGCATCTGCATGGGAATTTGAATGTAGCTCCATTCTTTTTGTTTGCATACAATACTTAAAACTGCTATAAAACTGGTTAATTATGTTTAAGTTGAGTGTGCAAAGGATTCAATGTATGAAATAGTTGAAATAAAGCAGTGAAAGTCGGTAAAATAAATGTGGACATAGTGAACTCAAAAACAGCTAATCGAACGGTTTTCGAACTCCGGGCACTGCATACGTCATCTTATGACGTCATACGATTGTTAGCGATACAGGTTCTCGGCGGAGAGTTTGGCGGTTACAGTGGCAGCGGGTAATGTTTTCCAGTTGTCACCCTCTGGGAGGGGTGACAGGGAAACTTGTTAAAGCGTCATTGACCAATGAAATTAAAGTATTTCACCTGAAGATAAGAAAAATGATATGTTTGAGTTTCACAAATGGGACCAGTGACAGTCGCGGAAGGACTATACATGACTTCAGTTGTATTTAATATGTTGTTTATTTTTCAGAATTGGCAAGAGAAGGCACTGTGTTTGTGAAGGAGAAGTCATGCTGTCTATAGCAGACAGTGCAATCACCAGTCAACCTTTACCGTCGTCATTTGCATAATTAAGTAGACTGTGTTATTAATGTGTTTGTTGTAGTTGTGTGTTTGTCGTCATGGGTAAAATGGATCACATCCCTATGAAGATCTGCCCAAGAAATGATTTGTAAATTAGCATCCAGACAGCTTGTTCAACTTTTAACTGTGTTGTAAATTTGTTTGTTGTAGTAGTTTGTTTGTTAATATGGCAAATGATTGAAGTGCTTGTAAAATGTAAAATATCACATAGTAACAAGGGTTGGTGGCAACACGCACGTTGATCAACACAGGTAGAATTTATCACATGTTTTGAGGTGATTTGTATATTAGCATCCAATCAGCTTGCTTAGCTTTCAACAGTAACCAATCGGACGTTTTAATCATGTTAATACTTACCGTATATGTTGCTTCACTTGTGTGCTAGTTATTTTCACTTTGCATCTGGCAGTAATAGGTGCTACTTGTTAACCATTACCTTTTATTGACAATGCTAATCTGCTTCTTATCACAATTTAAAATGAATTCGTATCTGTCAGTCGCTTTTTGCAATAGACAAGAAGGTGTTTTCCATCAAGTTCTATGTTTCCTGGCTGAGAGACGGAGACAGGCCTCTCACAAGACATCCGACAAGGACCAAAATCTGATAATTCATCAGTGCGCCACTATTTATTTTAGGGCTCATTACTGCTACAAACACTTATTTGACCAATATGAAGTGCCTCGACTGATTGATAACCGAAAGCAGTTTGTTTCAATATGGTATATTATTTCATTCTATTGTATGGTCATGTACTGATTTCAAGATCGATTTTTTAATAAACCTTTGCATTTCAATTTCAAAATAAAATATAATCAGCAATGTATACAGGTTCACTTCAGGCAGCATTAAACCTTTCATGTGATTTGAAGGATCAATAAGTTTAAAAGGAATTCAAGTGTCAACCCGTTCGCGTTGAACTGTCATGTTTTGTTAGCTACCATCACATGTCCAGTTGGTATTTCAGATGTTTTGTGCTATATTAGGTTCATGTCCGCTGTAAGAGTAGAAAATGACACGTAATCTATATGAAAACTGAAATGATGAAATCACTGTTTTTTACCTCTAGATTATATGTCTCAAAGGGATTCCGTTTTGTGATGCAAAAACTTCATAATTATATTATATATTTTCAGGCCAACCAGTATCCATCAATGTACAATGTGCGCACCTCTGATTGGTCGTTAAGCTATATTTCCTTCAAATACTTAAATGGGCTGTGCTTTCTTTGACGGGATGTTGCTTTTGATACATGTTTATTTTTGCATGTTCATAATGGAAACCCGGATGACTTCCCTGAAATCTCAACTAGTTCGCGACATATGATGCGCTAACCTTATGCTCATTTGCCGCATCTTATGGTGGTGAAAGGATTATTTGTCCTGGAATTAATCAGGAATGCGTTCGCATTGGTTATGGAGACGATAACTTTAAAGGTCACATAAACCCTAGGGGGTACAAATACATAAATCACTAACTGGCATCGTTATAAATGAAACCCCGTCATTAAAACTACTCATTTCGACCTTTAATTGACTTAAATCGACCTTTTTTGACAACAGTGCACAATTCTCACCCGCAAACGAAATTTCAACCAATCAGAGCGGCGCGCCTCTGTGACGTCATATGAGGAATAGATATGAGGGCCGATGCAGAATTCATCTATATTTTAGGGGTTAAATTATCTTGTTTACAGGCTTGTATAAAACTGAAATCGTGACAATTGTTGTGGAAAATGAAAGCTATATGTTCTCACAATCTACTGTCATTTAATTTTGTCTCCTGCTTTGCCTAGTTTCTGAGTTACAACTTGTTTTCATAGACGATTCTGTCAAAATCGATTGGTGTCGTTAGGCCCTATTTGTATAATGACTGATCCAAATTGATCCCATTTCTGTGTTTTTTTACCTCGATATTTAATCATGTCATGTAAAAATCTGTTTGTATTCTCAAAACAGTGTCGGCCCATAAGTTTTCACATGCAATACAGCATTTAATACTCCCTTGTTGTAACCCGTGTTAGGTGGTATAAACCTACACATGTTAATTGTCATCATTCACTTGATGGTCAGTTAATAAATTTATAACAGGTATAATTAGTGGTAACACACTTAGATTACCCGACAAAGGTTCCCATTTGGCATTTCTTGTGTCTGGAGTAAATATTCAACATTATAAACATCGATCAAAGGATTAACCGATAACACGCTGATTGATTAATTACTTTTATCTTACACAGCGGAATTGTCAAAAGGTAGTGTTTATGTATGTAGATTTACTAATCTATACTGAATACACTCTGTCGGTGTATGCGTAAAAACAACGTCCTTCTTTCAAAGGATTAACCGGCAATACATTGATTGATTGCCCATTATTGGCTAACTAAATTACTGTTTTTAAAGAAAGGCGGACATTATGCAATTAGTTGCCAGGTGTGCTATCTTGGGTGACCAATGAGACTATACACCAATACCTGAAAAGATTTATCACTTTTTCGTATATTAAACTGTTAAAAGACACATCATTTGGAACAGTTTTGTGGATATTGATGGATACATTCCTCGAACAAGGTAATAGCCTGATATTGTTCCTATAACTTTAATCTGTTTTAATTTTAATATTTGCATTTTGTTTTTTATTCATTTGTCGTAGCATTCAACAGAATCATTGTTTCGCCGTGAAGTGTAATGAGACAGACAACATGCACTAGGGTGTGTGTGCGAATTATGATTCACACTGGCAAACTATAAAATGTCTAGATATTACAGTTCTGTTATAAATTCACTATAAGTATCAGCAGATCGTCTGCTTTTTATTTAGTTTCAAAATGCATACAAGTATGATAATAAACTAATTAGGATTATAAGACCAAATATAAAGACGCACATTGACTAGTATCTACATACTGGTGAGTGGACATTAACCATGTGAATGTAGCAAGAAATTTATCGCGCAGTATTGTGACTTCGACCCCCACCTCGCTTCCGTGGAAGAAATCGTTATGTTATAAGTTGTGTCATGCAAAATCCGTTTGGTTATGATTCCAATACATATTTAACTACGAGTAGAAAGTAGTTTTGATTTTCTAACTTGATGAAAACAAACTATAATCTCATTAATTCTAACAGATTTTTTTATTTTTAAAAATGGCGGCGCCCTGTCGGGAACATCCGCCAGTCTGAGGATAAATGGTATTTACGTGTGTTTTTACCGAGTTACAAAATCAAAACTACTTTCTACTTGTAGTAAAATATGTATTTTATTGATGGCCAATAGGATTTTGCATGACATAGCGTATAACATAAGAATTTCCCTCCTGGCAGCGAGGTGGGTGTCAATATAATACTACTTACAATATTATTGTTACTTCGACCACAACCTGACTTCCGAGGAAGAAATCGTTATGTTACAAGTTGTGTCATGGAAAATCTTTATGGTCATCAATCATATACATATTTTACTACAACTAGTAAGTAGTTTTGATTCTTTAACTTCCGTGAAGCGATCTGAACACAAGTAAGATATCGTTTCAGGCTTCCACAACGCTCGCTTCGCACTCACAAACATAACCCATTTAGCACGAACTGCGGGGTCCTGTGGAAATCTGTGCATGGGGACACCATCGCCCGACCCCTACGAGCAATTGACGACAAAGCAACGATTCGGCATGTCGTCGTTGATGTCGAGAAATCATCAAAATGATGAGCGTGCTACACACTTTCTATACAACTAACTGAAAATCGTTCCTCATATGACGTCACTGCAGTGCTCTGGCGACAGAGTTACGTAACCTGTCTGTGGTTTCGTTGGCGGGCGAGAGGGAAGCAGGCGACTTTTTGGCCACTTTTAATCGCTCGGTATTAATTAACCACAAGTTTTTAAAGAATAAATTTGGTGTTCCGCATAAGACTAACCACAAATCTTTCATATGTAATAGTTAAAACAGTGACAAAAAACAAAGTTTAGTGGTTCTTTAAACAACGTTACAGTCAATGTGTAGCATGACTGAAATATGTATCTAGGCAATTCTCAATCACGTAAATATTTCACTTTCTTTACAAATTGAGTGAAAACTGTATTCATGTTATAATGATAACAGTTCCAAACATTTTGACGTTTCATCATCCAGGAACTGAATCGATAGGATTAAAAGTTACTGGTTGTAAATGAATAAAAGTATGTTGGCATAAATTTCAACTCATTTTGACTTAATTCAGGTAATTTAGAGCGATATTTAAAAATCGCCCATATGTTTACTTCTGTTCAAAATACATGTTTTTTTTTAATGTTTTAGAGGTTGTAAATGAGTGAAAGTATGTTATATGTATCATGACCAAAAAATCAATTCATTTGGACGAGAATATTTACTTTCGCTCAAAATACATGTTCAAGAGTAGTGTATAGTTTGCAGATATAAAATGGTCTGGGAATGAGCTGGTAGCTGCATTGTAAGAAATATTCTTTTCGCCTTCTGCCTTCCCAAAAACTTTACGTGAGCGGGTTGGTTGATACAAGGGAGGTAGCTCTGACAGGTCAGGTAGCCTCATGCATGATTGTTCAGACATTTGTAAACTATGATATGAAATTTGAACTCGATTCCTACAGGTATTGACAACAAGCTAAATTTTGAGAGATGTCAGCATGGAGATCATTGCAATATTCGGTGCGTGACGTAGCATGTGAAAGAGCCAGGACAACAAAGCGATCTGAGCTGTGAGGTGACCATAACATCCATAATGTATTGTCGTAACTGGCGATTGGGTGTCAGTCAACCCTACCACAGTTACCTACTAATTCTGTCCGTTCCACATTGTCAGGGTACATGGTAGCTCAGGCGCTCCATTCGCTTGGTATGTCCAGGGATGCTAAGTTAAGGAGTAAGGGCTCGGGCGACCCTGACTCGTAACTTACCGCATTACATTCATGTACTGGAGCACATACATTCAAAGATCAACGCAACACCAAGTTCTATACTCACATAGGTTTACTCAGTCTATCTCTCTAAATACAACTTCAACACCAGAGTGAGTGAGTGAGTTAATATCCAAACATTTCCATAGAACACGTGAGCAGATGGAAGTAAATGTCCCTCGAGAATATCTGTGTACCGCTCACTGTTCATATTCCCTTCAAATACACAGAGGGTCGTTGCCCCTAACACAGATATGCCACCCCACACGTTAAATTTCGGACTGTACTTTGGGCGCTGATACAAAGGTTTTTCAGTTTGTTTGGTGTGCTTGTCCTAAACCAGTGTGCAATTCATGTAAGGAGAAAGGTTCATTGTAGTCTTCACCGTTATCAGAATTAAAATTAAGTTTCTTTCTTTCTTCTTAGTCCTTAAATTTCTGGAATTTTGGTGTGTAATTTGATGAGGAGGAATGTTTGGCTAACGATTCCCCAAGTTTGTTTGCGATATCTGCTGTATCTGTTAGTAATGTGTTACCCTCCTTTAGATGTTGAACACGAGATCTGGAACCTTTTCCTTTAATTTTTTGTATCATATTCCAAACTTTAGACATTGGTGTCCTGGAACTGATTTTAGATACATACTTGTGCCAAGATTGGCGTTTTGATTGCTTGAAGGTGCGTCGGGCCTTAGCATTTCATATCTTAAATTTGTTTAAGTTATGGACCCTAGGGTGATTGCGAAAATACTTTTCTGCCTTCCTCCTAGCTTTTCTAGCTTGTTTACAGTCGTCAGTATACCATGGTTTTCGTATGTGTGAATTTGTAGAGGATTTAGGAATAGTTTCATTTGCAATTGTAAGTAGTTGTTCTGAAAAGATCTGAATCGGGTCAGAAGTATTAAAATTTAATTCAGGTGAAATTTTACGTTGGCATAATATCTCAAATAAAGACCAATTTGCCTTTGCAAAATTATATATTGTTGTATCGCGTATGAATGAGTGAATGTGGTTTTACCTCACTTTTAGCAATATTCCCTCAATATCACGGCGGGGGATATCAGAAATCGCCTTCATACATTATACCCATGTCGGGAATCGAACCCGGGTCTTCTGCATGACGAGCCAACGCTTTAAGCATTAGGCTACCCTACTGCCCCCAGCACATTGGAAATTATTCTCCATGTGAAATGTTTTTAATCTTACTCTATAAAAAACACAAGAAACCTGATACGAAATCGCAGATGAATATCATATAAATGCTGAAATCAGGTGGTTAGAAATGATGTATGAACATCATTATAATCAACACATTCAAGCAACTGTTTGATCTAGGACAGGGGATCATAGGGTGAATATAAATAGAGAGTGGATCTAAATTGGATTAATCTATTTTCTGAAACACACTTGGCATAATATCATTTATGCGACCACGACTATCCGTCGTATGTAGTTGTTTCAATATTTTTCAATTATATATATAATTTCCACGTCAACAGATACGCGCAAGGCGCAACAAACACAGATTAAAAGTCTCCTGCATTTATACAGCAATATGAATTATATTTCACAATGGGTTTTTTTCTAATGAAAGAAAATACTACATGCTGTATTTTATAACTCCATAACAGATAAATGACTATAAGAGTCGACCTTGTTTATAGTCTAAGCATTTACATGGGTAGTTAAAGATTGACGGCGCTGGCTGGTAAACTTTGAGTGATCGTTACCTGGTTTGGACACTAAAATAACCACCGATTCGTACCAGGCAGGCGGGAATTTCACCGTTTTCGAAATATTATTAACTGTGAGAGATCCTTGGGTTGATAAATAGATAGATCGTCTTTATTTCCTCCAAAATTGAAGATACATATGCATGATTTAACAGATATTACATTTTACAAGGTACAAGTGTATGAAAGTTATACAATACAAAAACATTTAAAGATATGTATATATGGGGGGGGTGTAAATCTAGTAACATGTGATGAAGAACCGTTTCCATTCATGAACAGCTTTACTCGTGATTTTCATACATTGAATCCATAGATCAGTATCAAGATCTCTAATGTTGTCATTTGGCACTCCTCCAAGTAGAAAACTAATCAGTGCATCATCATCATCATTCCAAACACTTACAAAGGTTGTAACATCCAATAGATCAATGAGGGAGCTAAGTAGTCGCTCTCTGTTACATTCCGTTTGTGGACAAAAAAGAAATACATGTTTTACAACGTCATAGGCATATGTGCCACATAAGCATTCTTTAGATTGTATAGCGAAAGTGCCGACACGGATAAGGTAGGATATGTCATAGAAATAATCTGAATCATTAAGAGCTATTAACCAAAGTTTGTTACTAGCAGCTGAATTGCGTAGGAGAGCGTATATGTGGAGATTGACTCTGTAGTTAAGCTCAGAGGTAACGACATTTGCTTCAAATTTTGAGACTTTATCTCTTACAAGATTTGACCATTGATTTGTGGTAACAAATACAGATGAGTTACGATAAATGTCAACATATTCAGTAAGATCATATTTATAGGTAAGATATAACATATGGTGTAAAGGAGAGGATTTACACTTCAGCATTTTGTGCATACTATCCTTACAATCATGTTGAGCTAATCTATAGTGAAGAATTCGTTTGAAAATGAAACTAATATCAGTGTTAAGCAGTCTTCCCAGGAACAATAATGCTCTCTGATCAATATACGCACGTAGTGATACAAGTCCAAGACATTCTCTGGCAATGACCGAGCACGTGCGTTTAGAGAACCCTTGTACTTTTTTACAGAAGTACTTTTGCACACATTCAAGCATATCGTATTCTTTAGTTGATATGTTATTACAGGCAAATAGACCACAGGGTAGTACAATACGTTCCCATATGCGTACAGCATGCATAGGGTGAAGACCACCAAAATACAATCCATGACTGTGGTTAACATTGACTAGCTTTCTAAGCTTTTCACATATTAAAACAGTACGATTAAGGGTAGATTTAGCGGTGTTTATGTACAGGCCCGCATATACGACATCGGTTTTGCGGTTAATAACATGATCACCCAAAAATAGCTCTGGGCATTCGTGTTTATGATAATCACCAAACAGAAGGAAGGCACTTTTACTAGCATTAAACCTAAGGTGCCATGTTTTGCATAATCAGATATAACATTCAATAAACATTGAAGACCATCGGGTGTACAACTTAATAGGGTTGTATCATCTGCAAGTAGGATACCAGGGGTAGTGGCCCAGGGCAGGTTTAAGCCTCTTCCTGAATTATCAGCAGCATTTAACAGATCGTTAATGTACAGTGTAAACAACCAAGCCGATAGGACCCGTCCTTGCCCAACACCCTGACGTATTTCAAAGGTATCCGAAATATGTCCGCCAATGCTAATACGTGATTTCATTGATGAAGAAAGTATGTATAAAAGTCTCCACATTTTACCTTTAATTCCAAAGTTGTGCAGTTTTAGGAAAAGACCATTAAGCCAAACCCGGTCGAATGCTTTTTCATTATCGACAAATGCACAGTATACTGGCGTTTCTCTTTCATTGTAGTAAGCAATAGTTTCTTGGAGCGTAAATAATGCGGTCTCTGCTCCAGCACCTTTTCTAAAACCAAACTGAAAAGGGTGAGGAAAATTCTTTACTTCTGTTGCCCAGCTTTCGATTCTATTCAAAAGTAATCTTTCAAAAAGTTTACCTAAAACTGGAGTAAGTGTGATGCCTCTGTAATTAGAAGGGTTATCCTTACTTTTACCATGGCCTTTGTGGATTGGAAGTATATTCCCCACACTAAACAACTTAGGAATATATTCATAAGAAACAATATCATTATAAAACGTAAGAAGGTGGTTGATGAGTGATCTTCCACTAAATTTAACATGCTCATTTACAATATGATCCGGGCCTGGGGATTTACCCGTCTTCAATGATTTTACAGTTTTCAATAGTTCATCACCAGTAAATGGACATAAAAGATTCATACTGGTGTCATTACAGTCATCAACGTTTTGTCTTGTGACAAGATCTTCAATAAAACTATTAACAAAACAGGTAAAATCTTGATCAAAATTGATATCTTCATACGGCTGGGAGAGATCCCTAAAGTACTTAGCAAATAGGTTACAGATACTTTCTGGAGCGTCACAGGTCTCGTTCTCGTACACAAGGGTTTTAACTCGTTCTTTATTGCGTTTGTACTTTTTTGTAACCCTGGTATATTCCTGAATATCAACTTCGGCTGCTTCATAGATGTCCCTGAACTTTTCATCTTGAAGTTTACGTTTTGATCGGCGATGTTTTTTTCGAAAGATTCTCTTAGCCTGCTTATATTTTACGTAGTGAACATCGTCCTTATTTCGTGGCTTACCCATATGGACCCATTCTTTACGTGCGTGTCGCATATCGTTATGGCATGGCTTTAAATTATCCCTCTTCCAGTAGGGTTTTAAATGGGATTGAAATTTTGAAGCAGGAATACTGATATTGGCTGAAGCATGTAATGAATCAAGGATGAAATTATGGTAGGCTTCAACATACTCCTCTGGTGTGTTGTAATCAGCTATATCTAAACTGACATTTCTGAAATAATTTTCAGTCTCATAGCGATAAAGCATCAGATCAATGCTGTTGGCCTTTCGCCAGTTTAACTTTTCACCCCCATAGTGATCTTGACGTACATCATCAGTTACATGCATACAAATAAGTATAGGGTAGTGATCTGAGACAGAGTACGGGATGGAATAGTCAATATCATAGCCAACAATGCTACTTCTACAATCAGTGTTAACAAAAACATAATCGATCATAGTTTTAACCTGTCTACATTTACTAGTGTAGGTGTAAGCATTTTGATTGTCCAGTGGTACAATCGAGATTAGGTCACGTTCCTTCAAAGCTCTCTGCAAACACTTAGCTCGAGGTTTTAATGCTGAGAGAGTCCGAAGGTCAGTATTAAAATCACCAAGTATTACAGTTTGTCCATGATATGAGCAGGTATCGTATACATCCATAGCATTATGGAGTTCTTCTGCGTAGACAGTGTCCATGACATTAGACGATGGAAGTCGCACACCAACTATGTACACTGGAATGCCACATTTAGTCATCTTAACACCAATGATGTGTTCACTGTTCGGTATATTTAATACCGAGACACTACAACTATCTTGCTTCCTGATGAACAATGCAACTCCACCAGCTCCTCTAGGTGAAGAATGGTTCTGCTGGCATTTGACACACACATGGAAGTCGTCATGAAGATCAGTTAGAATTGGTTTCTGATTGTCATTCAGCCAGTGTTCACTTAGGAACAGTATATCACAGCTATCCAGTTTATACTTGAGTTCCGACAAACAGTTCGTAACACCACGAATATTCCATGTAATGACACGAGATAATGACATTACAAGAATCAGTATGTATAAATTGCAAGACATATATTACTGTCCGTTACCTTCATGTCCATTATCGCCGTACCATGTATTATTCGGAACCCATTCCCGACAGTTCACGTTTTCAGGCCAGAAATAGTCGTCATCCATGATGACGTCAGCAGAGTCTCTAGTGACTGTAATTCGTATGGTGTATGTCGGGTTACGCGGACTGTCCCAATGCTTCATCAATCTGGTATGAGATATCACAACGCCACGGTCTTTAGCGTAATCCACTATAGCGTCTTTGATGATGTCAAAAGACTTGTCAGCCCTGACATAACTTAGCACTAAACGTTTATTCCTATGCTTCGAAACACCACTAAATGACTTTTTCCACTCATTGTTGAATGTCACAGTTCTGGCTTTCCTTGTATTGCTCTGGGTTTCATTATCAGCACGCTCATCGTAGGGGTGAGAGTGTTCACAGATGATTACGTCATTGTCGGTTGGAGTGATTGGTGTATCCTTGCGAACAATAACCTGTGGTGAACTTGGCATACGATGGGCTTGTGCTGCTGTGGGTGCGCTTGGGGCTTGAGCATGCACTTTGTGGATATCGTCAAAGTCAGCATCTGACAACTGATTACCTAGCTTTACAGTGTCCGAATACAATAACTTGTTTCTTGTGTTTATGCAATCCATCTTCCCGTCAACTGCACGCACACTCTTATCAATAGAGTTTAGCATTGTAATGAAAGTGTCCTTTGAGTCTCTCAATTCTGCTTCACTTTGTTTAAGTTGATTGCAAAGTTTTAGGTTTTCCGCTTTCAACACTTTTCTTTGGACAACAACGCTAGGTTTTCAGCTTCATAGTGTTTTGTTTCACTGACTCTTGCATCATATGCATCAAGGAGTCTGACCATATCATTATTGTATCTGTCCTCAAATTCTGCTAAACGTTTACACACAATTTCAAACTTTTTGTTCATGTCGTCATGAATAAACATCAGTTTTGACATCATATTCCCAAAGAGGTCTTTGTCTTTCTCATGAACATGTTCGTGTCCTGGTTTATCTTGAACAGATTTTTGTCTGGTCAGAACATCAGTTTGAATCACATGGGCAGGAATTACACCTTTAATAAACTTATAAAGCACATACGCATCAGAAGCATATTTCTCAGCTACGCTTTTAGTTTGGCCACTTCGCTTCACACGCCTGATAAGTATTCCTTCAGGAAAATCCTCACATTCGGATTTAGCCACATCATATAGAGAAAATCTTATATTATTGAGTCCCTGATCGTCGTTATCGTAGACTCCAAGCAGTTTTCCCTCGCAGGTTTTCCTATCATTTTCCCCAAATATATCATCCAGCTGTTTCACAATATCATAATCAACATTGTCAGGATTCTGTGTAGAATAGGTTTGGGGGGAGAAACATTCAGTCATTATGATATCAGTAGAGGATAGTGCACATAGGTATTTACCTGTTGGTTGACGTGCTTTATAGAGTTTTCAAGCCATCCGTATGCCCATGATCCATGAATATCCGTAAACACACATAAATAGATCTCCGCAACCATACACTGGATTGTTATTTAAGCGAGTCTGTCATATGGGATTGCCATGTTCGTCATATGTGGGGCATAACCGGGAACAGGACAGGGCTATCGGGAGCTCCGAGTAAACACGTCCGAACCCTACGGCGGCTTGGGTATATTTGGGTATTTCAGAAATGAATAAAAACTCCTTGTGAGGGTAGCTCTGAAACATTATCACTGTCATTCATATTTGAGAGGCAACGTACTATATCACGGGCAATGCTGTTACTGCTGTCCATGGTAACTTTAGTTAGCCAGACAGTGCATTTGTGGAAAGGAGGTATTGCGTTTGGACTTTATTCTTCCATTCGATCAGTAGTATCCAATTCGAAGACGAACTTGAGAAAACTGCCCCCAGGAAAAGACAAATCGCACAATTAGCTCTGCCTTTAACGAAGATATATCGTTCTTATCATTAAAGTCAGTTTTAGTCGCTTCTATTTCACTGTACTTGACGAACGTAAACCTTATGGCCTGTGTAATAGTATTTGTTGATGCTATCTGTGCAGGCAGTATCCTCCCTTTCGGAAAATAATGAAAGTCGCTTAATATTTATGCAGCACTTAAGATATTTTTAACTGTTTTAATACTCTCTGTTACACACTCCGGCACAGCGATGACTTAACAAAACATCACTGCCACAGGCTAATTTGCATATCACGTGACCGGACTTTTCTCTTGTTTGTAATCAAACGCGCATATTCACAATAAGAAGAGACTGGACTCACGAAAGCTTTTCGGCGCTCTCTTCATAATGTTTTACATTGTTACATATATATTCTTCCACAACTACGACAGTAAAGTTTATGACAGTACATATTTAGATATCAAACTGGCTGCATCGTTTGCTCTCCGTCGGCTTCGATGACAGCACGTGGAGCCGTACAACCTATGTAAACAAAGGATCGCTACGCAAATCGAAATAGTGTTACATGTTTTAGGATATTTTCTCAATGAAACTAAACCATTCTATCAAAGATGTTTAATTAGTTGTGTAGACTCGTCAAAAATAAAAGAGTTCAGAAATATGTAAATTATATTGAATGGACGGTGCAACATGTGACGAATCGTCACATTTTTCTGGCCTGTGGCAGAGATACTATGCTGGCTTGCCGCATTGAACTCTGGGTAGGAGAGTGTCTCTGTTAGTTATTCACCACCATAAGCAGGACATGGATCTAGCCACCAAGAGCTTGCTGCAGGCCTTCCTTCACATCCAAGCTATAATTTTCACTTATGAGTGTCTTATTGAAGAAAATGTATTTAAATATAGCGGGGCTAATGTACATGTTGACGTTCAGTACAATCATCTACTGACGAAAATCTCTAACATACCTTCTCAGAAAGAATGTGCCATCTACGTTGCAAAGAGACTTCAGTTCATGTGGTTCGTGTACAACAAGCAGGAGAAGACGTGTGTCACCAGTGAATGTTGGTCGATTCCCGTACAACAAACACAGTCATCAAACAATGTATATTATAAACAAAAAGGTGAGATGTATTGTCACTTTTATATCGCATTTGTGGGTATATGTAGTTTGTAAATGGCTACATGTTCTTATCGTCTTCAACCAAGTAATGGTTAAAAGTCAAATAGTATAGGTTGTTAGCGATTATAGTTTTTCTCAATATATATATATATAGATATAAGGGGCGGTGAGGTAGCCTAGTGGTTAAACTCATCACGCCAAACACCTGTATTTGATTCCCTGCATGGGTACAATGAGTGAAGCCCATTTATGGTGTTCCCCGCCGTGATATTGCTGGAATATTGCTAACAGTGGCGTAAACCACACTCACTCACTCCAAAAATATAGATAAAAATATACAAATCATCTGTACCATGATAGTTTCAGAAGTAATTATCTATCATTGTTTATAATCAGATTAAGGATAATGGTTCATAAAGCATAATTTGAGAAAGTTTCTTTGCGGATTTTTTAGTAGACAAAGGTCAGTCTCTTTTTGCTTGGTGTTGGTGTCGATCTTTCGTATTCATATATCTTTTTTTTGTTTCCGTTATTATTGCCCTCCAAGGGCGTTTGATATATATGGTAAGTGTTAGGTTCCAAATACATTGATACGTTTTTAGCAACTGCAAAATGATATTCTTCTTATATACTGTCCAAACTATTTTTGTACGTTTCAATACCGTTTCTAAACATTCAGTTTTAACACATTTGAATGAAATTAAACTGTTATGACAAGATATTGATTTTAAGTTGTAAATATTAGGACTGTGCAAAATTACCAGTTAACCGGTATATACCGGTACAGTATCTCGCGATACGATTATGGCGATATCGTTCAGATTCTGCAATATATTGGATCATCCAGAGTAAGTTCCATTTGAATTATCTGCCCTTGATTTCCATTGCAAACACATGTGCTCTAAACGTGCCAAATGTACTTTTATTTCTGTTGGTTTCTGTCGAAGTGTCATTATAAGTGGCTCCGAAATTGCCAAATAGTCTTCCAAATACTCTACGTTTTGTGGGTTTAAATGGTTTCATTTGGAGGAATTAAGCGGCCTCAAATAGATCAAATTTTATATGGAGTTATTAGTAGAGCCTCTGGCTCTGAGTGACCATTTCACAGTTCACAGTATTTTGTTATTTTTGTTTGTTTCATAATGGGGCATAGGATATCAATTTATCATACAGGCCTGGGTCTTAGAAAATTGGAGGACTGTATAATGACATTCCAGTCAAGGATCTTACCTATTGGAGGTCACATACGACTTTAATCTCAAGTAGTTCAACTAAATCTTGGTTTTTGTTTCATTTGGCAATAGTTCATGTTAACACATTGAATCTGAATGAATCACATACAGTAACTATAGTTACATACTACACTGAAGTGCATTCTGTTTAAGCGCACAACACTAACTATGAAAATCATGTTATACTGTTACCTTTATCATTATGTTTGCAAAACGTTGGTACAATATATTCCACATTAAGGCTCTATATTATTTATTTATCTGTAAACGATTGGCATACAGCTATGCACAATGGGGACGGGGAGCCTGAGAGTATGGTGTAACAGCAACTGAGATGATGATGTCGCACACAGAGAGCTATTATGAATTTATGATGTACGCACTTGGGCAGAAACCTTCCAGTCAATATATCACAATATGTATTGCAATATCTCTTAGATTATTGCAATATAGCGCCATATGAAAATCAGGGCAGCATCCAGCCCTAGTAAATAGCCCATGTTACAGATCACTGTCGTAATAAACTGAGGTTTCAGTTATCTTTGTCTTCGCTTTTCGTCTATGTCCTTTTCCGTAGAAAATATTTGTTAATGCAGCCACGAACAGCTGTAGTATTATTGCTGTTCCCACTGGTTACTGAAGGGAAATCCGTGAAGGTCCGGGTTAGAATTGATCCTCAGTATCCAATGCTTCTCGTAAGAGGTTACTAACGGGATCCGGTGGTCAAATTCGATGACTTGGGTGACACGTCCCAATTTCGTAGATCGATACTCATTGTGTTGATCGCTGGATTGTTTGGTCCAGATTTGATATTTTACAGACCGCCGGCATATACATGGAATATTTCTGAATTAAACTCACTAACTCACAAATTGCATATACCCCTACTTTGTACCAATGTGATTTGGGTGTTATGATAATTTTATCACTAACCTAAACATCTAGCATTGGTATAATATTTTGGTTGTTTGGGTCCTGTTGATGGTATATTATTTTTAAATAACTGCTTTTAGCATGTAAATGTCTCGAAAATATAAAAATGAGAAAGTCGGCATATTATGCATACATTTGAGAAAAAATGTGAAACATGTAATCTAAATACAAGTACCTGGAAAGAGTATTTCATGAATTGTTTGTGACATACCCTCATATGGTGTGTCGTTCGGTATCATTGTTTATTAAATGACAAAAAGTCCCAAATATTGTTTCCGTCTGAAACTGAGAACATACAATATTATCTCAATGCAGTTTAGGAATAGCTAATGTAACGGTTTTAGTTTCAATTACTAATCAGCCCAGGTTATTAAACTACCAGAAAGAATAATCCTCTGAGAACTATGAGTGTACTGCAGTTTTTTACATTTAGTCTTCATTAGTTAAACAATATAGCATGACACTCGCTATTTTACAATTTCGTATACAGGCAAGGTTCAAATAAAAACGCCATTATCAACATGTATGATTTTGAACAGTAAGCATGAACTATCCTTTGTGACTAACTTGCGTAAAATACTATTACATCATGATTCAAACAGACACCTCGACAGAATAACTGTGTGTACGCATCAACCCAACTATCACACAAATACAATACTAAATATGTACAACAATGTAAACGTAAATACGTACAATGTAAACGTATATACGTACAACAATGTAAAGGTAAATATGTACAACAATGAAAACGTAAATATGTACATCAATGTAAATGAAAATATGAACCATGAAAACGTAAATATTGAACGAACAATGTAAACGTAAATATGTAACAAACAATGCAAATGTAAATATGTACAAGGTAAATGTAAATATGTACAAATATGAAATCATAAGTATATACCAAACAATGTAAGCGTAAATATGTATAAGGTAAATGTAAATATGTACAATGTAAACGTAAATATGTACAAGGTAAAAGTAAATATGTACAAGGTAAATGTAAATATGTACAAGGTAAAAGTATATATGCACAAGGTAAACGTAAATATGTACAAGGTAAATGTAAATATGTACAAATATGAAATCATAAGTATGTAACAATGCAAACGTAAATATGTACAAGTTAAACGTAAATATGTACAAGATAAATGTAAATATGTACAACAATGAAATCATAAGTATGTAACCAACAATGCAAACGTAAATATGTATAAGGTAAATGTAAATATGTACAAGGTAAACATAAATACATTGTATGTACAACAATGAAATCATAAGTATGTACCAAACAATGTAAACGTAAATGTATACGAGGTAAACATAAATATGTACAACAATGAAATCATAAGTATGTACCAAACAATGCAAACGTAAATATGTATAAGGTAAATGTAAATATGTACAAGGTAAACATAAATATGTACAACAATGAAATCATAAGTATGTACCAAACAATGTTAAGGTAAATATATACAAGGTAAACGTAAATATGTAGAACAATGAAATCGTAAATAATTTATCGTAACTAAATATGCAAACGCAAGTTTATAATTCAATTCAAGACAGGGGCAGAGAGGCCAAGGAAGTTCAGTACCACGGATCGCCGGAGACTTGGTCAGATTGTGAGTAGGGCAAAATTGAAAAGCGTTAAGAATATCAGAAATTAGATGATTGATAGAGGAATTCCTCAGGTATGAAATGAAACCCTCAGACAAGCATTACAAAGACTTAACTGGTGAAAAAGTGTGGAATTCCCTCTCCATTGATGAAAGATGCACAGAAAGAAATACATTAAACTGGTGTAGGTCTCACGAAAATCAAGATTGGGATCATGTTTTCTTTTCTGATGAAAGTTCTGTCTGGCTTTTTTCTGAACTGTGTGAATATTTGGACAAAAGATACCGTGAATACCAACGCCCAAAACATGGTCCGAAATTTCACATTTCGGATGGAATATCAGCACGTGGAGTGACGCCGTTGTGTATTTTCACTGGAAATTTGACGAAGGAACGATATGTTGACATCTTAACTGATCACCTCCTTTCAACGGCCCGAACTCTGTATGAAGATAATTGAATTTTCTAGCATAATAATAACGACCCTAAACACACTGCGGGCTAAACAAAACAGTGGTTGTCGGACGAAAATGTTTAAGAGTTAGACTGGCCCAGCTACAGCCCAGATCTAAACCCTTTTGAGAATGTGTATTGAAATATCGAGGATATGAAGAAAGAAGTGGTCGAATATTGGGATACGCTGTCACACGATTTCCTACAAACTTTGATCGGTAGTGTATCTAGGCGCTTTCAGTCGTGTTTTGCAGGGCAAGAAGGTCCCACAAGGAGGTCTCACATCTAAACATATTCCTACAAGTAACACTTCTTTAGTTTATATACGTGTATTAGATATTTGCCAAAACAACTTTCTTAGTAGTGAGTGAGTGAGTGAGTTAAAATTTAACGTCACATCGGCAATATTGCTGCAATATCGTGACGAGAACAGTTGATATCAATATTCAAATCAATAAATGTATAACGTAAAAAACCTGTCATCGAAGGAAAGTAAAACTACTAGAATATCACAGCTCTTATTTTAAAACTAGTATGCTATCATAAAAAATATATCACGAGAGACAGCAGTACAATTTAAGAACGGGCTATAGATCACCAGGAACTGAAGGTTGATCACCATACTAAGGACTTACAGTACCTTTGCTACCACTTTCTCAGTAATTTCTGGGAATAGATTTAATGTTGTGGAAACGATGTAAACTGACTTGTACGTCATTTTGGTTTAACGTCACACGCGATACCCGGGCCTTGAAAATCAGCAACGGTGAATTCATCGTATCATTCGGCGTGTGCTTGGGGACGGGGCAGGATTTGCTTGCCATTATAGCGAACACCTGATCTCCTATTCTTAGTGGTCCATGTGTGTTATTTTCACCCGTTTTGCCATTTACACCCAGTAGAATCTGTTTCTGGGGATAATCGAGTCTGGTAATTCGCTGGCGTTCTACCGCCTCCGGATGGTCGCGTGTCCGATCCCCGGCCGCGTCATACCAAAAGACCTTAAAATATGGTACTTGTTGTTCCATGCCTGGCATTAGGCATTAATGGGTAAAACAAGGACTGGTCGGCTCGGAGTCAGTATAATCTATCTGAGTTTGGCATTCAAGCTTATCTGTGGCAAGGTATCTCAATGAGCTAGCACTATGAAACCAGCTTAAGTCTTGACAAGTAAACCTTGTTCAGCTTGACCTGAGCTACTCTACATATGCATGACTCAGGATGTCAAATGGCACAAACGGCTGGTCGAGTTAACTTCATTAAATAGGGGAGCAAAGAATGTAATTAATGTTGCGTTCGTGCGAAGCACTCATACATGAATTCATTACAGCCCGAATCGGAAATATTAAACCATCTCTAGTTTCTTTTTTAAAGAAGGTTGGGACATTGATGACGATATTTCGATTCAAACGGCGACCTTGTCTCGGCTGTTGGGACATGCTGACAATCAACTGACAAAGGTGCACCCCTTGACAATAATAGATCGAACCAGTTGTGACACGGTCACCCAATGCATTAGTATTCACTTGATCAGGTCAAGCTGAACAAGCTGTACAAGCAGCCACACATACACACGCATGGACGTCGTCATATGAGCGAAATATTCTCAAGTACGACGTTAAACTCCATTTCACCTCACCTCTGGGGTTTTTAACTGTCAATATGTCCGCGGCAGGACTTTATTCCCCAAATATTATGAGCAGTTTCCCTTATCAATGACACTTATACAACAGAAATATTTGGTCCGATACAGTAAAAATTGCCCGGAACCGAGAATTTCTAGTAAAATTAAGGTTGCTAAACTGTTGGGTTTTCTTTACAGGAAAGGTCATCCAGTCATGTTCTGATGTAAAGAACGCTGACTCCCTGGCCACTGATGGTGAGTACTGGATCTACCCTGACGCACCAACCTTCATGGGATGTCGGACCAGAATCTACTGTCACGACATGGGCACCGCATCTCCTAAAGAGTTCGTCAGTTTGTCTGTCACGAACACCGGGGTATACCCCCAACTTGGGGACCCATGGTGTACAGGTGCATCTGCCTCCTTATTTCCAAAAATAGCTGCGGGAAGACATGGCACAATTAACTTCTTCAAAATCAGAGTAAACATTCAGGTAACCATTTGACTATTCAACTTTCATTGTTCTTGCCATAGACAAGATCTAAAAAGTTATACATAATCTTTACTCTTCAACAGTAATTGATGAATCCAAGTAGAATGACGTTTAAAGGATTTTAGAGTTCGAACCAAAATTCCTTGGCCCACAATACAGGCTTGGTACATTCCAAAAAATGTAAAGCAAATATACGCAAGCATTTCTTTCTGAAATGAGATGAGATGTCAATATTGACGTTCTCCAGCCAATGAGATGTCATTATTGACGATGTCTAGCCAATGAGAT
Organism: Haliotis rubra; assembly: GCF_003918875.1. Classification (NCBI taxonomy): domain Eukaryota; kingdom Metazoa; phylum Mollusca; class Gastropoda; order Lepetellida; family Haliotidae; genus Haliotis; species Haliotis rubra. The sequence continues at coordinate 103,175 of NW_025767377.1, read as the reverse complement.
GTCATTATTAAGAATTGTAAGAGACTGCACCATTATCTGACGTTGATTTAAATATTCCTGGCAATTAGTAATAAGCCATACTGTCAAACTGAATACAAATTTCCCAAATGTCTTTATCAACAATGGTTAGATTTTCACCAAGACTGCAATGTGAAAGACGCCCGAAGACGTCAGAGAACCACTTCCCTCCGATTTTTAATTTTTGTGCAATTTATCAACAAATGCCTCTATGGCTATTATGTTTTAGCATGGACACCATTGCCTAATTCCGAGCCAGAGCAAGTGTGTTTGAGTTACCATTTTCTGTCTCATCGAAGTCTATTACATATCAGCCTACGTATTTAAAAGCAGTCTAACATGAACAGCTACCGAAAATATAAACTCCTAAAGGTCTTTACTTCGTTTATTAAAAAGGACGAGTGTAAGAGGAAGAAACATGCAGAATTGCTTGTTACACAGGGAGAATCTCACTAATTGACTGTTGAGATAGCTATTAAGAATTAATCAAACGTAATGCTCCATGACTTCTAGAACAGACAGTTCTCTTTTGTCACTGATATTGAAGGCATCAATGGCAGACACTTTGCACTTAGATGTATATGGCATTTGTCCACTGTAAACAATGGATCTCTTCCACACTAATGGCTTGGTGTTGTTAGATTCAGAAGCTTGATCTAGTACGTCAGGATAAACTGTAACAAGATCAAGTATCCACACGGCCATTGCAGGCAGTAACATCACCCATGTCAGCGTGACATTTACTCTGAGAAAGTATCCTGGAAGACGAGTGAGTGAGTGAGTGAGGGAGTGAGTTAGTTTAGCTTTACGCCGCTTTTAGCTGTATTCCGGTAATACCACGGCTGGGGACACCTATGTGAGGAGTGAGTGAGTTTAGTTTTACGCCGCACTCATCAATATTCCAGCTATATGGCGGCGGTCTGTGAATAATTGAGTCTGGACCAGACAATCCAGTGATCAACAGCATGAGCATCGATCTGCGCAACTGGGAACCGATGACATGTGTCAACCAAGTCAGCCGATCCCGATCCCGTTAGTCGCCTCTTACGTACAAGTAGAGTCGCGTTTTGTGGCAAGCATGGGTTGCTGAAGATATATTCTACCCCGGATCTTCACGGGTCCCCATGTTAGGAATCGAACCCGGGTCTTCGCCGGCCTGGTGATCGATTGCTTTAACCACTTGGCGACCCTACCGCCCCACAAGCTACCATTTGTTGATGATATATTTTCTTTTACAGATCATCTACAACCTATAGCTAGTTTTACCTATTTCTGATTTTCATTCAACTCAAAGTCTGTTTGTTAAGAATTGATATGCCAAATAAAAATTTGGTTAAAATCGAAAATTGTTATGATGACGTAAATTCGAATTTAGCCCCACAGTCATTATATGTAGATCTGTTTATTCACTTATTTATATATTTGCATCTATAACTGATTATACTTATGTATAATGTCTGCTAAAAGTCATGCTTGTTTAATGTGATTTTAAAATATACATGTACACTCATACAAAATTATCAGTGAAAATTCCTACAATTTCTACAATGCAGATATTTATTGATGTAAAGAGAGAAATAGATTGACATTATTATTTTGTGTGTGTGAGAATTCGAAACATACTATTAGGTTCACAGCACATATATTACAACAACATATAGGTGTCAACTATGAAATTAGAACTTTGTCGTAAATAATATTATCATCTGGTCATTGTTAAGTCAAACAACATGAAGACACTGCAGTCAGTAAAATGTGATGTTTACAGCACTTAACAGTGTCATAATATTTTTCGAAATTTAATGTGAATATATTGTTTTTGAAAATAAACACATATCCTTATTTAAAACGCGGTTATTGTAGAACTTTGCAACAGACATCCACCATTCACTCATACGATCATTTCAAACATCATAAACCCAAACAGATTTCATTCATCTCCACTCTATTTTTTAAATATATTGTAGGTGAGCTGAACATTGCATTGTGTATGTGTAGGTGATGATTGACAAAATCTTCCGTGACGGTATATTTTACTATTGCTAGAGTATTGTTTCTCACTTCTCGCAGTTGTATACCTGCTCAATATCTGTGTTGTTAAAAAATCCCTGTGTTTGTGCGAAACGCTAGTAACAATGGCAGTCCGTGTCTTCAGTTGGGAGTTAGTTTGGTTTAGCAGTTAGAAATAGTCAGGTCACATGATGCTTGGGGCACCAGAAATCTGAAGCCCTTCAAATATTGAAGTTATTTTGGGAATCAAACTCAGGTCCCCGACATTTCGAACACACACTTTAGTCACTAGTCTACCTAACCGCATATTTGTCCGTCATATTTCAACATCAACATTGTTGGCAGTCACCAGTTCTATTACTTGTCTCAAATATACTGAGAGGTAACAGGTTCAAATTCGGTACTTTTTTATGGAACTAAGTTGCGTTGTGGTTAAAGCGTTCGCTCGTCACGTCGAAGGTCCGGGTTCGGTTCCCCACATGCGTATAATGTGTGAAGCCCATTTCTGTTGTCCCCCACCGTCATATTGCTGGAATATTGCTAAAAGCGGCGTAAACTAAACACACTCTCTCCAACATTTGCATCATTGTGCACTTATGTGTTATTACATGTTGCAAGGCATGTTGTTCCCGCATGACAATGCTCTTCCTCATGAGGTAGGATTAATCAAAACTATCAAGAACCGGCAGAGAATCCATGTTATGAACTGCCCAATAGCATCACCGGCCTACGGAACATCTTGTGACATCGTCTACACCAGCTTCGGTCACTGCCAGTTAACGTTAAGGACCTCTTTCGGGCCACGCAAACCGCGTAGAGGAGAAGCATTCCTGGAATAGTTGTGAAACATCTGTGTGGAAACGTCTTCCACATCATATATGCGTGTGTGCGGGCCAATTGATGAATTGTGATTGTTATTGAGTGAGCTTCATTATCCCTGCATCATTTATCCAAAACTGAACTGCGACTGTCATTCATGATTTGATTGTTTGTACATTGCTTCACTCCGCATTCAGCAATATTCCAGCTTTATGACGGCGGTCTGTAAATAAGCGAGTTTGGACCAGACTATCCACTGATTGACATCACGAGCATCGATCTACGCGATTGGGATGCATCAACCTGACCACACCATCCCGTTTTCGTCCTTTGCGATAAGCCTGTGTTACTGAAAACTAATTCTAACAAGGATTTTCACGGGTCTGTCATTTATGACATGTTACTGACAGATTACCATTCATTACATATGTTGTGGTATCGTCTTGGTATATTTTTAGCCACATGGATGTATGTTTTCGAAGTGTCTCATTATATACTGGTAAAAAAAGGAAACGCATAGCTGAAAATGGTCATATATTTATGCAAGTAAGTTTGAGTGATACAGGACGGTGATAAAGAAAACGCTGTTGAACATGTATTGTCCAATGGACGCGGGACGTAACGAATGACATGTGCAGAAAGGTCAAGGTCACAGGTCAACATCTTGGGTGACCACCATTAGCATCAATGGTTGCCTGTCATCAGCGTCCCATAGATTTGATCAGATTCCTGGGAACTTTCTGCTCATCGTATTCAGTTTGTCTACCTGCTTTTAATATTTGAACACTGACCGTCGCGTTAGTACTACCCTGATTCTTTAAACAAACGTCTCTCCTCTATTCGATTAACATCGACAGTTTCCGTGGATTTTTTTAGTGACTCGGAAACAGAAAACGGCTCAGACTGGATCTGCCGCGCTAACGCCTCGACACTGAGAAAGCCATTTATTGTCTAATTCTTTTCTAATGTATAATGAGGAAATAATTGATAAAGTTTAAACCACTGTTTTTTAACTGCGGGTGTGCTTGTAAAATTGTCGTCTCTCAGTAACATAAAACAGAAAAAATATATTCCTTATCTTGAGTTACTTTAGTACATATAATGTGTAAAAACAATTAAAGAGATCCTTCCGTGTATATACTTTTTCACAGAATGTTCTCACATTAAGTGATTGGATCGGTTTGCAAAACAACATGAAAAAGTTTCACCAATATTATTCGGAAATGTTTATGATTAAAATAAACATGGTGAATTAAATGATCTGTGCGTAAAAATACACACACTTAAACAGCTTAATACAATGAATTTGACACACAATTTTACTAAAATGAATATATGAAAATACACGGTATGATCAGTATACTAATACATTACCATAAAATACATACATTGCCTTAAAAGTACATATATTTGAAGATGAACGTCTAAGACAGATGTTTCTCGTCACGATATGGCTGAAATATTGCCGATGTGACGTTACATATTAACTCACTCACTTTAAGACAAATGTACATTCAACTATTTGTGATTTTTGCCAATGTAACTTGTCCTGAGTACTGTAGTTTTTATGGCTTTTCAAGCCAGTATCCGAGTATACATTTGCTATACATTGATCATTTTGAGCATGATATTCCTGGTGATATTAGAAAAGATCTGCTACATGTTAATAATCATATAATTTGATATCAGCAATTATTCAGCCAGATAGGAGTAAACAAGTTTGATTAAATGCTGCAATGAAGTCTATTTGCTTTAATTTATCATATTTTGAGGCTGTGCATACAAACATAGTTCAACACATAATCAGTGATTTTGCTTTGAATTTTGGAGAATGCAATGCTCTGAATTCGTTGCCCAATTCACTATTGATTTTTAAATTTTTTAAATTGTATGGTGTGTATGTAGAAATTGTGTCTTTTTATAGATATCCGGGTATTGTATTTACACCTAAACTTAATTGGACTAAAGCGTAAACTACTATGGTGCACAGAGTACAAAGGCTATTATGACATTGTACAGATATTAAAAGAAAGTTGGAAATATACTATGTCCAGATTCATTTAAAATATTTGATGTTATGATTGTTCCTATAGTGTATTATGATGCAGAATTATATGGGACCTCATTATTATTGAATTATTGAAGATGTACAGTATAAAATGTGTAAATGGTTTCTCAAAACAATGCTAAGGTTTGGGGAGAAAGAGGGCTATTAAGTATTGGTGCAGGCTACTGTATTTGGATGAACACAGACTGCTGCTTAATGGATGACTCTGGCTGTACCACATGGGCTACACATATAAAAAATATTCCGTTTAGACTTGGATTTGAATATATGTGGTTAACACAAGATGTGGGAAATGTGAAAATATTTATTCTCCTTTTTTAACCATGATTATCTGACAAGCTACAACTATCATGGTGTTGTTCTATCAACAGTTTATCTGATTCCTTCTATTAATATTTCATAATGTGTCCGTTTTCCTATCAGTGAGTGAGTGAGTAATTATTTAACGTCACATCAGCAGTATTTCAGTCATATCGTGCCGAGAACATATGTGACATTGAAATGGAATAGATGTACATTATAAACACCTGTCTACGAAGGACAGTAAAACTACTAGAATATCACAATTACAACTAAAACTAGTGTGGAAAATTAAAACAAATAGCACTATTTGGAAAATACAATATAAAAACTGGCTATAGATCGCCAACAACTGAAGGTAGATCACCAAACGAGGGACCATGGGGACTTACAGTACTTTTGCTACCTGCATGGACCCTAGTAGGATTTATATCACCCCTTCAGCCGCTGGCGATTGAAGTCAAATTTAGCCAAAATTAAAATGACAAGAATACTACATTTAAAACAGCGGTAATATTTAAATTGCCTTTGAATGTTTCGGGACTTACGTATCCTCTCAAGAGGACAATAATTTTGCTACTTCAACCCACTTTGAGGGTACAGCCACTAACAATCGAAGTTGATTATCTAAACTACCAATCATAAACCTTATCTATTTACAAAACATATCAAAATTCATTTAACAAATCTATCTCTTTTAAAAAACCAATGATTAAATGATAATTAACAGTATTAAAAAGGTCCTTTACTGTTTTGATATTGAAATATTGATCCCTTATGATGGAGAATTCAACAAAGTCAAGCAAGATATGCTTGACAGTGCCTCTCTCATCACAAGGGATACAAAACGGAGGATCCTCGCCTTTCAATAGATATACATGAGTATATCTTGTGTGGCCAATGCGACATCGTCGCATGATGACCTCTTCAAAAATGGACTGACAACCCAAGTAGGTGTAACCAATGTAGGGTATTATTCCATGTAATTTGTTAATACCTAATTGGGTGTCCCACTTCTTTTGCATCAGATCACAGATGTAGGTTCTAATGCTAGCTTTGTAATCAGAGTATGGAATCAGAAGTGGTGTCACAGATTTGTTGAGTGCTGCCTTAACAGTAAAATCGGCCATGGTGTTCCCAGAAATGCCAACGTGGCTGGCTATACAGTAATTCATTAGTTTCTGACCTTTTAAAGGGGGTTAATGTTAGGTCAACGTGTGGCCTAACCAATTGCCAAGGAGGAGAAGAAAGCAAACGGGAAGGAGAGATATTTTCTAGGTCAATGCCAGCAGCAAAAAGGCAAGGTTTGACACTTAGTCCCAGAGGCGGAACAAGAGAAAACTTTTTATTGTAAAGATCCCCATAAAGAGGATTAAAAACGCAGTTAAATGCAGGACTTGACTCATTAGAATATAGTTTTGTTACATACTGCAAGGACAATTTTATACGGCGTTGTGTAAGAGATGGCTCATCAGCCTCGACGTAGAGACTGTCAACAGGAAACGTTCGAAAAGACCCAAGACAAAGTCTTAGGCCTTGGTGGTGGACAGAATCAAGTACATGTAGTTTTAGGCTGCTTTTGCAGGCTCCACCATAGACAATGGAGCCATAATCAAGTACGGAACGGACCAGTGATCGATAAAGATGGAGTAGGGTAGATTGATCTCCCCTATCCGATTTAGAATTTGAAACGACTTTGAACAAGTCAAGTGCCTTCAGGCATTAAGTTTTAAGGGACTTAATATGTGGCAGAAACGTTAAGTGTGAGTCAAAAATTAAACCCAAGAACTTAGCCTCCTTAACAACTTTGATGGGAGTGCCATCTAGAGATAGTTCAGGGTCTTTATGCGGTTTGTATTTACGGCAGAAATGTATGCAATTAGTTTTGGATTTAGAAAATGTAAAGCCGTTTTCAAGACACCATATATTTATCTTGTTTAAACACAACTGCAATTGCCGTTCAATAGTATGCATATTTTTACCACGACAAGAAATGTTAAAATCATCCACAAATAACGATCCATCTATTGAATCGTTTAAAACTGTTGATAAACTATTTATCTTTATACTAAATAGTGTGACAGACAAAATACTGCCTTGAGGAACACCCTGATCCTGATTGTAATGATCAGACAGGGTTGAACCCACGCGGACTTGAAATTGTCTGTCATTTAAAAAGTTGGCTGTAAATTGAGGCAAGCGGCCTCGCGATCCGAAGCCATGTTAATCTCTTAAAATGCCATATGTCCACGTAGTGTCATATGCCTTTCCAAGATAAAAAAGGAGAGACACAGCGTGTTGTTTATTAATTAGTTCGGTTTTACAAATGATTCCAAACGCACTAAGTGATCGACAGTACTTCTGTTTTTACGGAAACCACATGGTATATCTGTTAAAAGGTTATTTGTTAAAAGTCGATTATTTATCATTCGTTCCATGGTTTTGCAAACACAGTTAGTTAGTGAAATAGGTCGATAATTTGACGGATCTGTATGATCACGTCCAGGTTTAGGTATTGGTACAACTATAGCGTCCCGCCATGAGGAAGGAAATTCCCCTGACGTCCAAATATCATCAAAAATATGTAAGAGCGTCTCTAAACATGATTCTGGTAAGTGCTTCAGGAGTTGATAATGTATGTTATCAGCTCCTGTAGCAGTATCGTGAGCTTGATCAAGAGCAGTATGGAGTTCATGAATAGAAAATGTTTCATTATAATCTTCCCTATTATCTGAATGGAAATTAATAGTTTTCTTTTCTTCTTGTTTTTGATATTGTTGGAATTTAGGCACATAATTAGAAGAGGAAGAGTCTTTAGCGAGAGTTTCACCCAGTTTATTTGCAATATCTGATTTATCGGTAAGTAATTGATCTCCATGTTTAAGATGATGGACACTAGATTTAGTACCTTTACCTTTAATTTTCTGGACCATGTTCCATACCTTGGACATGGGCGTTCGTGAATTTATTTTGGATACATAAGTTTGCCAAGATTGGCGTTTATTCTGTTTAAAGGTACGCCGCGCTTTAGCATTTAAAATTTTAAATTTATGTAAATTGTGCACCATAGGATGGCGACGGAAATAATGTTCAGCTTGTTTTCCTTGCCTTCCTAGCTTGCTTGCATTCATCGATGAACCATGGTTTCCGAATATGTGGAACCGCAGAGGACTTTGGTATACACTCGTCAGCTATGATATTCAGTTCATAAGAAAAGTATTTAATAGGATCAGGAACATCAATAAAAAGTTCAGGTTTAAGTTTGGCAGAACAGAGAGTTTCATATAAAGGCCAGTTAGCCTTTTTAAAATTCCATCTTGATGATGGAGGAACATCAGATGGGTTTACAGGTTTGAGTATTGTGGGAAAATGGTCACTTCCACAGAGGTCGTCGTGGACTGACCATTCAAACTCATTCAATAGGTTAGAATCAGTAATTGACAAATCAAGAGCTGAATAAGTTCCTGTGCCAGGGTGTAAATATGTGTTTGAACAATCATTATATATGCATAAATCATTGTTTGAAATAAACTCCTCCAGTATTTTACCTTTAGCGTTAAGAGTTGTACCACCCAGCGATACCCGCAGGGTGGGAAGTTGATTGTAAAAGTGTTGGAATATCAGCCTGCAGAGCTAAGATGGCGGAATATACAGCGAGCTGAGAGTAAAAGCAACGGCAGAGTTGAAACGGCTTGAAGATTAGTTTTAAGCAAAACAGGGCTTTGGAGTACATTATGACTTACAAGGATGGAAGATCCTCCCGTAGCCCTATCACCCGGGGGAGAAAAGAATGATATGCATTGAACTGACGTAAACTGACATTATCTGTCTGCTTTAGATATGTTTCTTGCAGACAGAATGCTGATGGACTAAAGTCCTGGTCCAATAGTAGTAAGTCGTTAAAGTTGGTCTTCAGTCTTCGACAATTCCACTGTATAATATTGTTTAGGTAAGCTATCTTTTGGGTGGAATGATTGGGGATCTACCCTGTACCTTCTTAGAGGGCGATATGCTATGCGCCCGTGGCTCGATATTTTCAGCCACATCCATTCTTTCCAGAGATCCAAACTGGATCTGATTATCTGACCCCTTTGAAATTCTATCACTTAGATATCCTTTCGAAGATTCAGTTCTTGGTTTGGTTTGCTTCATATTTCTGTGAGACTTTGGGTTTTTTTGTGCTGGTGATTGATTCTGCGTGAGAGACGATGATTGGTCTTGTGATAGAGTCTGTATGTCAGAAAGTGAATCCGATCTTCGTGTTGATTGTTCATTTGAGTAAATTTGAGGTGCTTCAGAGTTCAACGAAGTCAAGTCTGTCTGGCAGTCTATAGATGATGTCTAAACTGTGGGGGTTATTTCAGGGGCTATCTGAACGATAGACGCATATGTTCCTGTGCCTTCCCGATATTGAACAAGTTTCTTTGCATAAAAAAAACTGATGTTTCTGGAAAATTTAATTTCATTTATTTCCATCTGTTGTTTCCAGATAGGACAGTCTTTGGAGTACGACGGGTGACTCCCTGAACAGTTGGTACATTTTTTAACATCATTGTCACAGTCTTCCGTTGTATGAGTTTGCTCACTGCAGTGAGCACATGTGACAGATCGTGTACACATATTGACGCCATGGACATATTTTTGGCATTTGAAACACCTCAGCGGGCTGGGAATAAAAGTGTCAACTTTGATATTGCAGTAACCTTCTTTAATTGTTGTTGGGGCAGTCGGTGTTGAAAATGAAAAAAGGTATGTACTAGTAGGTTGTGTTTGTGAGTTCTTTCGTGTGGAGAACCGTTAAACATACATTACACCGTGATTTCGCATCTCAAACACTATTTCAGCTTCAGTCATATCAGTAAACAACTGATCCCTGTCTCGAACAATGCCTTTACTGGTATTGAGTGTTCTATGAGCTGTAACTGAAACAGGAACACCGACAAACGAAACTATTGACATGAGGTTGTTGGGTTGTTGCTTCCTGTTGCATTCTATTAGCAAAGAACCTGATAGCAATCGTCTGACGTTTTTAACCTCGCCACCTATGCCTTGAACACCCTTAGATATTGCAAAAGGGTTCAATTTGAGAGGTGTTTTGTCAACTGTCTAAATCACTAGAAACTGTGGCCAATGTTCTACAGGCGTTAAAGGTCGTTGCTCATCTTCATTATCCAGTGGACGTTTGTTTTTTTTGAAGGGTTTGGTAGTCCATGTTTGTTGGTAATATGGCTCATCATCCGAGCTCCCCACCCACCATGGAGTATCATAAAGACAATGCTAATAACAAGTGGATGTCCTACTTGTAGCACCAAAGATACCCGGATGATATACTCCAGCAGTAAAACTAAAAGATTACTTTTTCCACCAGATTGGCCCATGAGCCACCGCCTTCTGGGCATAAGACTCTAGGCAAAGGTCATAATAAACAAGTCAAATGCTGTTCTATAAACAAAGGGTGCCAAGACCAAAATTTATACAATTCCAAAGAAAATTTTGTGCAGTTACAAAAAATCCATGCACAGGGCCTGGCATGACCAGACGATTGATTGAACCGGGCCCATTCAACCACCCGTCGAGATGAAGTAAGGGGCGAAGTGGTGTGTTGGGCAAAGGAACACTATTCCTGGAACCAGTGCCCTCAGCCACCAGACTCCCGTCCTCCACCGACACAGGGGTGCAACCCACGGCAAACGGGTTGGTGGACCAAATATATCCCCGGGTCCTCAACGGGGGGTTGAAGAGCGCTTAGCATTACCCAGCACCCACCACGAGGAGGTGGCTCTTCACGGGTGCCCCGTTTTCCTATCACATAAAAAACTATAGCTGTATCTGGAGTTGGAGTTGGATAGGTAATGGGGTACATTCAGTTATATTTTGATCATAGTCATGTGATTTTCCATATCCAGTAGATAGCAGGCATCATGCAGATCTTGTAATACCATCATCACTTGAGATCATCATGCCTATTGCATCACCATGGTCGACCCCATGCAAATTGGAAGAATAGATATGGACGTTATATTGAAATGATATATGTCAAATGAATAGAAATAATTAATAGAAATAATAATAATATTCTTCTTTATTATTATAACCTTTTTGAAAGCACATACATTGTTAAAAATACATGGTTGAATTAATCAGTTATGTGTTACAAATTTGTTAGATCTATGTGTTATAAATTCTTTAATGTGGTAAACAACAATTTTTCTTGTTACCATTACTCGGTTTTCAGTTTATTTCCAGCATACAACAGGAGAAAATGGGACCAAACCATCGAATTATACGTCATCAAATATGCTAAAATAAAGATGCTAACTGTATTCAATCAATGTGGTCGTTCAGATCCATGTTTTATGTGTACGATTTCGAGACAATAGCGAGCTGACACGAAATATCAACACACATGTCGGTGTAGAAAATTGGGTCTTTGTTATTGTTTACATTGTGTAACGATTTTCGTGTCTCGTAACTGCTGAAATAACGTTTTCGTACACTGAAAGATTTGCGGAAACTGTCGATGTTTACCGAAGAGAGGCCAGACGTTTGTTCAAATCAGGGGGTAGTGGTTATGCGAGGGTCCATGTTCAAACATTAAAAGCAGGTAGGCAAATTGAATACGATGAGCTGCAAGTTAAATGAATAACCTACAAGCTCAACTTATTTTTTTGTGAAAAACGTAAGTTTTGATTCAACCGCATGTTCAAATAGTCGGGCTCTCCTGTTTTCGATCAGGTTTTGAGTATCGCGAGTGTCCCCCGTTGTGTATGTTATGTAATGAATGTAGTGCTGGAATTTTCTTAAAACTTCATTTATTCTCCGATCTCGTTCAAATTTGAAATATAGGTTAATCATAACATATTAAAACAATATACGATTGCAAAATCCTAGATTTTTATCTTTAAAAATTATTGTCCAAACAGTGATTCGAACCTCTGTGCATTGCATTGCCTTGCAACTGCTGACTGCGATTCACCAGCTTCCAAACCACCTATCGCTTTGTTGGGCTGAGCTTCGTAAGCCCAGGCATAACGTCACTTCAAGATTTATGTTGGCAACTGCCGCTAAAACAATCAGACCCCCTGGTTCTTATTGCAAATATTGCACGGATTGTGCAAGCAAAAGAAAGCACATGAATCGTATCACATTTATGTTTCATTACCTTTATTTAAAAAACAACAACCAGATTTGGTTGCGTTTTGGTTTTCAATGGCAATGGCTTCAAACTCGGAAATGGTTGGATGGAACGTTCACCATAGACATACTGATTAGACACACACTTTCGAAACATTACATGGAAAAATGCCGGCAATGCATTTCTTTTTCTGAGTGGAGTATTTGTTATATGTGTTCTTATCTGTTCTTGCCATCAGTGTACACTTGTAATTTGTTCACAAATAACACTGAGATATGAAAGTTAGGTCGTGTTTTCATTTAATCATTTCAGTAATACTAAACATTGTTCATCCGTTTTAGACTATGGCTGTTGTCCAGGAAGACCGAACATTCACACATTCAAGTGGAGCATCACTAAACTACGGAACCGCCGCTGACTGTTACTCTGAGTCTTATCAACCCTGTGGCCCAGTGGGCACATTCAGTATAAACACCCAAGGAACTGGAATTGTCATTGATAAGAACGTAAGTGCTTATGTTTAAAAAATCTTCATTATAGTTACATTGGTTTGGGTTGGTTGCTGGGCGATTTAACGCAACACTCAGCAATATTCCAGCTATATCGGCGGCGGTCTGTAAATAATCGAGTCTCAGACTAGAAAACAATTCACTGATCAACAGCATGAGCATCGATCTACGCAATTGTGATACGATGATATGTGTCAACACAACGAGCTTGATCCCATTAGTCGCCCTTTTGACAAGCGCGGTATATCTAATGTCTTCGGGTTAATTTGTAAGCAACCCCAAACAATTAGGAGATAAACGTTACCGTGTTCGGCTTCAAATGAAATTTAGAGACTATCAATTCGGTCTAACATTCATCTAATTTCCAAACACAGTATGTTTATCTCCATTCTACCATAACCGATTTAACATCGAACTTCCTCGTCCTGCGGAAGACACTGCGTAATCCGGCATGGGACGAGAGGCGAATTGAACTCGTCTGTGTGCCGTTCGTATTTTTTTTAACATGGCAACATAAAAAATATTCTGTCTAAAGAAAACAAACTACTGTTTATTCAATGCAATAATGTAACACCTAAGAGCTTGGTTTCTATAATCATAACTCCACACGACCGAAACGAGCCTATTGTTTTGTGTGTCGTGTTACTGTGCTCCCCTAGCCACAATAAAATGGAATCGTCTGGCCTACTTATTTTCTTGGAAGTAGACAGTTACGCAAGAGTTTGAAATGGCGGACGAGCCAGTGTTTACATTTTGCGAAAGGTTGAAATTCGAAGTGACAGTGGAAAATACTTGACTGACTGTCGAACCTGAACCCTGCAGAATCGAAGAATACATCCTTTTCTGATCGACCTATGACCTGTAACTCATCAAAGACTGTTGATTTTTATGACCGGTGAGTGTCGATAATGATTTCACGTACGTGCCTCCACCCCGGCATGCGACGAAAGAGTAACAGTGCTGCTTTGTGTACATGCGACTAACGTGGGATTCCTTGGAACATTGTTCTCATCATAAGGACTGGATTTTGGCCAAGCTTTTCAAAGTGTACGAACATAGCATTGACAGCCGTGCGGGGAAGGTGGCAGAGACCGGAATTCTCGTGGTTCAATTTTTTGACATTTTGAACGATGCAACGGGACATAATGGAATATGAGTGGCATACATTTTTTGTTTCGCCTGACCGTTATCTTGCGAATTTTCCATTCTAAACGGAAACAAATATACCATTTACCAGGTAGGTAAATGTTTACGAACGTTTTGCTGCACAAATTGGGATAGATAGGGATGTATTTTTACAAGGTTTTCTGATTTATATGTTAGATATTGTTTGTTTATGTTTGGAGCTGTGTATTGTAATTGAGTTTGAATATTTTTATAATGGAAGATAATAATTATGAAAATGAGGTTCCCTAATAATTGTGGAGGAGAAATCGTATAATTGTATTTTTCGAGTTTTAATAAATGTTTCATCAGCATTTCGATCACGACGTGTCCCATGTTGGTGGCCAAAAATTGTGCGGCAGTGTTGAGGAGTGAAGTGCCGTGAAATCAGACGATTTTCAAAATTGATACCGCAGACAGGTCACGTACCATGTTGACAGGCCAAGGCAGCTTCGGATGCACTCAAGACCGCAGACTCGTACCACCAAGGAGCGGCAGACCGCGACTTACCACTGTAAATGAAGATCGGTACATGCGCTTGTTGCATTTACGTAATCGCAACGGCAGCAACATCATTGAATCATGTGGTCTGTCGAAGAACAGCTACCAGACGACTGCAACATTATGGTATTCGTGCTTATCGACCTTTCCGGCTCTTGTGGGGCCGTACTGTGCAGCACTGGCAGAATCGAAATTGGCAACGAATTCTTTTTACTGATGAAAGCCGTTTCCAGTTATTCAGAGCAGATGGCCGGGTTCGAGTCTACCGCCATAGAGGTGAGAGAACAGCACCTTGTTATTCAAGAGACAGTTCCATTTGGTGGAGTCAGTGTTTTGGTATGGGGTGGCATACGCACTGATTTTACGTCACAGCTTCTTGTTTTACATTGATGTTATGTTACAGCGTTACATTGATCAGATTTTACGTCCTGCTCTACTCCCGTTCCTACAGCAACATCGACGTGTGATGTTCCAGCAAGATAACACCAGACCCCATATACTACCAGGATTGTTCAGAACCTTCTTCAGCTGAATAATGTTATAATGTTCTACCATGGCCAGTTCGATCTCTTGACCTCTCACCAATTGAACACTTGTGGGACCACCTAGACCGGCATATTCGTGCGTGTAACCCACCTCCTGCCAATCGACAAGCTTTGGTGACCGCAATCATACAGGAATGGCAGGCTATTCCAAACAACGTTATTCAGCTATTGATTAACTCTGTTCGACATCGTGTTCATGCATGCATCGATGCCTTTGGAGGTCATATCCATTACTGACACTGAATGTGGTATGATAATGACTCATCTGACAAATGTTCAAGTCATTTCACCATGCTGTGATGAGTGTTGTCGAAAACCCCGTTTAAAGTTCAGTACATTTCTCCTGTCAAAAAACATTATGTACTTTTTAAAAAATATCCTTTCACAAAAGAACAGGTTGAAAAATGAATTACATATCTATTGACATTTTCTTCTGGTTATCTTTTGCCAGAGACGAATTTGTTTTGGTATAGTTTCTTTTGCCCGTCAGTTTATATGTGTATGTGTCTGTATTTGAGTGTATGTGAACGGTGTAATAGTATCTATCTTTATGAAGTTTGGGTATAGAGTACAAAATGCAAAAGGCGTGTCTGTGGGTTTACAATCACGTCAGTAGTACTGATGCAAGGGTTTGGTTCAGTTAACATAATGAAGTTACATATGGCGTTTGAAATGACATACAAAATGAGAAGTTAATGTGATAGTGACTACAACTACGAAGAGCATATTTTAGTTTCTTAACTTTCCAAAGTAATCTTTGCTCTTTTGAAAATTAAACGTAAAATATCCATGAAGATTCTCGTGACAATTTGATCACAGATTCATCAATCCTAAAGAGACATGGATGAATCAAAGAACTTATCGCAGGTGTGTGTAAAATATTAAGACATTATTACATACTGATGCATTTCCTTTTTTTAGCTGAAGTGGGCTGGCCATGGGTATGAATATCATGTTCCGTCTGTAACGAGGTCTGCAGATGGTGTACGAATCGACCTCCTGTGTGGGGGGTGGTGTGGGAACTGCAGCCCAGTCGGACCAATGCTTCTTCACAAGAATCTTAATGAAGGTACTAACATCATTATTTTGTAAAGAAACCAAATGTGTACACATTAAAACCCAAACCCATAAAATCGCCAACAAAGGAAATGTTACAACGAAAATATGTGGGGTAACTATATATGTATCTACTGTACACACAGATGAAGAAATAAGAACTGAACTCACCAGCCATCCAACTCCATCACCGCGTAAAAAGTATGGCATTGCCAACTACAACCTGATTATAGGGTGCCCTTTTCCATGTCTGTCCGCTGCTAGAGATGGGACACTATAGCGACTGCTTCTCTTTTGTTACATTGCTCCACCTGACAATACAGAATGACGTCTTTGTCACACAACTAACGTGACAATGCCATCGGGCGTCTGAATGAAGACTTAACCTGGCAGCATGCTGCTGGTGCCACACATGCACCAGCATGAGTGAGTGAGTGAGTTGGGTTTTACTCCGCTTGTAGCATATATAAAGGGGGTGAAATGGGATTCGAACCCACGATAATAAACTCCTGAAGGGCTCAAGCGAGGCAACTCTCTACGTCCCTTTCTAATTTATGAGATATAAACAGGGGATAGTCCTGAAGTACATTTGTATATCTTAGTGGTAACATTCAAGTGAAAGAGTTCATTTTCTAAGAGAAAGCGTAGGTCAAGTAAGTGAGTAAGTATATGGTTTTACGCCGCTTTAGCATTATTCCAGCAATACCACGACCAGGGACACCAGAAACGGGCTTCACAATTGTAACCACGAGAGGAATAGAACCTGAGCCTTCGACGTGACGAGCAAACGCTTTAACTACTTGGCTATAGCTACTCCACCGTTCCTTCACCAGCATGCGACGCACCACCACGGCATGTGTGTCTGTGAAAAGTTCAGGAAGAGAAAAATTCCTAAGAACTATCATCTCTGCTCAGGACGACTACATATACTCGTTCAAATGAAGGTTTTGGTATGGACACAAATAGAATCGGCAAAAATTATTATTTTAATGAAAGTTATGCAATAACGATCAAGGATGAATATGAGGTGGTCACATCTGCGAATGAGTTAACTTGTTCATTTCCTTAAAAGTCAGTTATCATTTGATAAAGTCACAGAATCGCAAGGGTTTCAATGAAGCATAAGCCTTAAACGGACATCGTCTCTACATCACTGTCTCGTGGACCTGGGCACGAGGCCTGCTAATGCCGGATATATTGCTTGCCACTCAACTTACAGGCTTTGGAATAGTTGTTGCTGAGGATGATGATTGTTTTGCAAATCTGAGCTAGGTCTGTGGAATGGGCTGTCCATTCTAGTAATCCCATTTTGGTTGACAGAGTTACTTTTGTTTGATTGGTGTTAAACATCGCCCTCAACAATATTCCAGCTGTATCACGACTGTGCGCGAGTCAGGACAAGACAGTCCAGTGATTAACATTATCTGTAGTGTACCGGAATACCACGACCTGTGTCATCGTAGTCAGCTTGTTTAAAAACCCGATCCCGTTATTCGCCTCGTATGACATAGATGGGGTTGCTAAAGATCAAATCCAACCCGGATATTCACTGGTATACAAAGCCAGTAATCATACGGGTTTGGTGAGACCAAGGTACATCGCCCTCTACTGCTGTTATACCAGCTGCAATGGCGACCAAAGCGGGGAGAACAAATATCAGTTATTCTAAAGAATCTCCCCGAATATCTGTGACATTTGCATTGAGATGATTTTGAGGATTTTCCACCTATATGTGTTCTGTCTGGAACGATATCGATCCTTGACGCCTAAAGGGGGTGAAATGGGACTCGCTAGTGTAAATATAGCCACTTGCTTCACTTGACCAAAACGCAGCTGTTCACATGCATGATATTTGCACATGCTTTTCAGCAATTTGATGCATGATCCTCGTACCGTTTGCAGTTGGTTCCCCCAAGTTAGTATAGATGGTGCTCTTTGAAGCCGTCTCTGATGTGTATTCCAACTTGTAGCCACGCCACCTGCTGGCGTTTTTTGTGCCATTGTGATTAAACCATGCAAAGATGGGATTCAGGAGTGTCAACCTTACACCCCTATGTACAGCATTTCAACACACATCATGGATATTGTGTACATTGTTGCTTTTGTGTTATGCATTCCTCCTTATCCTAACGCCTGACACATTTGAACCAAAACCTGATCTTTGGACCAGCATCCCACACACAACCAAAATGTTAGCCAGAGAAATACTATGTTGGATCTTGAGGCGCGTGGTGTCAAGAGTTTGTTAGCTTGTCTATAGCCTTTATGTTGTGGTTATTTCAGCTACATGAATGTAGTATGGTACAGTATGTGTGTGTCCCAATACTGAGAGTATGGAATCCATCACCTTTGTGATTGGTTTGCAAAAGTTACCACTACGTACTGTCGATTGCATTGAGTGAATGCGTTTGTTTGTATGCATGTTTTAACGCCGCATACAGCAATATTCGATCTATGTGGCGGCGGTCTTTAAACAATGGAGTCTGGACCAGACAATCCCGTAATCAACAACATGAGCATCATTCTACGCAACTGGAATACGATGACATTTGTAAACCAACCTGATCCCATTTGTCGTCTGTTACGACAAGCATGGGTTGCCGAAGCCCAATTCTAGCGTTGATCTTCACGGGTTCAGTGCTTGTAACGACCCTTCTTGATCAGGTCCTAAATAACGCTCAACGTCCTCAGTATTCATTCATCACCCTTTTCGAACCTCCAAGAAGACCTGTCCCCCCCTCGATGATTGTAATGTGCGAAAATACGACAACCAATCATAATGCGGGTAATCATTGCGGTGCTTTTGATGAAAATAATAGTACTTAAATCGTTTATGGTATTATGTCATTGTTTAAGCAATCTTGAAAAAAAATATATCAATTTGAAAGTACAAACAACGTAGCTAACAGAATTGTGTTGCCCCATGTGTAGTTTTTTTTAGAAAGGATAATGCCATGGACGGTGAAGATTCAAATACACGCACGTGCGTTTGTTTACATGGCGGCTCTGATGGGTCCAATGTTGAATGTATTTCCCACAATCTTGTTTTGGAGATTGTGCGTACGGTTTTAAACATTTTAAGGAAATATAATTATAAATCACTACGACTTTCAAAACAATAATATTATATCTATACATAACTAGTCAACTTTAATCTTTATCATTAGGCTTAGATTTCCCATCTCTTGGGATATTTCAGTCTGACGTTTTTGGGGTCATTCATATATTTTTCAGCGTACTCTTTTTAACATTCCATCGGGGGTTTTGCAACAAGGTTACAAGAATGTTCAGTTTGAGAAATATTGTGACGTCATTTTTGAGTATCTGCTTGGGAATGTAATATAGCTCAAATTTTGTTATTTGCATATTCAATAAAACAAATCCCATTGATATTCTTAAACCCCCTTTTCAGAAAATTACATCTGGAAATATAAGTGGACAGCTAGTAGTAATTACGTTAGAATATGACTTTAACAAATATTTTTTTTCCTTCTTCAAATAAATATAAACCAAAAACCGCGATACAATGTACGAGTACTTCGGTAATATTAAGTAACAAGAATAGCGTTACTGTTCTTGATTATAGTAGTTCTGATGTTCATGTGCCAATATGAAATCCTTCCAAGGGGGGACACTGGTCATTATTCGGCTTGTCCCGGAATAACAGTAGTCGGTCACGAATGCCTCAGTATTGTGATGGACACTGTGTTTGGTCATTGATTTCATACATGAGAATTCAGGAGCGGAAGGGTAGCCTTGTGGCTGCCCGGATTCGATTCCCCACTAGGGTATAATGTGTGAAGCCTATTTCTTCTGTAGACCCGTGAAGATCCGGGGTAGAATAGGTCTTCAGCAACCCATGTGCTTGCCATAAAAGGCGACTATGTTTGTCGTAAGAGGCGACTAACGGGATCGGGTGGTCAGTTTCACTTACTTGGTTCACACATGTCATCGGTTCCCAATTGCGCAGATCGATGCTCATGATGTTGATCACTGGATTGTCTGGTCCAGACTCGATTATTTACAGACCGCCGCCATATAGCTGGGATATTGCTGAGTGCGGCGTAAAACTAAACTCCCTCACTCACTATTTCTTCTGTCCCCCCGCCATGATATTGTTGGAATATTGCTAAAAGCGGCGTAAAACCAAACTCACTCACTCACTCACTCACTCACTCACTCACTCGCACGAGAATCCCGTCAGTGACGAATAACATAATCTGATATGAAGGGCAGATCCTACCTACCGTTGGTCCTAAAGTCATCAGTTGTAGGCATATGCGATTTGTCAATGTAGCTAAGTGATCTATAGTTCACAGTTTGTACACAGCTTGTTTATTCCCAGAAGAACCCACAAACGGTCTATACAGTCGGTGTACAGGGTCATTATGTATTTGACTAAACGATATGTTTGAGTTTCAAAATTGGGACCAGTGACAGTCGCGAAGGGACGATACATGACTTCAGTTGTATGTACTATGTCGTCTATTTTTCAGAATTGGCAAGAGAAGGCGCTGTGTTTGTGAAGGAGAAGTCATGCTGCCTATAGCAGACAGTGCAATCGCCAGTCAACCACAACCGTCGTCTTGTGTATAATTAAGTAGACTTTGTTGTAAATTTGTTTGTTGTAGTTGTGTGGTTGTTGTCATGGCAAATGAATAAAGAGCTAGTAAAATGTAAAATGTCAGATAGTAACAAAAGCTGACACACGCTGATGAACAGAGGTAAAATTCCACAGCCCTGAAGAAGATATGCATAAGAAATGATTTGTAAATTAGCATCCAGACAGCTTGTTCAACTTGTAACTGTGTTGTAGATTTGTTTGTTGTAGTAGTTTGTTTGCTGTCATGGCAAATGATTGAAGTACCAGTAAAATGTAAAATATCACATAGTAACAAGGGTTGGTGGCAACACGCACGTTGATGAACACAGGTAGAATTTATCACATGTTTTGAGGTGATTTGTATGTTAGCATCCAATCAGCTTGTTTAGCTTTCAACAGTAACCAGTCAGACGTTTTAATCATGTTAATCCTTACCGTAGATGTTGCTTCACTTGTGTGCTAGTTATTTTCACTTTGCATCTTGCAGTAATAGGTGCTACTTGTTAACCATTACCTTTTATTGACAATGCTAATCTGCTTCTTATCACAATACAAAATGAATTCGTATGTCTCAGTCGCTTTTAGCAATGGACAAGAGGGTGTTATCCATAAAGTTCTTAGACTATATTTCCTTGCTGAGAGACGGAGACAGGCCTCTCACAAGACATCTGACAAGGACCAAATTCTGATAATTCATCAGTGCGCCACTGTATTTCCTATGTATAATTTTGTTGACAATGCTAATCTGCTTCTTATCACAATACAAAATGAATTCGTATCTCTCAGTCGCATTTTGCACTAGACAAGAAGGTGTTTTCCATCAAGTTCTATGTTTCCTGGCTGAGAGACGGAGGTTGACCTCTCACAAGACATCCGACAAGGACCAAATTCTGATAATTCATCAGTGCGCCACTTTTAATTGTTGGGCCCATCACTGCTGCAGACACTTATTTGACCAATATGTAGAGATAGGCCTCTCACAAGACATACGACAAGGACCAAATTTTGGTAATTCATCAGTTTATGATATTATGGACCATACTGACACTTTCCAAAGTCCGGTCTTAGAATTACTAATTGATTTTGACAAAGCATTTGACTCTCAAAAGAAATTATCTTTGTAGTGTTCAAAAAAAATTCAAATTTGGCCCATGCATAATAGATTGGATTACCACTTTCTATAACGACATTGAATCAAGAGTCCCATCTTAGGTATTCTCATTAGAACTAATGCCAGGATAAAGGAGTTAAACATAGGAAATATAGAGTAATTATTGTCTCAGTTTTTCTGATGATACGTCAATGACCCTTGATGGATCTGAACAATGTTTATACGATGTCATAAAACCCTGCAATTATTCGCACGCTTTTCTGGTCTAAAGGTTAATATAGAAAAAATAAGATTAATATTGATAGGATCCAAGAAACGATATCGATCTCGTATCAACTTTGTAAGGAGTGGAACTTTGACTGGTCTCACACCGATTTCAAACTGTAAGGAATAAACTTTAATATGGATAACATGAGCACATTAAATTATGAAGAAAGGTTCCTACAAATAAAACACTTAATGAACATCTGGTTAGCAAGAAATCTTACACCTTATGGCAGAATCACAGTTTTAAAATCCCTCCTCGTGCCCAAGTATATGATACGTTAGTTGATTCATGCTTTGTGCTGTGATAAGTCGGAACACGTCACTGGTTCGCACTACTCTGACTGGAAATGTTTCAACTCGATCGCAAATACATGTACTCCAAGTATGGAATTAAGATGATTGCAGTACAGAACCATTCACAGAATATTGCCAATCAGATATTTCATCTACAAAATCAACTATGTGGACACCCCTAAGTGTACCTTTTGCAACGATTATGACGAAACAATTTATCATATCTCCTGGGAGTGTGACAAGGTGGAAAGCATATGGTGTGAAATGAAAATATGTAACAATGTTCTTGACTCTGTACAATTATACTGAAGTATTATCGACCTTACTTGTATGTATTGAACTGTATACTTTTACATGTCAACCTGTATGTATACCTGAAAAAAGCGAGATAAAAAAAAATATTCTAGGGCTCATTACTACTGTACTGGTCTTATTTGCCCAATATGTAGTGCCTTGTTTGATTGATAACCGAAACCTGTTTGTTTCAATATGGTATATTAATTCATTCTATTGTATGGTCATGTACTGATTTCAAGATCGATTTCTGAATACACCTTTGCATTTCAATTTCAAAATAAAATAAAAACAACAAAAGGTTCATTTTTGGCAGCATATAAACATTTCATGTGATTTGAAGGATCCATAAATTTGTAAGCAATTCAACAGTTAACCCGTTCGCGTTGAACTCTCATGTTTTGTTAGCTACCATCACATGTTCATTTGCTATCTCAAATATTTTATATTATAGGTTCATGTCCGCTGTAAGAGTGGAAAATGACACGTAATCTATTTGAAAACTGAAATGATGAAATCACTGGTTTTACCTCTAGATTATATGTCACAATGGGATTTTGTTTTGTGATGCAAAAACTTAATAATCATATTATATATTTTCAGGCCAACCTCAGTATCCGTCAATGTAGAATGTGCGCATCTCTGATTGGTCGTTAAGCTATTTTTTTTCTTTCAAATACTTAAATGGGCTGTGATTTCTTGGACAGGATGTTGCTTTTGATACATGTTTATTGTTGTATTTTCCCAATGGAAACTCGGATGATTTCCTGAAATCTCGACTTGTTCGAGACATATGCTGCACTAACCTCATTCTCATTTGCCGCCTTTAATGATGGTCAAAGGATGAATTGTCTTGGAATTAATCAGGAATGCGTTCGCATTGGTTATGGAGGCGATAGGTTTACACAACGGGCGTATATGTTAGCGTCAATGTGTAGCATGACTGAAATATGTATTTAGGTAATTCCCAAACACCTAAATATATCACTTCCTTTTCAAATTGAGTGAAAAAATGTATTTATGTTATCATGATAACAGTTCCAAACATTTTGACGTTTCATCATCCAGGAACTGAATCGATAGGATTAAAAGTATACGATGGGATTAAACGATACCAAACAACGTACATCTGTATATTTTGGCTTTTAATCATGGCATACTCTTTGGTGTTTTTAAGCCCTTTTGAATTTCTTGAAACATTTTGATCATTCTGAAATAAAACTGAACTCAATTTGCAGAGAATATTGAAATCGTTTGAAACTTGCCTCAGTGATTAACGTTTAATGCACACTGATTGTGACATATACAAGCCTACAAACGAAAAGGCGAGTGTCGCATGGAACTTTCCAACGATAACATTGAAGATTTGGTTGATGTTTAACATCACACTCAGAAACATTCCAGCTGTACGGTTTGCAAATAATCGAGTTTGGACCTAACAATCCAGTGATCAACATCATGATCATCTATCTACACAACTGGGATGCGATGACATGTGTCAACCAAATCTACCCAATCCACCCGAGCCTGACCATCCCATCCAGTTAGTCGCCTCTTACGACAAGTATTGGTTGCTGAAGACCAATTGTAACTCGGATCTTCACGGGTTGATAACACAGAGGAACAAGAATGGTTTAGCATGCTGAAGCAATGAATGAAAATTAAATGTAAATACCGTAAGGAACTGACAACAGTGTGTGATGTGTGTGATAGCAGGCAGTAGCCATTGTTCATGGAATGTATCCGTCAATGTCAACAGAAAAGAGCGATATCCAACGGTGGTCAGGTGCACAAAGAAACATGGTCTATTTGTGACTCAAATGATCATTCCTCTCCTGCTGAAAAGTACTGCACGCTGTCCATATTACATAACATTTAATACATGTAGTTGGTTCTTTCATTGTTGTTTAACGCTGAACCCAGCAATGTTCCAGCTATATGGCGGCGGTTTGTAAATAATCGAGTCTGGACCAGATAATAAATGTAAGTGAATGACGTCAAATACACATGAGCAGTGGTAAGCATCGAAACATGGATGATAAAAAGGAAGTAGTAATGACATGCTATTTACTTACCTTTAAAAATAACGATCGTTGCAGTTTACTGTTTATGAACTGAACTTTATTATTCAAAATGCACGTACACGTATTTGATGCATACAGAAATCAGTACCTGTGCATACAATCGGAAAACGCTTTCACTGTTTGGATACATTTTGTCATCTGTGGTTATACATTCCTTTCGTCTTTCAAAGAAAATATTTTTCTCTTTGTAAATATGTTTCACATTGTAACATAGATATCTTCAACTATCACATGTAACCAACAAATTTCTTGTTTCTTGTCACGCCCAGGGGGTCCTTTCACGAAGCAACGTTTACTAAGGTTAACCTTCACTCCCATTCTTTAACATTGCACTAATGTTACCTTAGTGACTTACGATCACCTTTGTGCTTTGTGAAAGGAGGCCTTATTTGCCTTAGCCAGTAAGTCGACTCCAGCCGACAGTGTTATTCAATCTGAGAAAAACCTCGTAACCATGTAAATGGCTTTGACCGATTGACCAAAGACGAACTGAAGGAAACGTAACTAGCTGCAAACAACAACTGAATAACCTCATTCCACTTTTGTAAGTTCAAAAGCGGTCGATCATGGTCATATTTAAAGAACATCATGAAATCTCACGATGTACCTGTGACTCAAAGTGATATGCTCTGGAATTGACCTTTTACCTAGTTCCCAACTCACACAATGACCTGCGAAATCAACAGGACAGAAGTTGCAACGTAATCAGTCTGAATGTCAGAGATTGTGCTGCTGAAAGGAACCCATAGGCGCAAATATATCCGTAGAACTATAATTACATATACTGCCTAATTGATATATGTATGCAGATGATATCTGTCATATTTGTCACGCTCTGGTTAATATAACATATATGGCTATGTGATTAAGGCATGAGAACAGTAGTTTTTATATAGTTTTCAACATATCATATACATTGTATACTAATCTTATTCTTTTCAATTTTATTCAACCCAGACATAAATGAGGAAACGTCTAAACAGAGTAACACGACAGTTTTTACGTGTTTACGTGCAATCCCTTTCCAGTTACTGGTATGCCTTTACACTAAACGCAGTTTAGACATTATTAAATCACAATATATATAACATCTATCTGAATAGGGAAAAAACATGTTAAACGCCATAAGCAAGAGTGTTAACTAACATTATTACATAATTAGGATGGCTTTTGAACCGTAACCTATAGGTGACGATCCGGAATAGAATTGGTCTCCAACAACTCATGCTTGTCGTGAGAGACGACTAATTGGATCGGGTGGTCAGGCTCGCTGACTTGGTTGACAAATGTCATTTTATCCCAATTGCGTAGATCGATGCTCATGATGTTGATCACTGGATTGTCTGGTCCAGACTCGATTATTTACAGACCGCCGCCATATAGCTGGATAATTGCTGAGTACGGCGTTAAACATCAACCAAATCATCTGTGGTATGGTTGGAAAACGGCGTTAAACAACAAAAGAAGAGGCAGAAGTTGACCCGTAGCCACTAGAGCCTTTCGCGCTTCTGACCCATGTATATGTCCCCACATGGACATAAAGGGTCAAGCCCTTCCTGGAGTGCGTCGTTGTAATATTACAGAATAATAACAGAAGGCGACTTTAGAATACCGCGTAGGTCACTCACTTATTAGTAAAAAGCAGACAGCTTAGCTTGAAACAATACATTAAGACATTGATGCAGGATATATCTGGGAAGATCATTGTCTGCATGAGTCGAATCAAAGACTGCTAGAAGATCTTGGATACAGCAACGATGATGACAGCATCTGGAATAAGTTAGAATACACGGTCACTGGGTTGTAAACAAAAGCATGCATGGTGGGTGATACAGGAAAAGGCATTTTCGCAAACCCAAAAGCTCTCCAGTAGTTGTACATCATCGCCTACAAATAGTCTGACAAATTATATCAAAGCACGAAAGGAGTCTTCAATATGCAACCATAATCCCCATGAGAGGGCAGTCTATATGCACGCCATTAAAAATTGCTTAATTTACCCCCTGATTCAAACGTTGTATATTGGTTAATTTCTAAATTCGCAAACAGTCGCCAACAACTGAAGTAATAGATTATCAAAAATAGAAGAGTGGTGAGTGGGTGAGTGAATGTTGTTTAATGCCGCAATCGCAAATCGTACTACAGAAGAATGTGCAGGATCAAATGAGCAAGAATCCACATGATTGACGTAGAACATCACCCATCAACCATGTGGCAAAACTTGATCATTACAAGAATGAATCCCTCAAAGTATATATATATATATATATATATATATATATATATATATATATATATATATATATATATATATCGCGTTTTTTCTTACTTTGAACATCCATAGAAGCTACCTCTTCATAATATATTTTGAAAAGATGTTTTCAAGCGATTACATGATAACACATTTGTCACGAAGTAGAAATACTTACAAATAGCCACAGAGCCTGTCTTGAAGCTGCTTGCCGAGTCCTTTATAGCAGCTAGGATTACAAATACACACTAAGTCAAAGGATCGAATAATTTGTACATATATTTTAAATCAAGGAATACTCAACAGACCAATTGTCAACTGAACAGGACAAAATTGGCTCAGCCATCGAGAACACAACTTTCCTTCAACCCGTTTCCATCTACTTCCACTACTCCACACAGAAATGTCTCAACACGGTAGTACAAATACTAGGATACAAATGAACGTGGTACGTCTCAAACAAAACCGGAAGTAATAGCGAATGGAATTGATCGTACAACGTGTAGACCACAATGCATTATGGTCGTATAAATAGCTTCACACTTTGAAAGTTACCAAGCTTTTAGTTGTCCACTTTAAAAACACGAAATCAAATATCGTAATGAATGTCATTACAAGTATCATAATATTTGATTAAAATTGATGCTGCGATAATGTATCGTTGGATATTAAGCCATAAGATCTCTTGTATTGCTACATTCGTGGTCCAGTTGCAGACTCACCTGCTCTCTGCTGGCATTCCTTGCCGCTAAATTCTGGCTGGCATCCAGCAGGACATGCGCCGCTCACAGTGTCACATTCGTCTCCATTTAGACAGTAGCCACACTGCCTGCCACATCCTTCCCCATAGGTGCCTTGTGGGCACCTCCGCTTGCATGTTGCACCTCTCCATCCCGCACTGCACCCAGCAGGGCACGCACCTGTACTGGAGGAACATGACTCATTAGACTTACAGTTGCCACACCTGTACTGGCAGCTACTTCCATACAGTCCCTTTGAGCAGCCTGAAATAGATTCACCTCATGAAATATCTAAATCTAAAAAGAAGCTGCGTCATGGACTACAAATGATAATGTCTGAATCTCGTATACGCTCGATGCTACGTGCTAATATATACTAGGCGTCATCAACAAAAGGTCAAATGTAATATAGAATATGTAAAGAAAAGTTTCTCAGACATAATAGAACTGATGTTTAATATGTTGTCATCATAATGTTTAATATGTTGACAAACGTGACACAACGCTGTCTGAGGCTGCTTCATTCTCAAGCCAAAATGGCAACTGAGGGAAATTTGAATTTGACAGCTTGACATGAGCTTCTTGCTGTTACAGATCCCGGATCATGAGCTTCTTGCTGTTACAGATCCCGGATCATGAGCTTCTTGCTGTTACAGATCCCGAAAAGGTGATTACGTTGCTTACTCGAAGCGATTCATGGCTTGCAACGCACCCCATATAAAAACTTCCAAGGAGAAAGTATTATCGGTTTGTAACTTGATAAATATATATCCTATTATGATCATAGCACTTCCGGTATCGACAAAAACTGCATCTCAGTTTACAGCAAAACGTAAATGTTGCTTTGAAAAATATATCAAGCTAACTCAAGTCTAAACACATCCCACAGTCAGCAAAAGTTTATAAAATGGGGCATTCGGTGGAGAGGGTACAAAGCTCATCGTAATTCCCACCATAAGGATTAATAAACTCCATTATTTACAGACCGCAGTCATACACCTCAAATACTGTTGCGTTTGGCAAATACAAACATGCAAACGCGATGCGTCATGTGTCGAAAGAAGCGGGGATAAAATCCATTTAATAGTTTTGTTGACTGTTAGAAAACGTCTTTAGTTCAATATGGCCTCTAACCAAAGCACATTGACACGAATCTAAGATTGATTGATCTATGGCGGCGGTCTGTCAATAATCGAGTCTGGTCCAGGCAATCCAGTGATCAACGTCATGTGCATACGATAAAATGTGTCATCACCCGATCCCGTTAGTCGCCTCTTACAAGCATGGGTTACTGAAGACCAATTCTAACCAGGACATTCACAGGCCTAATCTAAGAACAAGTACCTGGGCATCATGCGATGTTGGCACATACTACTAGTTTGCAGTCTCTCATTTGCAAAACCAATCAGGATCTACATTTTGGAACAAACCTTTTGTGAAACTTGAATGTAGAATCAAATGAAAGATGATGGCAACAAATCGGATATCTAAAAGCAGTTAAAGGGTTTTGATGCAGGAAGAATCAAGACAATTACTGCAAATAACTGCATTGGCTTGAGTCGGAGGAAACGATTGCGGAAGAGAACTAACACAAAACGTCAAATAAGCTATGCACATGTTGAATCCACTATGCCTACCATTTTTATAAGCCCAACGACACACGTTCTGAGCAGTATTCGACACAAAGCCGTTACTGCAACCACTTTACATGATAACTCACCATTAAAAATATACAAGTTTGAATCAATCTAGCAGCCATTGAAGATGTATCACAACAATGATAGCATTGAAGTAAAGAAGATGGGCACGAAGTAAGTAAAACAAAGTTTGGAATCATTTGATGAGTCAGGAGGAGTAGACTTTGGCTGTACTGAGAAACTGTCAAAATGCATGTCCAACAGCTTGGTACATGTACGTTCAGGCAACATTGATCGGCATTTGATACCACTGAGCATGACAAGGCTTGAAGTAATCCGTCAGTTGATTTCTGAGGTACTTAGAGTGCATGTATGTATGTATGTATGTGTGTGTGTGTGTGTGTGTGTGTGTGTGTGTGTGTGTGTGTGTGTGTGTGTGTGTGTGTGTGTGTGTGTGTGTGTGTGTGTGTGTGTGTGTGTGTGTGTGTGTGTGTGTGTGTGTGTATGTATGTATGTATGTATGTATGTATGTATATATGTATGTGTATGTTAGTATGTATGTATGTACTGAAACATTACAATATGGCTTTGGGACCAGTATCATGATAGTTCACGATAACCCATGAATCCGCATGTTCGCCTTCAGCAGAGTAAGACATGTTTACATAATTAGCACCCGATCATGGCTTGGACCAATGCACTTACCTTCATTGCAGAAGTTCCCAGAATACCCCTGCGTCACACCCGACCAAGCAGGATCCCGTGGTCTTCTCACACAGAAAATTCCCACCCGATGTACAGTGACCACACACACCTGTACAGCTGACGCCATATCGTCCAATAGCACATCCTGCACAGAAATGTTAATAAATTATGAGGTACATCACCTATAATTTGCTTTTACCTTTGAAATCTTTGACACCTGGAACGGATCTAACAATCACAGTAGAATGGGACAGGTGGCAATAGTAATATGTTAAAGTAGTTAATATGTTAAAGATGTTGTAATACATGCTAATACTTTTACTGTCCTTGAATATTCACCAGATCACCCCCCATATGAACTAGATGTCTTCTGTATTCGAACACATATCCACACTATACCGTCGCGATCTCCAAATATGTACCATCATCACGACAATTTTATAAAGGTGCCATAAACATATCGTCGCTGTACCACCAGTTTTACAATTAGCTACTGTATTCTACAGTTAACTTGGTTTTATTATTCAATACAAATTACTCAAAAGATATTCGTGCGGTAGTACAAGAAAATCGCTATATGAAAACATACCTTGCAGTATGCGAACAATATGCAGTGTTAATAAACATGTACGCTTGACCAACATAGTCAACATACTATGAGCTATACTGTATCTCTTTAGTGTATATTTATGAAGACGTAGTTTCTCTTGCACTCAATCATCATACACGTAGGCATATTGGAAGTTTGTTTACCTGTCTCTATTGAATTTGGAGAGAAGACGTGGATCCCTGTTATCTGGTTGAATGATCCAGAAGAAAGTGTAGCTGTATGGGTATGATTGTCATTTTCAGGGATCACGAGGATGTTCCTGTAAAAAGAACTCTGAATGGAATCTGTGTGCCTGATGAACGTATCATCGTGTCAGTTATCAGCGTATCCTTTCACAAATGAATGAATGATTGTTTGGTTTGGTTTCTGTTTTAACGCCGCATTCAGCAGTATTCCAGGTATATGGCGGCGGTCTGTAAATAATCGAATCTGGATCAGACAATCCAGTGATAAACAGGCTGAGCATCGACCTATGCAATTGGGATACGATGACATGTTCAATCAAGTCAGCGAGCCTGGCCACCCGATCTCGTTAGTCGCCTTTTACTACAAGCATGGATTGCTGAAGATCAATTCTAACCCGGACATTCACGGGGAATGAATGAATGAATTAATGAAATCGTTTATTTCAGTGTATCAAGCATACAATATGAATGATATGTCACAGTGACAAACATCACATCGTAACGGCCGTGCAATGCAACGCTTTTACTAATGCATATATGTTAGTCTCATCCCTATAATACTGAAATGAAGTTAATCAAGAGAAGAAAGTTCTAATACAAACTAAAGGCTTTCAGTGAGTGAGTTGTGTTGAACGCTACTGTGAACGTTTAGGCCTTTTAACGCTGATCTTCAGCAAAGAGTAATTATTGAAACTGAGGAATTGACAAGAAGTCTCAAATTATGCAGGTAAAATCAAACATAACCTTTTCAACGTAAGCCTTTTATGGCTTATTAAATAATCGAAGAAATGGCCTTGTTTGCATGCTTGTTCTTGGCCATACACATATGCACTGATTATACAAATAGTGTAAGTTGCTATCAAACCTGTTAGTTCTATCAACATCGTAGAGGAGGCCGTTGAAGACCGCTATATCCATGAAGTGAGGCTTTGGTCACTCTGTCCGTGTAATGTGTTTTCCTTTGTGTGCCATCCTTCATGATAGAGTACACGTTCCCTGCTGTATTCGCACCAGTAGAGACTGACTCGGCTCTCACATGATTAAAATCATATCAAGAGAGAGGTATTAAGGATTTTGTGTCCGAGGAAAATATTTCACGATTAAACTTGACACAGATGCATAATTGATACAAATATATGTTATGTTCATATAATTAAAACTCAAATACATGTATATATGTATAACACATTTAAGTGAAAAGTTATCTTATTGTGCATTATTTTTCTAACAGTACGTAGATTAAGATCTGTGAAGTTTGAATGCTAAGTACACAAGTCATTATTGATTTAGGTTACATAAAGGACTATTGTCGGTTACTGCGGCAAAATATGATTACTGGGTCCCCATTCACAAAGCGTTCGTAACTTTTACGACCTGTCGTAACTCTATAGTTTACCATTGGCTTACGAATGTCGTAGCGGAACGAATGCTTTGTGGATCGGGACCCTGAAGTCGATTATTCAATACAAAATGATAGTACTTTTCTTCGAGGTAGATTATAATATCATACACGTAACAGTAACGTATAATCAACGTAGATGTGAGTAAGTATAATCTATGCTGATGATATACTTTTATATTCAATGTGGCTCTAACAGCCTGTGTGTTCCACGATTTACACAAAGATGGAAGAAATTACTTTCTTCCTGGAAAACCATTTGCAGACATAAAATACAATGAAATAGTATATCTGCGATGAACACGTACCTCTGTTACCATTACCGAATTAAAATGATCAATTGAGCGATGATAATTCTACTTTAAGAAGGATCATATTATATGCTCATAAATCTATACTTATACAAGCCTAAATCATATATCTATTTTGCTATTTGTTTTGTAGCTTCAATCCCATATGCTGGGTTGACTTGTCCTGAAATAGTCAACCGGCCTTTCTAATTATTATGAGAAAATTATAACAACTAGTACTTTTAAAACTCCACTGAAACTGAGCACATGAGTAATACAAATTACCTTTATATATTCTCTTTCATTTCCTTTACCATTTTCAAATGTGCTTGCTGTTATCATGAATCTGTGCGTTTTAATAATGGGGAATTGGAGTAATTTATGCATTGACATTATGTTATGAACCAATCCTCAACTCACTTTTCTCGTTGATGGTAACCCCCATTGGTGCATAAATGGTATTAATGCTCTTTGATACGAGAATCCTTCTTCCAACTCCATCATAGTTGCAAGAACTGATTGTGTCAATCGAATGATCAACCCAGTACAGTTTCCTGAAATGTAGATGTAATGCCGCCTACAGCATTCTCAAAGTCAAAATAGATCCAATTGCAAAGAGTAAAGAATTGATATTCACATGTTTTAAAGTGAAACTGTTGGAATTACTAACCCAAAATGTTACATGCAACGTCTATGCCGAAGAGCTTCACGAACGTTAATTCTTTCTGAACTCTAAGAACTCATGCAGAAAACAGACATGATCAAAAACAACTGGCAACATGTAACTTTTGATGCATAACTGTATACATCCGTACATACAAGCAGTGCAAAGCTGTGACAGTATATAACCGAACTGTGTCACAATATAGCATAAATGTTGTGCAATATGATGGAAACAGACGTAGAAAAGACACAGTAAAGGAAACAGTACCCGCTTGGCGTTAAGGGATTATTTTCAGATCAAAGTTAGTATTTTGAAAAGTGTTTTGATTGTCACCTACACGTCAAAAACAGTTGCTAACACCTTGTTACGACGTCAATTTATCATCGCGTTAATATGTATTATGTAATAAACTGCGGTTACAATTTACCGCAGTTTTTATTACAATTTTCCGCAGCGTTACTACAATTTGCCGCAGTTTGTTTATTACTTTTTAAAGCGTTATTACAATTTACGTCGTAACACACCTCCTCAGTTTATTTCTATTTCATTGAAGAAAATGTAATGTTCTTATCTTCCTGAATACGTAAACTCGATGTGCTGAAACTTAATATGTTTCAAATATGAAATAGATGCAAGAAATTCTCATTATAGTTCTGTTTATACTTATTCTTCTCATAGATATTATTTATTGTCCAAGTTTTCCAAGACTGATGTATATATTCTCAGCAACCTGCAATGACAATATGTTCGGGGGCGGATACAGCTTTTTGAGTGAGTGAATGAGTGAGTTAAAATTTATAGTCACATCGGAAATATTTCAGCCATATTGTGACTTAAAAAGTTATAAATTAACAATGAACACAATTACATTATAAAAAACACCTGTCAACGACAGTAAAACAACTAGATTATCATCAGGAATAAATTTAAGACTAGTAATTAAATCTAAAATATTTTACCTATAAATAACAATACAATATAGAAACCGGCTATAGATTGCCAACAACTGAAGGAAGATCACCATACTAGTCACCATGGGGACTTACAGTACATTTGCTTCCTGCATGGGCCCTAGCTGGATTTACATTAACCCCTCAGCTGTTAGCAATTGAGATATATCTAGCCATACATTAAAATTACACATATTCTACGATTAAAAAAACAGAAAGTTGAAATTTACTTTGAATGTTTTGGGACTTACGTACCCTCTCAGGAGGACGATACAGCTTTTTGAGAAAGGGGGGATGCACACTATTGAGAAAAGGAGGGGTGCACACTTCATTTTCACCCGACTTTCAATTGTCATTTAACAAACTTTCAGCACAAAAGGGGTGGTGCGCACCCCTGCACCCACCCTCTGGATCCGCCTGTGATGTTGGTGTAACCGGCAAGTTGTACCATTGCTAGCAATAAGAATGCTCTTACCTGTCGATTTTGTCTGCTATGATGCCTTTGGGGTAGATCACATTTGACCTCACGATCGTTGTTCTTGCAAACCCATTCATATTGATGCTAACAATGACTTTATTTCCTCTGTCCGTGTCGAAGATCTTGCCGGCACTACCATCAACACTGAGACCTTCCGGGTAAGAAACTGAAACGTACGTTGCGTGAAGCGATCATGCCATACGTTTGGATCCAAAATACTTAGAAAATGAAAAATCCTTCAAGGGCCCCATCATTCCAGATTAGACAAGAAGGGAAAACAACTTGCCTGTTTGATTATCTTATCCAGAGGTAAGCCCATAACAGTCTTTGATGTCTAACACTATGGATAGAAAAGTTTTTCTGCTCGGGAATGTAAGGTATTCACGACTCCATGGCCAACAATAACACAAAAAGTAACTCAGACTAACAAAGAGTTACTTTGCTTTATCACTTTAGAATTATTTCAGTAATGTCATGGTGTGGCAGTTTATGTGGGGAAAAGCCCAAAGTGATGAAGATCTTTACTACTGTGGTAACCCGCAAACCTGACAAGCGTAATTAGGGCTAATATTAATCGGCTATGATAACACTAAACACTTCCACTCATTTTACGATATAACATTTTTCTTGAAAACGAATTCACCTACTGTTGTTTAGCTTTGCTACAAGTGTATTATCTCCAGCAGTGAGATCAGCACTCCGGATTTCCTCTCTGCTGATATCCGTCCAGTAGATTCGTTTGTTGACATTGTCATAGTCAATGGCTGTGGGGGTGGTGATAGAAATAAGAGGGTGTCGTGTCAGCTTGTGGCCATAGATATCCCATCTGTAGACAGATCCTGGGGTGAGAAGCGTGTGGCGTTCGGTCAATAAGATCACAACTTCAGGGGGACCTGTAAACACAACGAAAACTGAAAATGTGTTGCATTACACAAACATAAGGGAAAGCCCAGTCTTCGCCATTTATAACATACCCACCTATCTTTACAAACTTATAGAGGGACGATGGGGTAGCCTAGTTCGCTCGTCACACCGAAGACCCGGGTTCGATTCCCCACATGGGTACAATGTGTGGTGTTCATATCTGGTGTCCCGTGAGGTGATACAGTACAACCAAAAAATATTGAGAATTTAAGATTGTAATTTTTTATATTTTTTTGACTCATTACTCACGTATTAATTGTGAATATTAGCAGAACATAACTCCAGATTCAAAGACAGGTGAACAGTTAGTATTTTGTCAAGTCACCATGGGCAGAAATGCAGGCTTCAATGCGGCGGGGCATACTGCTGATCAAAGAAGTTAGAAAGTCGTGGTCCATGCTGTCCCAATATCGGACCACCTCTTCTTTCATTTCAGCAATATTTGTCAGATTTTTCTTGTTGACATATTCCTTCATAAGTCCCCAAACATTTTCGATTGGATTGAGGTGAGGGCCATAGCTTGGCCAATCTAATAATGTCATATTTTGGGTCCGAAACCAGGCCTGTGAATGCTTTGAACGATGTTTTGGGTCGTTGTCCTGCTGGAAAATCAAAAATTTCCATAGAACACGTGAGCAGATGGAAGTAAATGTCCCTCGAGAATACCTGTGTACCGCTCTCTGTTCATATTCCCTTCAAATACACAGACGGGCGTTGCCCCTAATACAGATATGCCACTCCACACGTTAAATTTCGGACTGTACTTTGGGCGCTGATACAAAGGTTTATCAGTTTGTTTGGTCCAGAATTTCAGTGTATTAGGAAACGGCCACACAGAACTTTCATCTGAGAAAATCCCATCCCATGCTATAAGTACCAGTGCAACCCTCGCTCCTTTTGTTCAGGTTCAATGATCGGTGATGGAATTCCTCGACTTTTCTGCCAACCCATTGCATGCAGCTCAGTTCTAATTGTCTCCTTACAGACAGCCACAGTTCCTCTGTCAATTATATCCAGCCTTAAGTTTTCTTAACTCCTTCGTTGGTTTTTAGAAACAAGAATACCAAGCCGCCTCCTGTCACCGACGGTCAATTTGCTGGGCCTACCTGCGCCTTCCTCGTGCTCAATGCCATATCCATTTGCAATATATTTCAAAACACGATAAACAGTGGACAAAGGGATGCCTGTTCTACTTGAAATCACTTTAGCTGATCTGATGTCCTTGTTATAATACTCTAAAATCAAGTTCCTCTTCTCTTAATCATCCATACTGAGGATCACTGAAAATGTCGTCTGCTAGCAAGTAAACCAAAGGGGGATAACTCTTCACAAACTAATGAAAAAGGATTAACGGAGTTGTCTCTCTTGAATGAAACCAAGCACTTGATAGCTGGTCAAGGTTGTTTATACTAGAAATCCAATTAAACATATTCCCAAAATTCTCAATAATTTCTGGTCATACTATATTGCTGGAATATTCCCCAAAGTGGACCCTTATTTACTCACTCTCTCGTGACTTTTATCCT
Organism: Haliotis rubra; assembly: GCF_003918875.1. Taxonomy (NCBI): domain Eukaryota; kingdom Metazoa; phylum Mollusca; class Gastropoda; order Lepetellida; family Haliotidae; genus Haliotis; species Haliotis rubra. The sequence goes on along the minus strand of NW_025767377.1, from coordinate 66,038 downwards.
CTTATTTCAGGCAGTTGAACGTTGTGGGCACTGCTTACTATTTAACTGACACTGGTCTGTTTGGTTTTGTTTCTCTGTGCTTTGGATAAAATGCATTCAATTGATTGACCTATCAAACATTTTACTTGGGTATCTTTATAGAACTTTTTGTTTTTTCCCGCTTTTCCAAATGTTTTCCTTATCTTACTCTAATTTCATTGGTCAATGACGCTTTAACAAGTTTGCGTGTCACCCCCTCCAATGAGGGTGACAACTGGAAAAAATATTACCCGCTGCCACTGTAACCGCCAAACTCTCCGTCGAGAAGTTGTATCGCTAACAATCGTATGACGTCATAATATGACGCATGCAGTGCCCGGAGTTCGAAAACCGTTCGATTAGCTGTTTTTGAGTTCTCTATGTACAGATATATTTTACCGACTTTCACTTCTTTATTCAAACTATTTTATACATTGAATCGTTTTCACACTCAACTTAAACATAATTAACCATTTTTATAGCAGTTTTAAGTTTGTCAGAATATGTTTCACTGATTTAAACAATCCAGTCGAGAGGCAGACGCCATTTTGTTTACATGTTATATAGTAGGTAGCGATCTTCAAAATGAAATAAAATGATATTTTGTACATTTAACATGGCGGTAAGATAAATACGTTGTATGCTTCTCCCTCGGGTAATACGCTCTGATGTACGCCTCTTTGTAGCAGCAGTGTCACCCGAGCTGGTAGGCGAGGGATGACACTGCTACAAAAAGGCTTACATCAGACCGTACCGGCTCGGGTGACACTGTTACAAAGAGGCGTACATCAGACCGTATTACACTCGAGAGAAGCATACAACTTATATTATTGTCTGGGTCGTGTGTTCGGTCTAGTTTTCGGTCTTAGCTTTCAGCTTAAAATGTATCAAGACATGGATAATTATATCGAGACATGGAATGTCTGCCTGGGTCTAAGCTACCCCAACACAAAGGAACATCAGTTATGTCACCAATTCCTGAAAGGAACATTTCGGCGTCCACAGATTGACCGTTACGTGAGCGTCCTCACATTGGCCTTTACGTGAGACATAGAATGGATACAAGAGTGTACTTCTTGGCATTGAATCCTATATGGACTGTCAAAATGTGTAGTTTATGGACCTTGATTTTCACATACCTCTATCCTTACACTTGTTCCCTGGCCAACTTGTTTGGCAGCCGCTTGGACATTGTCCAGTCTCATGATGACACGTGGTCCCTGTTTGACAATGTCCGCACAACTCAGAGCATTTATTGCCATATGTTCCTCGACTGCATTCTGTGATTTCATAACAGAAACGTACATTTTTAACTTTCCATCAGGTATATATATTTTTTATGTCTTTTTACCATTTGCATTGATAAAATTTGCAACTGTATGAAAATCAACTTTCTTGAATCGAGCGAGAGGAAAACTGAAGTTCTTCTTGTTGGATCCCATCGGCAATTACAGAAGATACCCGATTCTACACCAGTAGTATCATGCAAACAAGTATGGAATCTGAGCGGATTTTTCTACTCCAATATGACAATGAAGAATCAAGAAGCAGCAGTTTACAAAACAGGTCATTTCCACCTCCATCAGATTGGAAACTCCGCAGATACCTTTCTCAAGATGCAACTAAAATGCTAGCTCAATCGCTTATTATCTCGTGACTAGATTACTCTAATTCCCTGTTATATGACATATCCTCAACACTCCTTCACAAACTTCATCTCCTCCAAAATACAGCTGCCAGGATCATTACAAGGACACCTAAGCACCAACATATCACTACTGTTGTCAAACAACTCCATTGGCTACCAGTTCCCAGTTCAAGTTCAAAATCTTATTCCATATTTTCCAATGCCTCAAGACTCTGCTGCTTTATATCCCAAAGGCCTTGATTAGCTTCACACACCAAGCCCCTTCCAAAGACAAGGACCTTCTCCAAAAGCCTCACTGTAAAACAGCTATGGGTAAACGCAGTTTCAGATGTGCAGGAGCATCTATGTGGAAGGCTCTTCCAGATCATATCAAGTTATCAGAAACGCCATCAACATTTCGGACCAATTTAAAAACTCATTTCTTCAAATTGCCTATGAACATACTGTGTACATACAGTGATATGTGAAAGCGCCAGGCAACAGGGAACCTTCAACGCTATACAAATGACCAGATTAGATTAGATATGACAATGTGAAGACATGCATGGATAAACAAAGCCACAGCTGCATATTTTGCATTATATTGAAAATATCTATTACCATCACTGCGTATACCAGTATAAAGAGTACATTCGTAATGATACATTCGTCTTGCCTGTAAGAACTTAGTAACGTTACACTTTTTGGTCAGTCAACTGTATATGGCGGTGTGGTGGTCAATATTGATCAGTGTGATGACCATCCATACACCCCTTATTGCAAGTAACAATACGGTAAGCTTTATATTTACCATCAGTGCAGAAGTTCCCAGAATACCCTGGATCACACCCAGCCAAACAAGATCCAGTGGTCTTCTCACACAGAGACATGCCACCAGCACACCGGCCACACACACTTGTACAACCAGTGCCATATCTTCCATCAGCACAGCTTGGAGATGAAAATTAGTTATGAGAACATGCACCCACTGTGATTTAGTTTTTAACCGATGTTGATTTGACAATCGGAACGGAACACAAGTTCATCATTAATTCAAGTTCATTTAGAGACACCAGAAATATTACAGGAAATCGTTAGTTATGAGAACATACACCGACTGTGATTTAGTTTTTAACCGATGCCATCATTAATTTGACACACGGAACGGAAGACAAATTCATCGTTAAATTCAAGTGTAATTAGAGACATCAGAAAGTATCATAGCAAATCCTTGCCCTCAACATGCAAAGACCATACGATTACAGCAACATGAACCATACCCCGACCATGTATTCACCATTTCATGACCATTCATTCACCATGCATCGCCATCAATTCACCGTACCATCACCATGCACTCATTCACCATGCATTCACGATATCATGACCATACATTCACCATTTAATGACCATGCATTCACCATATCATACCAGTTTACAAAACAGGTCATTTCCACCTCCATCAGATTGGAAAACTCCGCAGATACCTTTCTCAAGATGCAACTAAAATGCTAGCTCAATCGCTTATTATCTCGAGACTAGATTACTCTAATTCCCTGTTATATGACATATCCTCAACACTCCTTCACAAACTTCATCTCCTCCAAAATACAGCTGCCAGGATCATTACAAGGACACCTAAGCACCAACATATCACTACTGTTGTCAAACAACTCCATTGGCTACCAGTTCCCAGTTCAAGTTCAAAATCTTATTCCATATTTTCCAATGCCTCAAGACTCTGCTGCTTTATATCCCAAAGGCCTTGATTAGCTTCACACACCAAGCCCCTTCCCAAGACAAGGACCTTCTCCAAAAGCCTCACTGTAAAACAGCTATGGGTGAACGCAGTTTCAGATGCACAGGAGCATCTATGTGGAAGGCTCTTCCAGATCATATCAAGTTATCAGAAACGCCATCAACATTTCGGACAAACTTAAAAACTCATAAAAGTTCATCATTAATTCAAGTTCATTTAGAGACACCAGAAATATTACAGGAAATCGTTAGTTATGAGAACATACACCAACTATGATTTAGTTTTTAACCGATGCCATCATTAATTTGACACACGGAACGGAAGACAAATTCATCGTTAAATTCAAGTGTAATTAGAGACATCAGAAAGTATCATAGCAAATCCTTGCCCTCAACATGCAAACACCATACGATTACAGCAACATGAACCATACCACGACCATGCATTCACCATTTCATGACCATTCATTCACCATGCATCGCCATCAATTCACCGTACCATCACCATGCACTCATTCACCATGCATTCACGATATCATGACCATACATTCACCATTTAATGACCATGCATTCACCATACCATCACCTTTTCATTTAACATATTGTCCCCATACTATAACCAAGATTCACCATTCCATGCATTCATCATACTGCTACCATACACATAACAACATCATACTGCTACCATAGACATACCAACATCATACTGTTACCAAACACATACAAAATCATACTGCTAACAAACACATACCAACACCATACTGTTACCATACACATACCAACATCGTACTGCAACGATACACATACCAACATCATACTACTACCATACACATACCAACATCATACTACTACCATAGACACACCAACACCATGCTGCAACCTTAGACATACCCGCATTATGCTACTACCATACACATACCAACAACATACTCCTACCATAGACATACCAACACAATACTACTACTATAGACATACCAACACCATACTGCTACCATAGACATACAACATCATACTACTGCCATAGACAAACCAACATCATACTACTACCAAAAGCATACAAACATTATACTACTATTATACACATACAAACATCATACTGCTACCATAGACATACCAACATTATACTGCTACCATATATATACCAACATCATACTGCTACCATAGACATATCAACGTCATACTACTACCATAGACATGCAAACATCATACGACTACCATACACACACCAACAAGATACTGCTACCATAAACATACTAACACCATACTTTTCCCATAGACATACCAACACCATACTACTACCATAAACATGCCAATATCACACTACTACGATACACATGCAAACATCATACCACTACCATACACATAACCACATCATACTACTACCATAGAGATACCAACAACATACTGCTACCAAACAGATACACCTTACGGCTACTATAGACATGCTAACACCAAACTTTTACCATAGACATACCAACACCATACTGCTACCATAAACGTACCAACATCATACTGATACCATTGACATACCAATATCATACTATTACCATACACATACCAACACCATACTGCTACCATATACGTACCAACATCATACTGCTACCATGGACATACCAACACCATACTGCTACCATACACATAACAACATCATACCGCAACCATAGATATACCAAGAAGATACTGCTACCACAGGCATACCAACATCATACTCCTACCATAGAGATAAAAAGCAACATACTGCTACCAAAGAGATGTCAACACCATACACATACCATACACATACCAACACCTTACAGATCCCATAGACATACCAACAACATACTACTACCATAGACACACCAACATCATACTACTACCATACGCATAAAAACAACATACTGCTACCATGGACATACCAACACCATACTGCTACCATAGACATACCAAAAACATACTGTACCATGGACATACAAACACCCTACTGCTACAATAGACGTACCAACAACATACTGCTACCATAGACGTGAAAACAACACAATGCTACCATAGACATACCAACATCATACTACTACCATAGACATACTAACACCATACTTTTACCATACCCATACCAACATCATACTGCTACCATAGACATACTAAAACATTACTACTACAATAGACGTACCGACATCATACTACTACCATAGACATACCAACACCTTAGTTTTACCATACCCATACCAACATCATACTGCTACCATAGACATACCAACACCATACTGCTACAATAGACGTACCAACAACATACTGCTACCATAGACATACCAACCCAATACTGCTACCGTACCCATACCAACATCATACAGCTACCATAGACATACTAACATCATACTGCTACAATAGACATACAAACAACATACTGCTACCATAGAGGTACCAACAACACAATGCTACCATAGACATACCAACACCTTACTACTACCATAGACATACCAACACCATACTTTTACCATAGACATACCAACACCATACTGTTACCATAACCATACCAACATCATACTGCTACCATAGACATACTAACACCATACTGTTACAATAGACGTACCAATATCATACTGCTACCATAGACATACCAACACCTTACTGCTACAATAGACATACGAACAACATACTGTTAACATAGACGTACCAACAACACAATGTTACCATAGACATACCAACATCATACTGCTACCATAGACATACTAACACCATACCGATACAATAGACATACCAACACCTTACACCTACCAAAGACATACCAACACCATACTCCTACCATAGACATACCAACACAATACTTTTACCATAAACATAACAAAACCACACTGTTACCATAGACATACAAACACCATGCTCCTACTATAGACATACCAACACCGTACTTTTACCGTAGACATATCAACACCGTACTTTTACCATAGAGATACCAACACTGTACTTTTATCATATACATACCAACACCATACTCTTACCATACACATACCAACACCATACTCTTACCATACACATACCTACACCAAACTCCTACTATACAAATACCAACATCATACTGCTACCATACACATAACAACACCACACTGTTACCATAGACATACCAACACCATACTCCGACCAAAGACATACCAACACCGTACTTTTACCACAGACATACCAACACCGTACTTTTACCATAGACATACAAACACCATACTTCTACCATAGACATACCAACACCGTACTTTTACCATAGACATACCAACACTTTACTGCTACAATAGACATACGAACAACATACTGTTACAATAGACGTACCAACAACACAATGTTACCATAGACATACCAACATCATACTGCTACCATAGACATACTAACACCATACCGATACAATAGACATACCAACACTTTACACCTACCAAAGACATACCAACACCATACTCCTACCATAGACATACCAACACAATACTTTTACCATAAACATAACAACACCACACTGTTCCCAAAGACATACAAACACCATGCTCCTACTATAGACTTACCAACACCGTACTTTTACCGTAGACATATCAACACCGTACTTTTACCATAGAGATACCAACACCGTACTTTTACTATATACATACCAACACCATACTCTTACCATAGACATACCAGCACCATACTCTTACCATACACATACCTACATCAAACTGCTACGATACACATACCAACATCATACTGCTACCATACACATAACAACACCACACTGTTACCATAGACATACCAACACCATACTCCTACCAAAGACATACCAACACCGTACTTTTACCATAGACATACCAACACCGTACTTTTACCATAGACATACCAACACCATACTCCTACCAAAGACATACCAACACCGTACTTTTACCACAGACATACCAACACCGTACTTTTACCATAGACATACAAACACCATACTTCTACAATAGACATACCAACACCGTACTTTTACCATAGACATACCAACACTTTACTGCTACAATAGACATACGAACAACATACTGTTACAATAGACGTTCCAACAACACAATGTTACCATAGACATACCAACATCATACTGCTACCATAGACATACTAACACCATACCCATACAATAGACACACCAACACTTTACACCTACCAAAGACATACCAACACAATACTCCTACCATAGACATACAAACATCATACTGTCACCAAACACATACAAAATCATCCTGCTAACAAACACATACCAACACCCTACTGCTACCATACACAAACCAACATCATGCTGATACCAAACACATACCAACATCATACTACTACCATACACATACCAACATCATACTGCTACCATACACATACCAACATCATCCTTCTACCATATACATACGAACACCATACTACTACCATAGACATTCCAACATCATACCACTCCTGTATACATACCAACACCATACTGCTACCATACACATACCAACATCATACCACTACTGTATACACACCAACACCATACTCCTACCATAGACATACCAACACCATACTACTACCATACACATACCAACATCATACAACTACCATACACATACTAACACCATACTTCTACCATAGACATCATAACATCATACTACTACCATAGACATGCCAACAGTATACTATAAACAATACACATACCAAAATCGTACTGCAACGATACACATACCAACATCATACCACTACCATACACATACCAACACCTTACAGATCCCATAGACATACCAACAACATACTACTACCATAGACACACCAACATCATACTACTACCATACGCATAAAAACAACATACTGCTACCATGGACATACCAATACCATACTGCTACCATAGACATACCAAAAACATACTGTACCATGGACATACAAACACCTTACTGCTACAATAGACATACCAACAACATACTGCTACCATAAACGTGAAAACAACACAATGCTACCATAGACATACCAACATCATACTACTACCATAGACATACTAACACCATACTTTTACCATACCCATACCAACATCATACTGCTACCATAGACATACTAAAACATTACTACTACAATAGACGTACCGACATCATACTACTACCATAGACATAGCAACACCTTAGTTTTACCATACCCATACCAACATCATACTGCTACCATAGACATACCCTACTTTTACCATAGACATACCAGCACCACACTGCTACCATAGACATACCAGCACCATACTGCTACCATACACATGTCAACATCATACTACAGCCATACACAAACGAACAACATACTACAACCATACACATACCAACATCATACTGCTACCATACACATACCAACATCATACTGCTACAATACACATAGCAACATCATACTACTACCATACACATACCAACATCGTACTACAACCATACACATACCACCATCATACTGCTACCATAGATATATCAACACCATACTGCTACCATATACATAACAACACCTTACCGCTACCATAGACATACCAACACCATATTGCTACCATAGATATAACAACACCATACTGCTACCATATACATACCCATATCATACTGCTACCATACACATAGCAACATCATACTACTACCATACACATACCAACATCGTACTACAACCATACACATACCAACATCATACTGCTACCATAGACATACCAACACCTTACCGCTACCATAGACATACCAACACCTTACTGGTACCATAAACATACCAACACCATACTGCTACAATAGACATACTATCACCATCCTGCTACCATAGACATATCAAAACCATTCTACTACAATAGACATACCAACACCATACTGCTACCATACACATATCAACACAATACTCCTACCATACGCATACGAACACAATACTCCTACCATAGACATACCAACAACATACTGGTACCATAAACATACCAACACCAAACTGCTATCATAGGCATACCAACACCATACGGCAACTATAGACATACCAATACCATACTGCTACCATAGACATACCAACACCATACTGCTGCCATAGACATACCAACACCATACTGCTGCCATAGACATACCAACACCACACTGCTACCATAGACATACAAACACCATACTGCTACCATAGACACACCAACACCATACTGCTGTCATAGACATACCAACACAATACTGCTACCATAGACATACCAACACCATACTGCTACCATACACATACCGAACAATACTCCTACCATAGACATGCCAACACCATCCTGCCACCATAGACATATCAACACCATTCTACTACAAAAGACATACCAACACAATTCTGCTACCATAGACATACCAACACCATCCTGCTACCATGGACATATCAACACCATACTCTTACAATAGACATTCCAAAACCATACTGTTACCATAGATATGCCCACACCTTACTGCTACCATAGACATACCAACGCCTTACTGCTACCATAGACGTTCCAACACCATACTGCTACCATACATACATCAACACCATACTGCTACCAAAGTCATGCCAACACCATACTGCTATCATAGACTTACCAACACCATACTGCTACCATACATACTCCAACAACATACTGGTACCAACATACACCAACAACATACTGCTACCATAAACATACCAACATCATCATATACTGCTACCATAGACATACCAATATCATACTGCTACCATAGACATACCAACACCATACTTTTACCATAGAGATAGCAACACCATATTGCTACCATAGACATACCAATATCATACTGCTACCATAGACATACCAATATCATACTGCTACCATAGACATACCAATATCATACTGCTACCATAGACAAACCAACACCATACTGATACCATAGACATACCAATATCATACTGCTACCATAGACATACCAACACCATACTGCTACAATAGACATACCAACACCTTACTGCTACCATAGACATACCAACACCTTAGTGCTACCATAGACATACCAACACCATACTGCTACCATAGACATACCAATATCATGCTGCTACCATAGACATACCAACACCTTACTGCTACCATAGACATACCAACATCTTACTGCTACCATAGACATTCCAACACCATACTGCTACCATACACATACCAACACCTTACCGCTACCATAGACATACCAACACCTTACTTGTACCATAAACATACCAACACCATACTGCTACAATAGACATACCATCACCATCCTGCTACCATTGACATATCAACACCATTCTACTACAATAGACATACCAACACAATACTGCTACCATAGACATACCAACACCATCCTGATACGATAGACACATCAACACCATACTCTTACAATAGACATGCCAAAACCATACTGCTACCATAGACATACCAACACCTTACTGCTACCATAGACATACCAACACCTTACTGCTACCATAGACATACCAACATCATACTGCTACCATAGACATACCAACACCACACTGCTACCATAAACATACCAGCACCATACTGCTACCATACATACACCAACTCCATACTGCTACCATAGACATACCAACACCATACTGCTACCATTGGCATACCAACACCATACTGCAACCATAGATATACCAACACCATACTGCTACCATAGACATACCAACACCATACTGCAACCATAAACATACCAACACCATACTGCTACCATACATACACCAACACCTTACTGCTACCAAAGACATACCAACACCTTATTGCTACCATAGACATACCAACATCATACTGCTACCATAGACATACCAACACCTAACTGCTACCATAAACATACGAACACCATACTGCTACCATAGACATACCAACACCATCCTGCTACCATAGACATACCAACACCATCCTGCTACCATAAAACTTCTCAACACCATACTCTTACAGTAGACATGCCAAAACCGTACTGCTACCATAGACATGCCAACACCATACTGCTACGAGGGTAGCATGGTGGTTAAAGCGTTCGCTCGTCACGCCGAAGACCGAGGTTCGATTTCCCACATTGGTACAATGCGTGAAGTCCATTTCCGGTGTCCCCTGCCGTGATATTGCTGTAATAGAGCTAAAGGCGGTGTAAAACCAAACTCACTAACTCACTCATTTAGTATTTTATGTATATTAGTTTTCGAGTTAGATTGCAATTCATCGGTCAGTTCATCATTCCCTCTTCACACATGTAGGAAAATAGAAAAACTTTTTACCTGTCTCCACTGAATTTGGAGAAAAAACGTGGATCCCTGTTATTTGCTTGAATGATCCAGAAAAAAGTGTAGCTCTATGTGTAGGATTGTCCTTTTCGGGGATCACAAGGATGCTCCTGTAAGAACAATTACGAATGGAATATGTGTGTCTGGTAATGGACGTTTACGAGACCTTACATTACAGCATGGTTCAACCTAAACTCATAGTGTCAGTTATCAGAGTATCCTTTTCACTATTTCATGTCTTTTGAATGGATGGATGGATGGATTAATGGGTATGTGGAAGGCGCGTGGTTGAATGAGTGGTTGAGTGTGTGGTTGAGTAAGTGGTTGAATGAATAGTTGAGTGAGTGGTTGAGTGAGTGGTTGAATGTGTGGTTGAATGAGTGGTTGAATGAATACTTGAGTGAGTGGTTGAGTGAGTGAGTGGTTGGAATGTGTGGTTGAATGAGTGGTTGAGTGTGTGGTTGAGTGAGTGAGTGGTTGAATGTGTGTTTGGATGAGTGGTTGAGTGAGTGAGTGATTGAATGTGTGGTTGAATGAGTGGTTGAGTGTGTGGTTGAGTGAGTGAGTGATTAAATGTTTGGTTCAATGAGTGGTTGAGTGACACAGATGCATAATTGATATAAATATATGTTACGTTCATACATAAATATATACAAGTAATACAAACTAACAAACTGAAATGGAATATGGTTCAACCTAACCTCATAGTGTCAGTTATCAGAGTATCCTTTTCACTATTCCATGTTTTTGGAATGGATGGATGGATGGATTAATGGGTATGTGGAAGGCACGTGGTTGAATGAGCGGTTGAGTGTGTGGTTGAGTGAGTGAGTGGTTGAATGAGTGGTTGAATGAGAGGTTGAATAAGTAGTTGAGTGAGTGGTTGAGTGAGTGGTTGAGTGAGTGAGTGGTTGAATGTGTGGTTGAATGTGTTGTTGAATGAGTGGTTGAGTGAGTGGTTGAGTGAGTGAGTGAGTGGTTGGAATGTGTGGTTGAATGAGTGGTTGAGTGTGTGGTTAAGTGAGTGAGTGGTTGAATGTGTGGTTGAATGAGAGGTTGAATAAGTAGTTGAGTGAGTGGGTGAGTGAGTGGTTGAGTGAGTGGTTGAATGTGTGGTTGAATGTGTTGTTGAATGAGTGGTTGAGTGAGTGAGTGAGTGGTTGGAATGTGTGGCTGAATGAGTGGTTGAGTGTGCGATTGAGTGAGTGAGTGGTTGAATGTGTGTTGAATGAGTGGTTGAGTGAGTGAGTGGTTAATGTGTGGTTGAATGAGTGGTTGAGTGTGTGGTTGAGCGAGTGAGTGGTTGAATGTGTGGTTGAGTGTGTGGTTGAGTGAGTGAGTGGTTGAATGTGTGGTTGAATGAGAGGTTGAATAAGTAGTTGAGTGAGTGGTTGAGTGAGTGGTTGAGTGAGTGGTTGAGTGAGTGAGTGGTTGAATGTGTGGTTGAATGTGTTGTTGAATGAGTGGTTGAGTGAGTGGTTGAGTGAGTGAGTGAGTGGTTGGAATGAGTGGTTGAGTGTGCGGTTGAGTGAGTGAGTGGTTGAATGTGTGTTGAATGAGTGGTTGAGTGAGTGAGTGGTTAATGTGTGGTTGAATGAGTGGTTGAGTGGTTGAGTGAGTGGTTGAATGAGTGGTTGAATGTGTGTTGAATGAGTGGTTGAGTGAGTGAGTGGTTGAGTGAGTGACTGGTTAATGTGTGGTTGAATGAGTGGTTGAATAAGTCGTTGAATGAGTGGTTGAGTGAGTGGTTGAATGTGTGGTTGAATGAGTGGTTGAGTGAGTGAGTTTTAATCAATGCGGAATTTATGAAACACAATAATTTATTAAAACTTTGTATGAATATTCGTTCTTAGCCGAGGTAAGAAACAATAACCTTGTCAAAGTAGAAACTCATAAACTGCTATGTCATCCTGTGGTACCTCATTTATTAAATAATCGAAGAAATGGCCTTGTTTGCATGCTTTTTCTTGGCCATACACATATGCACTGATTATACAAATAGTGTAAGTTGCTATCAAACCTGTAAGTTCTACAATGTAGAGGAAGCCATTGAAGACTGCTATATCCATGAAGTGAGGCTTGGTCACTCTGTCCGTGTAATGTGTTTTCCTTTGTGTGCCATCCTTCATGATAGAGTACACGTTCCCGTTGTATTCGCACCAGTAGAGACGATCGGCTTCACATGATTAAAATCATATCAAGAGAGAGGTATTAAGGATTTTGTGTCCGAGGAAAATATTTCACGATTAAACATCACACAGATGCATAATTGATATAAATATATGTTACGTTCATACATAAATATATACAAGTAATATATACAAACTAACAAACTGAAATGGCTGAACGATCAGCCCTCAGATTACTAACAACTCATTTATCTACGTGTTACGTTATTGCATTTTGTTACAATACATGTATTCAGATCTATCAAGGTTGAATGCTCAGCATACAAGTCATTATTGATTAAGACATTTATTCAGAGGAAAACCAATCCACGTTGAACCCTGTTAGCATTTCCCAAATGATGATAATTACACTCTTTACATTCATTAAGTGAATTACATTACAAGGCTTTTAAACAATACATCAGTTCATGTGTAAACAGTACCTTTAAACATTATGGAATATTTTAGCAAAATCAAGTTTAGAACAGTTGACTGAAGTGGCTACATTTACACTAGTGAGTCTAAATCTTTGAATGGGTAGTATACACACGTATGCTCATTAACATCGGGTGTGTTGTAGCTCTCATCTTACATTCTTGAATTTCATTCTCAGAAAGTTGACTGAACTCGTGGTTGTTCTAATGCACTCTTTAAGGAAACCTTTCATGAAATTAAAACAAAGCACAGTTCAAATGACGCGCGCACTGACGAGGTAGTCATGTAACCATGTATTCTATATAACGGTGAATGCACCCGGATTTACTTTATTTGTTGAATAAAGAGAACTTTCTTTTCAAAATGCCAATGCAGGGTGAGACTTGAAACTATGGAAATCATTTTGTAAAGAAGCGCAGAATCATTCAGTCCTCATCCCACTTGGATAGTCTAACCTGATGTTATGTTTAAATGTTGTCAAAATAGTTTAATGGTGACTTTCTCTCAACTTTAACCATTTTGGATCTACCCAAAACTTAACTCCTCCTTATCCTCTTCCCCAGGACAGACACCCGGAACACCAGCAGCATGAACGATTCCAATTCCTGATTTACTCCAATGTGCTCATTGATGGACCTAGTGGGTGTGGAAAGTCTGTGTTTACCTTTCATCTGCTACGACATGGCTTGATCGGCCCCCTACCTAACCGCATTGTCTGGTGTTTTACTCAGTGGCGGCCATTATATAAGAACATAGCGAGCATCTGCCTCATGTGACGTTTGTAAAAGGAATTCCCTATGATATATTGGACGAGGATTACTTTGATGCTCGTCAACGGAACGTGGTGGTGGTGGTGGTGGATGATTTCCTGGCCAAAGCAAAGCATGGCAAGTATATCTCGTAGCTGTTTGCTCAAACCTCCCATTACAAAAATGTACTGATCTTTCTTCTGCTATAAAACCTGTTTCTGAGAAGCAAAGAATCGAGAGACATTGCTTTGAACGCTCATTATGTCAGCGTATTTCACTCCTCCAAAGATAAACAACAAATCAAAGTCTTTGACCGTGCAATTTTTAATGGGAATATGGATCACTTTATGCCCATGTATGAAAAAGCCTGGCTAAAAAACTGTTTGGACAACTCACAATCGATCAAAAACCTAGCATGAAAGACAAGGGTCGACTGCATGTCAACCTCATAAAAGAAGACCACGGGAGAGCAACAGCTCAGTATGAACCCTACCTGCTGATGGACCGGTTCACCACAAAAGTCTCTCTTGATATTCCATCGACCTCCGAGACAACAACAGATCAGAAGTGACCTCCCGATCCCTAACTCACTCGACAAGGAGACATATGTTCGGACACGAGTAGTGAGCGATCCTTTATTATGGCCACAGCATGTGCAGACTGCGGGGTGCTCATAGATAACATGCACGACTCACAACGACATATCAAAACTTGGTGTTCGGAAAATATACTGCCCTGAAACCAAAGAGAAAACGTGTCAGATAAAAGAGCATTCTGGACAGTCTGGGAGATACAAATCCTTCCACGGACCAATCCATCCTCAAACATAAATTCTCTCTTTCTGAAACCAAAAATGAAAGGCATGCCCATAGAAGAAAATGACACTGAATATGTCACGGTTCCAGAGGATGGTGATGATGAAGAGGAGAAGAACGATCAGGAATGAACATACATGTTCAAGATATCTCTGTGTCAGTTTCAGAATCTAGCGGTTGGGAGAAGATGCGGTTTTAACCCACGTCCAGCTTGATTCATATCTTGAAAACTCCTTGTACACTCAGACGCTCGAATTAAGACAAGAAAAGCCCAGTTTCCACATACGTTGAAGGAGTCATGAAACTGGGACACACTGGACGGTTCAAATCGTTAAAAGCATATCAATTGGTTAGTAAATAGCCACACCTTTTAAAGAAGAGAGAATGACTAGATGAGAACAGCCAGAGTTGGCATGGGTGAGCGTGTGTAACTCAGGAAAAGCGAACTCATAATTCAAATACAATTATGCTTATGCCGAAAATTTTGTTTTCCATACGACAATGGACTGCAGTAGCATGTGAATATAGAGACTGAGCTCGAACTGTTTTTATTTTATCACAGTTTTCAAGATTGAATCTTACCCATCGTTGAAAATGTCCGTTTGCGTTTATTCAATAGATCGTGAACGATTTCATCTTTTTGTTATCTGTCCATGAAGATTGCTTGTGTCGATTTGAATGGTTATTGAACTCATAAATTACGTCACAAGTTTTACGTTTTAATTATTTTATTATCATAATTAAGAAATTCGTGTTTTTAGCGAAAAGAAATTCACTGCTAAAATTCTACAAACACATTTTAAGATGACCCCCGAGATTATAAGTTTGACCTAGTCGTCATAGAACCGTACTTGCTGTATTAAGGCATTGGATATATTGGAAACACAAGCAAACACCTCTTATTGGAATCGTGATTAGGATCCATAGTTTGTGTTGAATAAAGTTGAAGAAAGTTTTGTAGACGTGTGTTTTATTCCAAGACGTCACACACTCATTACTTGCCTTGGGATATACACCTACATGAACATTCATACTTCACCACTATTCATTTAAATCTAGTAAATACCGGTTTCATTTATGACAGATAACACATACGCAACAAATAAAGGTTCAACAAGGTAAAACCCATGATCCCTTTGATTTAACCACCTTCAAAATAAACACATGTACAATACATTGCAACATCAATGAATCGGCTTGGCGAGACCACTAAGGTATTTACCGAAGTCTTTAAATAAGACTGTAAGTAATTACAAGCCTAACCTGACTTTCCCCTTGTTGGTATGGTCGTACCCCACTTTGCCGGACAGCTGATGATAACGGATTAAAAGTAACGGTCCGGTAGCTTGCCGGCTATAGTCTGTTTTCAATGAGTAGTTGTCACCCATAGCACAGGACCAAAAGCCGGATAGTACAGCATTGAAATAAACGTAAATACAGTAGGAAGACATGCTATGACCAGATTTACGT
This sequence comes from Haliotis rubra, assembly GCF_003918875.1. Classification (NCBI taxonomy): domain Eukaryota; kingdom Metazoa; phylum Mollusca; class Gastropoda; order Lepetellida; family Haliotidae; genus Haliotis; species Haliotis rubra. Next base: position 48,829 of record NW_025767377.1, on the reverse strand, counting down.
ATGTTTCCAGATATTTCCTAACTTCGGGCATAAATTTCATACAAATCTATACCTTTGAAACATATGCTCATCGTACATTTTCATATGCTCAAGTACCTCGTTCAAGTATGCTATGACCGGATTGTCAGGTATTTCCAAACATGAATCGCAAAACAGATACCCCAGTGAATACATGATCATACAGTATTTCTGATGCATTCCTTTGAATTTCAATGGGTGCTGAAATTTCCGATTTCGTTGTAAGTTTACTCGGGTTGGGAAACACATGTAAATTTTCAAAATTGCAAATGTTTACACACCTCAGATATTTATGCATCATACCGAATTTCAGGGATATGTATATGAACGGTTCATACATCTTCATATTACTTGTGCTTAATCAAGATGATCATGTTTCCATCATGTGAATTACTTGGTTCATGTAATTTCATTTTCACACATTTTAGTACGTTTGAAATCAACGTTCACGTGACCTCATTATTCTCATCGCCAAAAGAGCCTGACAAAGAAAGCTGCACTCGCTCTTGCTACTGTAATCAGGATCAGTTACGCCTTGTCTGCGGTGTTGGCAAATCTTGTGAGGTGCTTGTTTCGAGAGATTGCGATGAGCTGCCCCTTTGTCCTCATTATTACAAAGCACCAATTTGTTTTGAGTGAACTCGATTTCTAGTAAATAATTTGAGTGAACTCGAATTATATTAAATAAATTGAGTGAACCTTATTCAAAGGATTATTTCTGCCTGTATATAAAGAATGTAGATATGATTCCCTCATTGCAAAATGGCAAACGCGCAAGTTAATATTGAGTTCATTCCGAATTCAAGAGGAGGTAGACACTTAATCTATCATGGTCACAAGTTTAGGGTTAAGAGCACAAAAGGGGACCGAGTTCATTGGAAATATTGTAAGACAGGTTGTCCTGCAACCGCCAACACCGCAGTAATGTTTTCAGCAGTTCCAACAACATACACAACCTTGACACCTTTCTTGCCACGTTGAAGACCAAACTCCGGAGTGATTCCAGACCAGTTCAGGCTACTTACAATGAAGAAATAGACAGTAAGTTTAACATTGTGGACATGACCAAAATACCGTAACATATAATTGAGATACTGAAATGTGCAATGGATTTTGTAAATGGAATATCAAGTCAGTACGATACCATGTTATATTTCTATATTCTATTTTATTTGTTATATATCTTATGTTTTTGTTTCCAGAACTCCAGAGAGATGTTCCCGAAGCAGTGCCGTCAGTGCCCCCTTTCTACGGTATTCATTCCAGCCTGTACCGATCTCGAGCCAAGGAAATGCCAAACCTGCCACGCCGGCGCGACGACTTCGAGTGAGTGAGTGAGTTAAAATTTATCGTCACATCGGCAATATTTCAGCCATATCGTGACGAGAACAATTAATTTTATACACAGTAATTAAGGGTAAATTGTAAAAAACCTGTCAACGAAGGACAGTAAAATAACTAGATTATCACAGATTCGATTTAAAAATATTAATTAAATCTAAAACAGTTTAACTATAGATGACAATACAAGGTAAAAACAGGCTATATATTGCCAATAACTGAAGGTAGATCACCATACTAGGGACCATGGGGACTTACAGTATAATTGCTTCCTGCATGGACCCTAGCTGGATTTACACTATTCCTTCAGCTATTAGCAATTTTAGATAATCTAGCCACAAATTAAACGAACATATATTCTACGATTAAAAAAGGGGAGAGTTTAAATTTACTTTGAATGTTTTGGGACTTATGTATCCTCTCAGGAGGACAATCATTTTACAGTACTTAAACCCCCTTGAGGATACAGCCACTAACAATCTGAGTTATTAATTCAAACTTCCAATCATAAAATATTTATCTATTTACAAATCTGTTAACAAATCTAATTCTTTTAAAAATGCAATAATGAAATGAGAACTTATATTACTAAAAACGTCCTTCATAGTTCGTGATTTAAAATAGATATCCCTTGTGATGGAATATTCAACACAGTCAAGCAAGACATGCTTGACCGTGATTCTTTCATCACAAGGGATACAGAACGGAGGATCCTCACCTTTTAATGGGTACTCATGAGTAGATCTTGTGTGGCCAATACGACATCGTCGTATGGTGACCTCTTTAAATCTGGATTGACAACCCAAGTAGGTGTAACCAAGATAGGGTTTTATTTCATGTCATTTATTAATACCTGCCTGGGTGTCCCACTTCTTTTGCATCAGATCGCGGATATAAGATCTAATAGCAGCTTTGCAATCAGAGTATGGGATCAGAAGTGGTGTCACAGATTTGTTGAGTGATACCTTGGCAGCAAAATCGGCCATTGTGTTCCCGGAAATGCCAACGTGGCTGTATAACCAACAGAAGACGATGTCGTATTGGCCAGTAGCAAGATCATTATATAATAAAATAATTTCAATTAAAAATGGATGTTTGCAAGAAAGATTTTTGATAGCCTGAAGGCAAGAAAGAGAGTATGCATTGTTTATATTTAGGGTGTTTATTAATATATTTTAAGGCTGTTAATATTGCGTTAGCTTCTGCTGTGAAAATAGAGCTGTTATCAGGCATTCTAGAAGATATTGTTTTGGATCCAATGACAGTGGCACAATTAAGCTACTGCGCCACCATCCTTGGATCCATCTGTAAATAAGGATTTGTATGTATCATATTTATTTCTTAATTGACTAAATTCTTGTTTATACTGTAAATCATTAGTTTCTGATTTTTTAAATGTGGTTAATGTTAGGTCAACATTTGGCCTAACCAATTGCCAAGGAGGAGAAGAAAGCAAACGGGAAGGAGAGATATTTTCTAGCTTTCAGTGGCGGAACAAGAGAAGACTTGTTATTGTATAGATCCTCATAAAGAGGATTAAAAACACAGTTAAATGCAGGATTTGACTCATTAGAATATAGTTTTGTTACATACTGCAAGGATAATTTATACGGCGTTGTGTAAGAGATGGCTCATCAGCCTCGACCTAGAGCCTGTCAACAGGAGAGGTTCTAAAGAACCCAAGACAAAGTCTTAGAACTTGGTGGTGGACAGAATCTAATAGTGTTAGGTTGCTTTTGCAGGCTCCACCATAAACGATGGAGCCATAAGCAAGTTTGGACTGACTGACTGAGTTTGGTTTTACGCCGCTTTTAGCAATATTCCAGCAACATCACGGCGGGGGACACCAGAAATGGGCTTCACACATTGTACCCATGTGGGGATTCGAACCCGGGTCTTCGGCGTGACGAGCCAACGCTTTAACCACTAGGCTACCCCACCGCCCCTCAAGTTTGGAACGTTCCAGTGATCGATATAGATGTAGGAGGGTAGCTTGATCCCTTCCCCACTTAGAATTGGAAACGACTTTCAACAAGTCAAGGGCATTTAATTTTAAGGGATTTCATATGTGGTAGAAACGTTAAGTGTGAGTCAAAAATAATACCCAAGAACTTGACCTCCTTCACAACTTTGATGGGTGTGCCATTTAGAGATAGTTCAGGGTCTTCGCGCGGTTTGTATTTACGGCAGAAATCTAACATTTAGTTTTGGATTTAGCCGTTTTCAAGAAGCCATTTATTTGTTTTGTTTATACACAACTGCAGTTGCCGTTCAATAGTATGCATATTTTTACCACGACAAGAAATATTAAAATGATCCACAAAAAGTGATCCATCGATTGAATCATTTAAAACCTTGGATAAACTGTTGATCTTGATACTAAACAATATGACAGACAAAATACTGCCTTGTGGGACACCCTGATCCTGATTGTAATGGTCAGACAGGGTTGAACCCACTCGGACTTGAAATTGCCTGCCATATAAAAAGTTGGCTATAAATTGAGCCAAACGGCCTCGTAATCCAAAGTCATGTAAATCTTTTAAAATCCCATGTTTCCATGTCATGTCGTATGCTTTTTGTAAATCGAAAAAGATCGACACTGCATGTTGTTTATTAATTATGGCATTCTTAACAAAAGATTCTAAACGCACTAAATGATCGATAGTACTTCTGTTTTTACGGAAACCACATTGTATATCTGTTATTAAGTTATTGGTTCCCAAGTACCAGGCAAGTCGATTGTTGATCATGCGTTCCATGGTTTTGCAAACGCAGCTAGTACGTGAAATTGGTCTATAATTAGAGGGATCAGTATGATCACGTCCAGGTTTAAGTATGGGAACAAGAATAGCATCACGCCATGACGAAGGAAATTTCCCTGACGTCCAAATAGCATCAAAAATGTGTAAGAGCGTCTCTAAACATGATTCAGGTAAGTGGTTCTGGAGTTGATAATGTTTGTTATCAGCTCCTGAAGCAGTATCGTGAGCCTGATCAAGTGCAGTATGAAGCTCATGTATCGAAAAGGTTTCGTTGTAATCTTCCCCATTATCTGAATTGAAATTGATAGCTTTTTGTTCTTGCTGGGGGGGTATTTTTGGAATTCAGGTACATAATTAGATGAGGAAGAATGTTTAGCCAACGTCTCACCAAGTATATTTGCAATATCTGATTTATTGGTCAATAATTGGTTCCCATAGATGGTGAATACTAGATTTAGTACCATTAACCTTGATTTTTTTTATCATATTCCACACCTCTGATATAGGTGTGCGCGAATTAACTTTGATACATAGTTTCGCCAAGATTGGCGTTTACTTTGTTTGAACGTACGTCGTGTTTTGGCGTTTAAAATTTAAATTTGTCCAAATTGTGGACCATAGGATGGCGACGGAAATAGTGCTCGGCTTTCTTTCGTGCCTTCCTAGCCTGTTTGCAATCATTGGTAAACCATGGTTTTCGTACGTTAGCAATTGCAGAGGACATTGGGATACACTCGTCAGCTATGTTATTTAGTTCATCTGAAAAACATTTTATGGCATCAGGAATGTCATTAAAAAGTTCGAGTTTTAGTTTGTCAGCACAAAGAGTTTCATATAAAGGCCAGTTGGCCTTTTTAAAGTTCCATCTTGATGATGGAGGAACATCAGTTGGATTCACGGGTTTTAGTATTGTTGTGAATTGTTCACTTCCACAGAGGTCGTCATGGACTGACCATTCAAATTCACTCAATAGGTTGGAGTCAGTTATTGACAAATCAAGAGCTGAATATGTTCCTGTGCCAAGATGTAGGTAAGTATTTGAACCGTCATAAATGCATAAATCGTTGTTTGAAATAAAATCCTCCAGTAATTTACCTTTGGTGTTTGTATTATTGCCATCCCAGAGTGGGTTGTGGCCATTTAAATCACCCATGATTATACAGGGTTTAGGTAGTTGATCGTAAAGAGCTTGCAGATCGCTTAGTTGAACAGCTGATGATCGCGGAATGTATAGAGAGCACAAAGTGAATGCAACGTGCAACGTAATTCGCACAGCAACGGCTTGGAGATTTGTTGTGAGTGTAACTGGGCTATGGATAACAGTTTGCTTCACCAGGATTGACGATCCACCAGTAGCTCAGTCACCCGGTGAAGAAAAAGAGTGATAAGCATTGAATTGACGTAGGTCAAAATTATCTGTCTGTTTCAGATAAGTTTCTTGTATGGAGAGAGCTGACGGCTGAAAATCTTAGATTAATAACTGTAAATCATTCAAATTATTCCGAAGTCCTCTACAATTTCATTGTATTATTGTATTATTGGTGAGGACTCCTTTTGGTGTTCTTCCACTATGATTTGTTTTGGACGTTTCACTGTTTTGTTTTGATTTGCTTTTTGCAGTTTGTTTGACAGTTGGTTCTGGGAAAGTTGACCGTGTCTGAGATGTATCTATTTCAGGTGATGTCGTTGATTGAGAAATACTTTTCGATGAGGCTGTGGTTTGTGAACTGCAGGTCACTTGTGAAGGCCTTGACTGGGCTTCAGAAGATAGCAAGGTAGGTGCAGAAGTCCTTGCCCATGTATAGTCTGTCTGACAGCCTACAGAATGACAAGAAATATGTTTTGGAGGCCTGAATAGATGCAGAAACTGCGTTAGAATATGTTGGACCTGATTGTTCTTGTGAAAGAACAATTTTCTTTGCCTCTGAATATGGTATATTACGCTGATGCTTTAATTGAGAAATTTTGAATTGAAGCTTCAAACTAGGACAATCCTTGGAAGAAGATGGGTGATTGCCAGAACAATCGACACAGGTAGGAGAAATGTTACAAAGATCACTGTCTTCACACTTTCCAGCACATTTGTAACATGCAGCCGGGTTATGGCAAGAGTTTGACCCGTGACCATACTTTTGGCAGGTATAGCACCTCAAGGGATTTCGGATAAATGTATCGACCTTCAGGTGGCAGTATCCCGCCTTCAGTCATGTTGGATGTACAGGAAGACAAAACGTGAACAAATAAGTACTTGTATTGATGGTCTCATTATTCCTTCTTGCAGTGAAGCGTTTCACATGTGTTACGCCTTGCGATTGTAATTCAGTCACGATTTCAATCTCGGTCATTATGCCTCTACTGTCATTCAATGTCCTTCGAGGGGACACCTCCAGAGGAACATTTGCTATGATCTCGATGAGAGCAGAATCTGAGATTGTAGGAGCTTTCGACATTCGATGAGCAGTAAACCAGATCTTATTTTTTTACTTTCCTTGACATCACCTGCCAAACCTTCGATTCCTTTCGCTACAGCAAAAGGATTTAGCTTAAGAGCTCCACCATCTGGTGCTGACATAACAAGAAAACGAGGCCAGTTGTCAGGGTTTGTGATAACTGCAGGAGCCTCATCCTCAGAAGAAAACGAATCTTCAGACACGTGAGAGAGTTTTTTTAGTGGGGGTGCATGGTAGAATATATATAATTCACCCTCCTAGCTCCCCACCCACCATGGAGTGTCAACAAGGACGATGCCTCATATCTATGGGTTTCCAACAGACGGCACCAAGGACACTAGGAGGGTATACTCAAGCAGGATGAATATCTTGAAAAGATATGTCCTACCAGATTGGCCCGTGAGCCAACCCTTCTGGGCATAGGACTCTAGGCAAATTGATAAATAAATACTTTGTGATTTGAGCATTTTATAAAAAAAAACTATGGACCGTGGTAACACCAAGAATGATGACAACTTAAGCCAAGACCAAAATATACATTTCTGAAAAATCAAACTTGTGCAAAAATTACTTACCATGCACAGGGCTTACTTACATTGTGACGTCACGCAAAATTGTTCGATTACGAGGGGGCAGACTAGAATGACGCAGTGACTCCAGTGCATTGTGACGTAATGCAAAAAGTGCACATTATCGTCTGATTAAGTACTGTCGGCGCCTTTGATCTTTCACCGAAGCATCTTAGAATTCTGTATATTTCTGTATAAGTGTATATTTGTATATGTCTTTATATTTATGAAAACAAATATATTTATTTATGTCTTCAGTAACCAGTAGAAGAGAAAATATACCAAATTGAATTGCTGAAATAACAAAATCAAGATGAAGTATAGTGTGTTAGACCGTTTGTTAGATCGAAACAGACTATACGTTAATCCCCTATTGTTATAGGGATTATCGCGCATCAAAAAGCGTCCGGCAAAACGGGAACCCCCCGTTGATATTTGTGTAACTGCTGCATTTGTAATGTTCCTGCACCTTCTCCATGACTCCAAGACATGTAAACATATTTCGTGGACTGTGATAAGTCATGTCTAAACTTATACAGCAGGCTTTAGTCAACATTGTGCTATTATGATCTTTCAAGTCACACCCTGTATTGAAATTTTGAATAGAAAGTTCTCTTTATTCAAGAAGTAGGTCGCACGCTCTTGCGAGTGCGGGCTTTTTTAAATCCGGGTGCATTCAGCGTTATATACAATACAGGGTGACTACCTCATCATTGCGCACATCATTTGAACTGTGCTTTACTTTCGTTTCATTCAAGATAGCATGAGTGCACTAGAACAAACACTGGTTCATTCAACTTTCTGACGTCCTGCACCCATTACCATCTGAATGCGTTTTCGTGCATATTTATGAGAATCAACCGATTCAACCAAAAGGGATATCTGCTCCTGCCCAATACACTATTGTTGTCAACTGGTCTTTTAACAGTTTTAACTGAACTGAGCAAATGCAAGGACAAATATGCATCATTGCTACATCACTTTTCATAGCGTATTTTACATTTCTTTAAAACATTTTCAAGCTTCTGTGCGGTTTTGGTAATGAGGAGTTGGTGTAATTACCATAGTGATGTCATTTCAGTTTTATTTAAACAGTGAACAACTCACTTTTCTCGTTGATAGTAACCCCCATTGGTGCATAAATGCCCGTTGATACGAGAATCCTTCTTCCCCAATCGTCCCTAACAATTTAATCATAAATTGATAAAAGGTTCTTAAGGTGCAAGTATTCGAATGACTAATTCAACACAGAAAATGTAACTTTAAGGCCATAGAGCTGTATCAAAAATATATTTCGTTAAAAAGACAATTATGAGTGAGTGAGTGAGTTAAAAGTTTACGTCACACCGGCAATATTTCAGCCATATCGTTACGACAAATAGGAATGTACTAAGAATAAACATATTTATACATTTTTAAAAACGTCAGCGAAGGACAGTATAACGACTTGATTATCACAAATTAATTAAAACTAGTTTGAGTTCAGTGTAAAATGCTAAATCATTTCAAAACAACACAATATATAAATCAGGCTATAAATCACCAGCAACTGAAGGTAAATCACCATGCTAGGGACCATGGGGACTTACATTACCTCTGCTACCTGTATGGGCTCTAGCTGGATTTACATCATCCCTTCAGCTGTTGGCGAATTTTCAGTATTTTAGCCATATATTAAAATGACAAACATTCTACGATTATACTTCTAGCAATGATCATTGAGTGAGTGAGTTTAGTTTTACGCTGCACTCAGCAATATTACAGCTATATGGCGGTAGTCTGTACATACTCGAGTCTGGACCAGACAATCCAGTGATGAACAGCATAAGCATCGATCTACGAAACTGGGATACGATGACATGTGTCAAATCAGTCAGCGAGCATGACTACCCGATCCCGTTAGTCGCCTCTCACGACAAGCATGGGTTACTGAAGATCAATTATAACCCGGACCTTCACGGGTTCTAGCAATGATCAACATACATTCAATGTACATTTATGTACAGACAATTATAAGAGCAGCATGATGACATTAGTTGTGACAAAATTCAACTGAATCATATCAATTTATTAAATTTGTATCTGAGTGTTATATTACGCCGCATTTAGAAAAATATGTCAGTGATTGATATCATGAGCATCGATCACATGACAAGACAACGATCACATGACAAGACAACGATCACATGACAAGACAACGATCTTGAACACCCGATCCCGTTAGTTCCCTCTCACCACAAATACAGGTTACTGAAGACCACTCCTAACCTGCATCTTCACAGGTCATAACATTTGTGACAAGGCTCAGAAGCAAATATACTGTGCGACATATATCAGATGCTTGTATTTTTGTTGAAACCTTGTAATGTTTTGGTGGGGTTGTTTTCTTTCTGTTTTCTTTTCTTTTTTTAATTTTGCTTTACTGAAACTTAAGGTATTTCAAAGTGAAAATAGTGTGCATAAAAACAATATTGTCCATGCATATCATTCTCGTAAAGAGTATTAGATAAAAATTAGGTAAACGATTCCCTTGTATACAGCAAGACCTGCAATGACAATATCTTAGCGTAGGTGTTACGTTGCAGCAATTATGAAGAATAAAAAATGTTCCTACCGGTCGGTTTTGTCTGCTATGATGCCTTGAGGGTAGGTAATATTTGAACTCACAATCGTTGTTCTTGCAAACCCATTCATATTGATGCTAACAATGACTTTATTTCCTCTGTCCATGTAGAAGATCTTGCCGGCACTACCATCAACAGTGAGACCTTCCGGGTAAGAAACTGAAATGTACGCAGTCGAAGAGATCGTATCATTCCTGAGTACAAGAATAGTTGGCACAAGAAGAAAACACTTATGGTTCATGTCACGAGGGAATTATTTCCATTTTTGGTGAAATTGTCCATGGCACGGCTAAGGTGAGAATTCTTTGATGAGTCCGATTATGGGTAGGTAAGTGATCTACTCTCGAATGTAAGTACCCAAGAGTCCATAACAATACACAAGTGAGTGCACCAGTGAAGATCCAGGTAAGAATTGGTCTTCAGTAACCCAAGCTTGTCGTAAGAGGCGATAAACGGGATCGGGTGGTCAGGCTCGCTGATTTGGTTGACACATGTCATCATATTCCATTTTCGTAGATCGATGCCCATGCTGTTAATCACTGCATTGCCTGATCCAAACTCGATTATTTACAGACCGCCACCATAGAGCTGTAATATTGCTGGGTGTGGCGTTAAACAACCAACCAACACAAGTTTTTGAATGACTATGGTTTATTTCCACATTGAGAAGTATTTCAGTATTAACATGGTGTGTCCTCTATCATGTGGTGAAAAGGCCAAAGTGATGCAAATCATTGGGGCTTACTGCTTTGGAGAAATCCTCGAAAAGACCTGACATACTTAGAAACCTGATCAGGGATATCTTACATGTGACTCTGTTAACAGCAAACACTCCCTTCATAGTACGAATTGTCTTAATTCTTGAAAACGAATTCACCTACTGCTGTTTAGCTTTGCTACAAGTGTATTATCTCCAGCAGTGAGATCAACACTCCGGATTTCCTCTCTGCTGATATCCGTCCAGTAGATTCGTCTGGTGACATTGTCATAGTCAATGGCTGTAGGGGTGGTGATAGAAGTAAGAGGGTGTCGTGTCAGCTTGTCGCCATAGAGATCCCATCTGTAGACAGATCCTGGGGTGAGAAGCGTGTGGCGTTCGGTCAATAAGATCACAACTTCTGGGTGACCTGAAAAACAACAACAAAAACAGCTTTTGGCGTTTAGATTTCACAACTTATGAGGTCCAAGCGAGCATACCCTTTATGCCAAGATTTCAAAGAGAATCATACGACTCTTGCTCAGGAATTGTTCGATCAAGGTTACAGCATTCAATACCTCAGTAAAGCTTTCAAAATGTTTTACGGTAGACACAACATTCAAACAGCGGGGAATTACACGTACAATGATCCCGCTTCGAGTCCCGACCTACCCAACATACATAATATAAACCATGTGGACTTCAGCGTACTCGTCAAAATGCCCAGGAACCTTTTGTATTGAGGTCATACGGTTTACTCCAGATGTGACGATATAGTTTACCTTATAGATATGTTCAGTATATCAGTAGTGTTTTATTTACGTTTACGGTAGGGTGATCTGTAAAAAATGTTGATTATGATGTATTCGATCAATAAAATGCTATGAAAAAAAGTATTATTCACAAGGATTGACACTATGTATCTATTGAATTGGGACGTCATATAATGTCATGTTTTGTTTCAACTAACATTTATTGTGTTAAAATAGGTGAAGCTGACAAAAGGACTCGAGTCACCATATCTTCAAAATAAAAAGTTTCGATATAAATTTACTGAAATGCAATGTACGCAACGGGGTTTCGCTTGCAGCAAATGACGTCCACAATTTGGGATCAATTTTCTACGAGCTTTTAACCTAATGGAACATTTGACTGTAATCATGGAGGCATAAATAACAGTGCTTTGATGAAAGTCCGCTGAGAATAAAGTGTTAAGATGTGCAGGATATTTTTGATGGCGGATTATCAGGGTCCACTGCACATGTATGTGCCAATAAACTCAATGATAGACATTTTCCTACTTGAACAGCAGGCACATAGTTTGAGTGTACAAGCATTACCTACTAAGACACATCAATTCTAATACTGAAACTACTTTCAAGAGTCTTTTCATATTCGCTTCAGTACAATAGATGTAAATTATGATTTATGGCTTTTCAATTATACCACATACTATGAGCATAAATAATTTTTACATCCCATTTATAAATCTTCACTGAGAGCATTTCTAATATTTTAAGGAATCATAGGAGCTTTAAAGCAGTTAAAATTAAAATTCAATACAGGCACTGATCTTCACTAATGCCGACACAGCTTTGAGAAACATGGTGATACAGATTGGTCTTCGTATATGTTTTCGTATTAAAACAATTGCTAGTTTTAATCAAAACTCTTAATCATGGTAAAATACTGTTGTAAGTTTGATGTCATTGACGTTTCCCAAATAGCTAAAAGGTAACAACTGTTTCTTATCATATTTTTTGATGTATCGACTGACAACCATAACAGAGTTTGGGTTCCTGCAAACGGTAATACCCCGAAAACATTGTTAGACTCATTGAAGCTAAAATTGATAGAACTATTACAGCTCTAGCATTGTAATAGCAAGATATGAATCTATACACGTATTGTATTCCATATGGTTGATAGAATCCAACTATATCACGAGCACGATCAAATAATGATGATACCAGAAGTAGTATATAGAATAGCGGTACGAGATCACTTTTGCCAAAAGCCTCTGTAAGCCTCTGTATTTCATAAATAAAGCTTTTATCAGGCCCTAATCTCGTACCGCAATTCTATATACCACTTTTGAATCCCCAGCCAACTCCCTGGTCACTATGACCGCGAGCCAACACTTTCCTGGTCACGTGACACTATTGTGTTGGCTTCTTGAGCGGGGGCAACATTGTGTCATGAGGTATGATCAATACCTCTGGCTTCCTGGTCATTATGACCGCGAGCCAACACTTTCCTGATCACGTGACACTATTGTGATCACTCGACATGGAGGTAAGTGTTAAATATTTTGAATCGCTACTTCTTGGGTGGTAGCATTGTGTCATGAGGTATGATCAATAATTCCTCTCTGACGAAACCTCTCGACAGCCCATCTTTCAAATAGTACGAGTTCGGTTTGTTGTCTTTGATGTCCACTTTATCTATGGTGTAAGTTTTGATCGACCATGTCGAGTCGGTGGCTTGTTTCCGAGTGTCTCCTTCGTGTTCTCCCGGCTGGTAGAGGTACCTCACAAGAACCCGGCCGGGTATTTGCTTCTCTTTTCCTTTACGCGATGGTGCAGCCGATTCAGCGTTCACTGATTTCAATCTAATAGCGTCGGCTGGGTTTTTATTGGTGAGACGAGTGATTTTGTGATTGATAGCCGACACCACTTGAGGTAGCCGTGCGACCCATTCGGTGTTGGGTTTATTTAGAGTTATTTCCTGCACGTACTGATGCACGAATAAGCGCTCGGCCAAAGACCTATTGAATCTCTCGACGATGGCTTGGCTGCGATGAGCTCAGGCCGCGGCACACCTGGCTCGGACGTCATGCTTGGTTAGTAGTTGTGACACGGCACCCATGAACTCCTGTCCGGGGTCGACTTGCAGCTTGGTGGGCCATGTCAGCGGACTGCCCTTGTATATGCGCTCGAATCCGCGAGCTACTGGGGCCGAATCTTTCGTGGTTAAGGGTTCCGCTTCTTTGTAGCGGCTGGCCACGTCAACGACGGTTAGGGCATACTTGTATGTTTTACGTCTCACCCTGTCTTGAGGTAGAAACAGGAGGTCGGCTTGGTGAACGCGATTGGGAGCTGACACGTCAAATTTTCTTCTAGGTACGTAGCGCCACAGGGCTTGTTTTTCCAACCACGCTTTGGCTTCATTTTGTGATACTCTTGCTATCTCGGCAAGCTTGTGTATGGCGCTCGCTCCTTTCCAGTTTCCACGCGGGCTGTAATAAATGGCCTCAATGTTTTTTTGATGCCATGACATTGTATATATATGTTTAGTTTTTAGTTCAATTTTTCGTGCCCGTACGCATACGTATTGATTCCATCGATGGCTATCCAACGTTTCGTGTCCATCGGCGACAGGGACGTTTTGTTTATCGTCAGTCCGTATATCCTGTGGCCGTCGCTTTTCAGCATATTCATTTGATGTCTGAATGTGGAAGTCTTGAACAGGGCTTCCTTGAATCTGGCGTGTTTGATGTGTTGTTTCATCACTTATTTCTTGACCCCCTTCGCCTTTCGGATCTTGCCGTTGTCGGCTTTCAGGATGGAGTACATCTTGGGCCTCAAGCTGATGTATTCCGCGATCGGCGTGCCGGCACATTCGTCCTTCATCTTGCCGAGCACTTTTTGGTTGACTTGGCTGCGCATGGGGTGATCTTTGGGGTAGTCGCTGGTGTCGTACAGGTGCATGTGTTTCTTCATGTCCTCGTACACGTCCTCGGTTCTGAATTTCCATCAGCAGGAGTCCGTGTCCATGTACAGCACTAAAAGTCGTACATCAGGTGCTTGGAGAGGTCGAGGATGCTCATCCCCACGTAGACAGGCCGGTTGAATTTGATGTGGCTGTTCCTAATGTGCAGGGCCACCAGATCGTCAGTGAATCTCTTGCTCCAGTTGAATGCCGGGCTGGTTATCAGTTTCCTGAGCTTGTCTTCCTCTTTCGACCGGGCCAGCTTCATGGTCATGCGTTTCCTCAGGTTCTCCATCGTCTTACCAAACACCGTGTTGTTCACATGAGCTTGTAGAGGTTCTTCTTGAAGTCACTGGTGGCCCTCTTTCGCAGGTCCGTGTTCATTCTGATGTAGGGCTCCATACAGTGGCTTTGGTTGAACTTGGAGCACCCTATGAATTTTAGTCAGCCTCATACCCAGCAACAGGTTGCGATAGTGAACGATGTACTTGGGTTTAGCCATCAAGTTGGGTACGATTTTTCATCGTTGGCCGGCTTATTTCCCCCAGCAAGTTCCGTTGGTAGTCGGACATCCAGTCCAGGTCCACTGTTAAACGTTCGGGAGCCAGGGGGTAGCCGTTGTGTGACTTGTGTAATGCTGCTGGATACTCCAAGTCCACTTCGAGTATGTAACCCTTCCCCAAATCCGGCGATATGCTTATGACGTCTATCTCAGGCACCCATTCGAATCACCCGATGGGTAGATACTGGCTCATGGCCCAGCCGTACAGGTTGTTGGCGTCGAGGTAGAGGATGTGGGTGGTGGGCTTGCTAGAGTCGTAGCCCTTCACATACTCGTTGTTGGCTTTCACGTAGCGTTTGGAGGCCATGGAAATCCCGCCTTGCAATCCTTTCTCGATGAACAGGTGCATTTTGTAATCGGTGAGGAGTTCTAGTTTGACCACGGGCTTTTTCAGCAAGGCATCCCAAGAGAGACCAGGGCTGGTGTAGTACCATGCGGGATCGAGTTGATACTGCTTGAAACACGTCTTTCTGAACGTCTCGAACACGTCAGCTAGCAGGAGTACGTCCGTTCTCAAGTACAGGTCGTGGTATTCAGCCAGGTTCCTGCAGCCCAGTTTCTCCCACACATTCTGGGCGTGGCCGTAATCGTCCTGGGTGATGGCCGAGTCGGTCAAGTTGCTGTAAAACCGGCCGATGGGGGGTAGTTGGGTCTCGGCGAACTTGGCCCAGCTGTCCATGTACTCGTAGGGGTAAACACCCTTCCTCATCAGCAGGGGCCGAGTCTCGGCGTCAGTGTATTGATTGGTGATGTGGAATGGGTGAGTGAGTGAGTTAAGATTTAAAGTCACATCGGCAATATTTCAGCCATAGCGTGACTAAAACTAGTTTTAAATTTGTAATACATACATATTAATATATAAAACCCTGTCAACGAAGGACAGTAAAACCACCAGATTATCACAGATTGAGTTAA
Source organism: Haliotis rubra (assembly GCF_003918875.1). Taxonomy (NCBI): domain Eukaryota; kingdom Metazoa; phylum Mollusca; class Gastropoda; order Lepetellida; family Haliotidae; genus Haliotis; species Haliotis rubra. The sequence continues at coordinate 33,177 of NW_025767377.1, read as the reverse complement.
AACTAGCTAACATATATCTTTAAAAGTTGAAAATTATTTCTGGACAATACAATGTAAAATTAGGCTATAGATCGCCAACAACTGAAGGTAGATCACCATACTAGGGACCATGGGGACTTACAGTACCTTTGCTACCTGCATGGACCCTAGCTGGATTTACACCATCCCTTCATGATCAGCTATTGGCGTTTATACCGAGAATTAGAATGACATTAAAATGACAAAAATACTACGATTTAAACACCTGGTATACTTAAATTTACTTGAAATGTTTTGGGACTTACGTACCCTCTCAGGAGGAGAATAATTTTACAATACTTCAACCCCCTTTGAGGGTACAGCCACTAACAATCTAAGTTACTAATCAAATCTACCAATAATTAAAATACATATATGTACAGAACATATTATTCAAAATTCATTCATTAAGTCAATTTCTTTTAAAAAGCCAATAATTAAATGAAAATTAACAGTGTTAAAAAAGATCCTTAACTGTTTTCACATTGAAGTATTTATCCCTTATGATGGAGAATTCAACACAGTCAAGCAGGACATGCTTGACCGTGGTTCTCTCATCACAAGGGATACAGAACGGAGGATCCTCACCTTCAATAGGTACGCATGAGTGTATCTAGTGTGGACCAATACGACATCGTCGCATGATGACCTCTTCAAATCTGGACTGACAACCCAAGTAAGTGTACCAATATAGGGTTTTATTTCATGTAATTTATTAATACCTACCTGGGTGTCTCTCACTTCTTCTGCATCAGATCGCGGATGTAAGTTCTAATGCTAGCTTTGTACTCAGAGTATGGAATAAGAAGTGGTGTCACAGATTTGTTGAGTGCTGCCTTAGCAGCAAGATCAGCCAGTGTATTCCCAGAAATGCCAACGTGGCTGGGTAACCAACAAAAAAGACGATTATACAATTCAATAATTTCTAATATACACAGTAAAAAAGTGTTGCACCCCCTATCTTTTCCGGGGGTATGATGTTTTCGGCGTAACTGAACGATAACAGAATGAGAATTAGAACCTGGATGGTGCATACATCAACAAACCAGTCTTGTGCTTATAAAATGAACTGAAAACGGGGTATCCCCTGACCTCATGGTTTGTAAGGATCTTGCCCCTTAAGTATTGCGTTCAAATTCAAGGAAAAACGAGACGGTTTTAAGTATGGTAAAAAAAATGGAAATTTAAATGTCGAAACAAAACTTCTCTTTAGGCTGAAACTGACATACAGAGAGTGGACAAACACGAACAGTCAATATCGTGAACTTCCGCCCAGTACTTGGATAACAGCTTCCAGTCGTCGTCTCATATCCCTCACCAGACGTCGAAATCGCTCTATGGGCAGCTGCTGCCACTCTTCGTGCAATGCTGCTTCCAGTTCCCAGTGGAGGAGGATCCCTGCGTTGTATCAGACGGCCAAAATGTCCCATATGTGTTCCAGGGATTGAGATCTGACTCATTGCTGGCCATGGGAGGTGAGTCAGTGCATTGTTCTGGATGACCTTGGTCACAGCTCGTGAACGATGTGGCCGAGCATTATCATCCATGAATATTGGCCTGGTTGCAAGTGGATGATTGTCAAAAATCGGGCACAACAACTGGATCAAGCACTTCCTGAATGTAGCGATCGCCCGTTAAAGTGCCTCGTATGGTCACTTCTAGATCCAGCTTACAGTTAAATGAGAAGCAACCCCATACCATAACCGATCCACCTCCATATGGTACCGTTGGCATGTCGTTCCTAGGTGCATAAGCTGTACCCAGACGCCTCCAAACTCTGACTCTGCCATCCACAACATGCAGAAGAAATCTGCTCTCGTCTGACCAGTGGACTTTGTTCCAAGACCTCAAGTTCCACCCTTTGTCTTTGTCTACACCAGGCTAAACGTAACCTCTTGTGGTTCTCTGTGAGTTGGGGGCGCTTGATGACTCTTCTGACCTCAATCCAGCGGCCTTGAGTCGATTTCTCACTGTTTGGTGGCTGATCTGACGATGAGGGAAGCCATTGGCGTTTCCAGGGTTGCACTTGAAGCAAAGGGTTGTCGCCTTACCAGCCTTAGCAATGCTCTGTCATCCCTGACTGTGGTTATGCGTGGTCTGCCTGAAGGTCTGCGATTCTTTACACTCATTAGTCTGCGCATGTTTTCTCTCACCAGGCGGCTTATTGTGGAGTAATGACGCCCAGTTCTTCTGCCAATCTCCTTGAAGGAAAGACCTGCCCTATGGAGTCCAATAATCTGCCACTTGACTGCATCTGCTATTCTCGCACCCGGCATGCTGCGTTACAATGGATTCAACGGCCAGAAAACAATTTTTATAGGCGAGGATTCATCACATGAGCATACTGCAATTTGCAAAAATCATGAAGAATGATATTCACGTGCAGGTTGCTACGTTTTAGAGATCGTTTTCACTACGAAAACATAATGACTTCAACACCAAATCCTAGCAGAATGGTTATCATCAACAACCTAATCGTGTGTTTTGGATATGCCAACGTAAATCCAGAGTTTTAATATGGGATTGCAACACCTTTTTACTGTGTATAAAAGTGGATGCTTTACAAGAAAGATTTTTTAATAGCCTGAAGACACGAAAGAGAATCAGAAAAAGATGATGTATTGTTTATATTAACGGTGTTGATTAATATATTTAAGAGCTGTTAATATGGCATTAGCTTCTGCTGTGAAAATAGAGCTATTATTTGGTAGCGGAGAAGATATTGTTCGGGATCCAATGACAGTGGCACATGCCACCGCGCCACCATCCTTGGACCCATCTGTAAATAAGGATTTGTATGTATTATATTTATTCTTTTAATTGATTATATTCTTGTTTATACTTGTAATTCGTTAGTTTCCTGGATTTTTTAAACTTTGTCAGTGTTAGGTCAACTTGTGGCCTCACCTAATTGCCAAGGAGGAGAAGAAAGAAGACGGGAAGGAGATATATTCTCCAAATCAATGCCAGCAGCAGAAATATATTGTTGGATTCTTATCCCAAGAGGTGGAACAAGTGAAGGTTTTTATTATACAAATCCTCATAAAGAGGATTAAAACGCAAGTGTGAAGCAGGATTGGATTCATTAGAATATAACTTTGGTGTGATATATTGTAGGGACAATTTGATACGGCGAAGTTTTAAAGATGGCTCATCGGCCTCAACGTAGAGACTGTCAATGGGAGAGGTTCTGAAAGACCTCAAAAGAGTAGTTTGAGGTTGCTTTTACAGGCCCCACCATATACGATAGAGCCGTAATCAAGTTTCGATCGGACCAGTGATCTAAACAAATGAAGGAGGGTGGTTTGGTCCCTCCCCACTTTGAACTGGAAACGACTTTCAACAAGTCGAGTGCCTTCAGGCATTTGGCTTTTAGATGTTTGATATGTGGCAGAAAGGTTAAATGCGAATCAAAGATGAGACCAAGGTATTTAGCTTCCTTTGACAACTTTGATGGGTGTGCCATTTAATGATAATTCAGGATCTTTATGGGGTTTGTATTTCCTACAAAAATGTAGACAATTGGTTTTGGATTCCGAAATTTTAAACCCGTTTTCAAGACACCATTTATGAATTTTGTTGAGACAAATTTGTAATTGTCTCTCAATAGTTCGCATGTTTTTACCACGACAAGAAATATTAAAATCATCCACGAAAAGAGATCCATCGATTGAATCACTTCTAAAACCTTTGAAAGACTATTTATTTTAATACTAAAAGAGTGTGACAGACAAAATACTGCCTTTGTGGGACACCCTGATCCTGATTGTAACAATCAGACAGGGTAGAACCCACGCGAACTTGAAATTGCCTGTCCGTTAAAAACTGTGATATAAAAAGAGGCAAACGGCCTCCTCAAATCCAAAAATCGTGTAAATCTCTTAAAATACCATGTTTCCATGTGGAAGTCGCATATACTTTTCTAAATCGAAAAAGATCGACACTGCATGTTGTTTTTTAATAATGGCATTTTGAACAAAGGATTCTAAACGCACTAAATGATGGATAGTACTTGTTTTTTACGGAAACCACATTGAATGTCTGTTATAAGGTTATTAGTTTCCAGGTATCCACACAAGTCGATTATTTATCATGCGCTCCATGGTCTTGCAAACGCAGCTAGTTAATGAGATTGGTCGATAATTCGAAGGATCAGTATGATCACGTCCAGGTTTAGGGATGGGTACAATAATAGCATTGCGCCATGAAGAAGGAAATTGTCCAGAAGTCCAAATATCATCAAAAAATGTTTAAAAGGGTTTCTAAGCATGAATCCGGTATAATGTTTCAGAGCTGATAATGTATGTTATCAGCACCTGTAGCCATATCATGAGCTTGATCAAGAGCAGTATGAGACTCATGAATGGAAAATATTTCATTATAATCTTCCCCATTATCTGAATTGAAATTAATAGTTTTCTTTCCTGTTGCATTTTATAGTTTTGAAATTGGGGATATAATTCGAAGAAGAAGAATGTTTGGCAAAAGTTTCTCCAAGTTTATTTGGTTATATCAGTTTTACTAGTTAATAATTCGTCTCCGTCTCTTCAGATGCTTAATGCTAGATTGAGAGCCCTTACCTTTATTTTCTGAATCATGTTCCATACCTTGATATCGGCGTTCGTGAATTTATGTTTGATACATATTTTCGCCAGGATTGACGTTTACTTTGCTTGAAGGTACGCCTTGCCTTAGCATTTAAAATTTTAAATGTATTCAAATTATGGGACCATAGTAGGATGGCGACGGGAAATAATTCTCAGCTTTCTTCCGTGCCTTCCTAGCCTGTTTGCACTCATTGTTGAACCATGGTTTTCGTATGTGTGGGAATTGCAGAGGATTTGGGGATACACTCATCAGCAATGTTAATTAGTTCATCAGAGAAAGCCTTTATAGGATCAGGACTTCTATGAAAAGTTCAGGTTTAAGTCTGTTACAACACAGAGCTTGATAGAAAGGCCAGTTAGCCTTCTTAAAATTCCATCTTGAAGATGGGGTAATATCAGATGGGTTAACGGATGTTAGAATTGTAGGAAAATGGTCACGTCCGCAGAGGTCATCGTGAACTGACCATTCAAATCCATTCAGTAGGTTTGAATCCGTGATTGATAAATCAAGCGCCGAATAAGTTCCAGTGCCAGGATGTAAATAGGTGTTGGAACCAGTCATTGTATATGCATAAATCATTATCTGAACAGAACTCTTCTAACAGTTTACCTTTTAGCCATTTAAGTCCCCAAAATAATACAGGGTTTTGGTAGTTGGTCATAGAGAGTTTGAAGATCAGTCTTCTGAATGACTGGAGACGGTGAGATATACAAAGAGCATAATGTAAATGCAACGTGTAAAGTGAGTCGCACTGCAACTGCTTGAAGATTAGAAGTAAAGTGTAAAACCAGGGCTATGGATAACAGACTGTTTGACTAGGGATTGAAGATCCTCCAGTGGCCCTGTTACCTGGAGAGTGAGAAATAATGATAAGCATTGAAATGACGTAGGTCAAAAGAATCAGTCTGCTTTAAATAAGTCTCCTGCAGACAAAATGCTGATGGCATACAATCCTGGATTAATAACTGGAACTCATTGTAATTATGCCGTAGTCCTCTGCAATTCCACTGTACGATGTTGTTGGAATAAACTATCTTTTCGGGGGACTTATTGGGATCTACCCCACACTGTTTTGGAGGACGACAAGCTTTGTGCCCTAGAATGGACATTTTCGGACACGTCCATGTCCTGAAGTGATCCATATTTGTTGTAAAGGTTAATTTTATTTTCAGACCCTTTTGGGGGTTCTGCCACTTTGTTTTTCTCGAATAATCAGGCTTAGGTTTATTCTTGCCTTTAGTAATGTGATGTACATGAGATTGCGATTGAGACCTTGTGGTAGACTGAGATGATGTACCATGATCATGATCTGGCTCTGGTTGACTGTCGGACCTGTCAGGAAAGTGACTCTACTGTTTGAATCGATATTGCAGTGGAGAAAATCTGTGGAGAAGTGGTTTTCACCCAAGTCAAATTTGTTTGGCAGCTTGAAGATGATGTGTAGTTACTTTAAGAGTTGCCTCAGATGGAGTCCTGGTTTTGGAGGCATGCGTTTCTTTTAATTCAGATCTTTGGACAAGCTGTTTGGCTTCAGCAAAACTAATATTTTGAGTCAGTTTGATCTTATTTATCTCCATCTGTAGCTTCCAAATTGGGCAGTCTTTAGAGAAAGAGGAATGGCCTCCAGAACAATTTGTGCATTTCTTATAATTACTTTCACAATCTTCTGTTGTGTGTGTCTTCTCACCACAGTGAAACTACAGAACAATAATGCAAAGTATTTACACCATGGCCATATTTCTGGCGCTTGGAAACATCTCAGTGGATTCGGAATGTATGTATCCACTTTGATTTGACAGTAACCAGCCTTTATGGAAGTAGGAGCTGTTAGAGTGGAGAATGAAAACGAATAGGTGTTCGTTTGTTGGATCTCATTGTTTTTCGGACAGTGAAACGTTTCACGTATAGCACACCTTGATCCTTCATCTCTGATGCAATATCAATTTCTAGCATATCAGCAAAAAGTCGGTCTCGGTCTCTCACAATACCCTTGCTGGTGTTAAGCGTTCGGTGAGCCAGAGACTGATACGGAAATGCCGACAAAAGATTTAGTTGACAGGAGGTTGTTTGCCTGTTGTCTCTTACTGCATTCAACAAAGTAGAGAACCTGTCCGCAAACGTTTAACCTGTTTTACATCTCCTGCAATGCCTTGTATGCCTTTTGAAACGGCAAAAGGGTTCACCTTTAAATGAGTCTTGTCAACAGTCTCAAGCACTATAAAACGTGGCCAGTATTCAATAGACGTGGACGGTCGTTGGTCATTAACATCTGGATCTGTGTCAAGAGGACGTTTCTTTTCGTAATAGGGGTTTCCGGAAGCCATGGTTAGTGTTTAAAAGGTTCATCATCCCAGCTCCCCACCAACCATGAAGTATCATGAAGACAATGCTAAAACAAGTGGGTTTCCAACTTGCAGCACCAAGGATACTCGGATGATATACTCCAGCAGAAGAAAGTAAAAGATTTATTCTTCCACCAGATTGGCCCATGAGCCACCGCCTTCTGGGCATAAGACTCTAGAGCAAAACGTACATGAAATAGTGTATTTGAAATTCGGAGATCAAAAATTGGCCAAGACTTAAAAATAACATTTTATAAATCCCAAAAATTTTGTGTAACAATTCATAATTGCTAGCACACACAGGGCTTGGCGTGACCAGCCGATTGGTTGAATCGGGCCAGTTCAACCACCCGTCTAGGTGAAGTAAGGGGCGAAGTGGTGTGTTGGGCAAAGGAACACTGTTCCTGGAACCAGTGGCCTCAACCACTAGACTCCCGTCCTCCACCGACACAGGGGCGCAACCCACGGCAAACAGGTTGGTGGACCAAATATACCCCCAGGTCCACAACGGGGGGTCGAAGAGCTCTTAGCGTTACCCAGCACCCACCACGAGGAGGTGGCTCTTCACGGGTGCCAGGTGATGTGGAAGGTATCGTTGGCCTTGACCAAACTATCGAGAGACGACAGCAGGAATTGAACTGAATCGATGAACCTCAGGCCATTCAGGGAGAAGGAGATGTATCTCTCCATGTTGTTGTGGATGCAAGTCAGGTTGCTGTCAACGTTCGCGATGGCCTTCATGATCAAGTGAGAGTCGTACCCTCTCAAATTGTGAAACACGACGGGGATTTGGATGGTTTTGGGGGTTGGGGTTGTGAGCGGCGCCTCTGTACCCAACGGTGATGTGGCAGTGATCTCTCACCATATTGCCATTCAGCGGTTCGTCGCGCACGTGGCAGTGAGTACTGTCGTTTTGAGCACACTGATCGGTTTTGGGTCATGCGCATGGGAACGACGGTGAATGGTACGTAGTTAGCTATGTCTAGATAGACCTTATCGATTTGTTTCGACGGCCCACCCGAACCCCTGTGTGTAGCGTTCCAGGTATTCACCGTATTTGCTGAAGCGAGGTGTCGATGGACGCGTCTTTCGTCTCGGGTTGAGTTGCGACTTCTTGTTTGCCCCTGAAGTAAGGAAAGAACGTATTCAACGGCACCGTCTGTCTGCTGTTTATCAAGCGACATTTTCACCGTGATTTGAAATTTGAGGCTTAACGCAGGTCGTCCAGTTCCTCTTTGACTTTGTCAGCGACCAGAGGTTTGACGTTGTCGATGTCTATATTTTTGTCTACATTCATCCACCAGCCTCTCAGATAATTACCTATAGCGTGTTCAGTGTGTACGAACTGTAGATCGACGACTCTGTGCTGATGCAACAGTTCAACGAGCTCGGGTTTCCCTCATACAGGAATAACCTACCAGCCCCAGCTCTTTCGCTTGAGGTTTGAGTTGTTTCACAGTGGGAGGAGGTTATACCGGGCCTTGCAACAGTTCGACTAGCCCGGCTTTCCTCAGGCGGGAATAACCCGTCAGCCCCAGCTTTGCTTGGAGTTTGAGTTGTTTCACAGTGGGAGGGGTTGTATGTCGGGAATAATCTAAACAGCTGGTGTTTCCTCAATCGAGAGTAACCGGATACACCTCTCATCTCTCTCGCAATCTGTCTGAGCTCCCAGAACAGTAGACATTGTTATACTCAGGTGTAAAACCCAATCTCTAATTGGACCGCTGGCTGGGAAGGGAGGTAACTCTATCGGACTTATTTACTGATTAAACGAATGAAGCGCACATAAAATCCTTGAGTGGAATGTTTCCCTTGAGCAGGTGGAGGGCTGGCACCAGTAGATGCATTTCAGTGTTGTAATCGGCTATGCTTAGGTAAACCGTGTTGACCCCATTACTTATCCTGGGGGTAGTGTTTCAGGTGTTCTTGTGTGTAGGTGTTGAAGTACTTATCTAGCTCAGGTTGACATTGAGAACAGCAGTGCATCGACGACGCATAGAGCCTATCAAACGTGCAAGGAAGGCTTGTTGGATGTCATGCCAGATTCTCTCAAGTTCTGTTGCAAGGTCAAGGCCGTTATCTGGCGGATGAGGAAGACGGCATAGACGTCGATCCATCTCGTCCCAAACATGCTCTATCGGGGAGAGACCCGGTGAATTTGCAGGCCAAGGCAGTAAGTCAACGTTGTGGTGTTGCAAAGAAATCCATAGCAACCCTTGCCGTTATGAGGGCGGGCATTGTCCTGTTGGAATGTTAACCCAGGGCTATGACGTTGCAGAAAAGGAATTGCCACAGGTCGAAGAATCTGATCCTTTGTAGCCCACACCAGTTAAGTTGCCCCTGAACAATCACCAAAGGAGTTGTTTGGCATGCTGTTATTCCACCCCAAATCGTCACGGAACCACCACCAAAGCGATTCCTCTCCAAGACACAGGCCTGTGCATAACGTTCTCCCCATGGCGCCTATAGGCACGTTGAGGTCCATCACTATGGGAAATGTTAAACCTGCACTCATCTGTAAAACAACATTTCTCCACCAAAACAAGGGTCTGCGGACATGATTTCGGCACCACATTCGGCGAGCTTGTCAATGACGTTGTGTCAGGATAGGCCGTATGGCAGGACGTCGTGGTCTGATCCCGTGATGACGTAAACGTTGTCCTGGGATGGTTCGGGCAGTCATCACTGCAGTCTGAAAGTGTGGCGAAGATGGGTCACCCTTATCCATCTGTCCTGTCTTGGCGTTGTTACATGTGGACGTCCAGAACATGGCCGATCGATGACGTCATTTGTGTTCTGGTAGCGTCTCACCAGTGCAGAAATGGTGTTCCGGTGGCAGTGGAAATGTGCAGCCACTTGTTGTTGAGACATTCCCCCACAGACCATCCCAATGGCCTCATGACGTTGTGCAGACGTGAGCCTTGGCATGCTATGCGTTTCAATAGCCGTTTGATTTTTTGAACGATCGCAAGGGCAGAGGTTGAGCTTCCAAAGTGACAGTATTGTGTGGCATTCATTTGCTCTGTTTCTCTTTCCCGGAATGCACGTGCAACAACGTATTGCACGTCTCAAGGACGAACCCACTGACGTCACGGAACGTGGCACGTGCATGCATGTTGGATACATGTCACTAATCTCTCCACAGGTTTGATAAATTTAGATTTTAAATTTTGTGTATGCACAGTTTCTTTATGTGCCTGAGTATATAAGTTATAATATTACTTTAAAATATTATCCGGCATGATTCCTTGTTTTACGAGGACGTCGTTGGTGGCCATCGCCATACCCAAATTCATGATGAGCATGGCCATATCCTGCAGGTCGAAATTGAGCTTGATCGTCGGTGTTTGAGAACCATTTTGGTTAAACGAGGCGTACCCACAGCTAGACCGGCGACCACGGTGGCGTGGTATGCGTCGTTAATGAATGTTTTTCCTTCAGACATGATGTATATAATAAAAATATATTTCTAATTATAACATAATATGGGGTTGATCTCTAATTGTGGTTGCAGTGTGGGGTTTTGGTGCTGGTTGTGGTTTATTATATAACATAAATAATGTTGCCACGGCCCCTGCACCTGCAGCTATCCACAGAGTATAATTTTTTTCGTGGTGCTTAGCTAAACCACCATTTCTACCAGCGGCGACTCTTTTAGGATTCTTCTTCTTGGTGACTTGTGTTGGTTCCTGTGTTGGAGTCAGTGTCATTTCTTGCTCGGCAGTTTCCATCTTGTATACTATTATTATTATTTTTTTCCTCTTTAAATTGACAATGCTTTGCCGTGATGATCCCGTGGTTACCGGGCTAAAACATACCGTATTTGTGGTACATCACGCAGCTGACAGCGCTTGAAGCGTGTTCGATGAACGGGTCTTTCTTGAGATCTTCCCACATGTAAAGTCGACGTTTCGGGGGAATGGGAAGGAAGTACGACGCTAACCTGGTGTGGATCTGTGTCATGGCCCGACCCTATAGTTTTGTCATCTCGGCCCCGAGCCGGGTTTCGTATCTCGCGTACAGCTTATCGACCCCATCGGTGGGCATTTTCTGAATTTTATCTGGAGTGTGGTCACCAAAGTATTCTTTGGCTTTGCCGCCAACCGCCAGCGCCACCAGTCTATCTCACTTGTCATCACTTTTTATCATCCGTCACCAACTGTTTGAGCAGTTCATTGCACTCCATCCTATAATGTAACAAACGATTTTTAATTCAAATAATATAATACCCGATGCACCCGAAACATAGCAAGATGAAGGTTAAGTTACACACTATGAGCACTTCAAAACTGGCATTGTATAGAATTGCTTAGCAAATGCTTAGCAATGCATAGCAAATGCTTAGCTAAAACACCCGATAGGCCACGGGTTGGTTGGTTTTCAACCCGAGTTTGGTGTGTTTCGTTTCGGCCAGCTGCTTCTTCACTCGTTCCCATTCTAGTTTGCTAGGGATCACGTTGTTTTCTCTCAAGCTTTCCTCGAACGAATCCCTATCCTTACAGTGAAATAAGGCTACCCATCGCGTCTGTTCCCTGAGGTCTTTCAACACCAAGTTGAATTTCTGCGTCAGCACCCAAACGCTGTTCTTTGCGTGCTGGCCAGAGAACGCTAAGTACGACAGCATGTCTCTCTTCTTTGTTATCTCTTTATAAGCGCTGCAGTCGTCCAGGATAAACAGCGTTGACTCCCCTTTGAATTTCCCGTGATAAGCTTTCAACCAATCCTGAAGGCGTGTTCCCGGGTCGACTTTGTGCATGTCCAGGTCCGTCATCACCCAAGATCTCTCCGTGTACGTTTTGTTTATATGTAGAGTAGGGCACATGATAACTATGTTATCGAACACGTCCCGGTAGTATCCCTCCAGCATATTCAGCATATTTCCACAGCCCGTCTGACCGCATTACGATAGCGCAGTGTGGGTCTTGAGGCAAATTGCCTGCGGTTTGAGCCTTCTTAGTGATTTGGATGGTTATCCCCTCGCTGCCGTTGTTGATCCGTGGATCGCATGTACAGCCACAGCGCGTGCTTGGTGGTCAGGTAATCTCCGATCTGAACGGAGGATAGATCCAGTTCTTTGGCGACGTCGTTGATGGTTCGGTAGCTTTGTTATCTCATCCCACTGTTGGTATGCCCTCATGCCTTGGCTGAACAACTGGTTGTGCACGCCCTCGATGGTTACTTCCACTTTCGTGATTTCGGGGTTGAAAACCTTTCCCTGTCTCTTTGAATGGTACATATTCCTCCACAGGGACGATCAAGATGCCTTTCATCGATCGCGCCGGGCACGTTCAAGTTGATGTTCCACAGCGTGTCGCTCTTGTCCCATACGATAGTTCTATGCCACAGGACTCGGTCGTACAGCATGGACAGCTTTCCCCAGTACTGGTTTCTCCATCGAGATGTTGTCGATGGTGTAACTGGCAGCATCACCGTTCGGCGTACGCATCGACTTTGCTGCAGTCGTTAAACGTGAGTTCGTATTCCAACCGATCACCCAACACGGCCTTGTAAAGCGGCGTGTGTCCGTGAAACAGCTCGAAGTCGAGCGGCACGCAAAACCGGTTCCCGTGACGCTTTGGCGATAGCTTTTCGTCCACCGGGATCTTGTCGAGCTGGTCTTGTGTGAAGCCGTACCCGACGCCCAAACGAGTCGATTTACTAATACCTTGATACACGTCATTAACGTGTTAGCCCTCGCTTTTCAGAGATCCATGTAACAGTAAAACACATCGCTATCGTCGATGCTCAACACCTCGTTGCCGCTGATTTTGATGGTGGTTTTCTTGATGATGGCACGACCCAGGTTCTGCACGAGTTCGCGTTTGTCGTCGTTGTCAGAAGTCAATGTGATGTTAAACGCCAGTCGAACCGTGCCGGTTATGATAAGGTCATTCTCACCCAGGTTGGGGAATCAAACCAACAGCGTTTGGTTTTGATCTATCTTGCTCGGATTATTGGTGATGGTCACCGACTGAAGCACAGCTTTGGCGTCTAGAGGCTCTCTTAATCTTCGGAAAGGATCTAACTTTCTTCCGTACTGTGACATTGTTATGTACATAAAATATAAAAGTTTAATATAATTAATATAATGGATGATATTCCGATGGATGATTTGGGTGCTGGTGCGCTCGATGAGGGGGATTACCATGAAGACACTTCGTTTACCAGCAACGTCTTGAGCAACGAACTCGTTAAACAAACTGTCAATGATTAGTACGATGGTTTAAAATGCGATAAATATTATGTCAAACTGCCGTACCGAGACTATTCCAAGTTTGTTATCGATAACAAGGCCACGCTGCGATTGAGAAAGATCGATCTAAATGAACACCCACACGAGAAGACCGCTCGCTCTGTCGACGCTGGTCAGAAAACACGGCATTAATTTTCTTCAGGACGAATTAAACCTGTGTGAAAATAAAACTCCAAGACAACGAGTCTCTGAAAACCATCATCGAAAACGATTGCGAGACAATTGCATCGACTCACAATACGAGAGACGGACCCGATTGGAATCCGCTTCCTCAAATCGAGAACAGCTTCGATCCCAGATCAGCCGCGTGCATGAAACCATCGATCGAGTCCTGAACGAAGACACCACGCTGCCCGACAGGATCCGAATCTTGCTCCGAGAGCAAGGGATCACCATCGCCAGCGTTCTTACGGCATTGAGCTTCATCATATCGACTCTGGTCGTATCACTGACGGGTGGCAGTGTCATACCAACACGACCAACACCAGGTGGCGGCGACATCAGAGACTGGGTAAAAACTCGGTGAAGCCCTGGCTAAACTTGCGGGTAAAAGCCGCTGAAGCACTTCCGGGAATCCTGGATAGCATCGTCTCATGGCTACTGGGTACGCTGGCTAAAACTGCCACGTGGCTTGGGCAAAACCTGTGGGCAGCCATCACCGCCGTGGCGGGTCTGGTGTATGTCGCGCTTAAGGAATTTTTAACCAAATGAGGCAAAGTCCAACCGCGATCCCCCCGACCACTAGCGCTGTTCTACTATTGAGGTGTTCTATATTTTCAACCACTTCGCGTCAAACCCCTAGGTTTCGGGGATGATGCCACTATGCCAGTTTCACAGGTCATCGTAGGCGCGGTGGTTTAAGACGTTGATACCCAGGTTGATACCCAACTTTTGACCGGTGGTGGCGATGACGATTTCGTTGTTGTAGCCCACCAATTTATGGATTCTCATATACAATCCCACACCGAACACGTAGTTGACTTTCGACCGGGCATATTCCAACACGTTTTGAGAGCGTTGGATGACACTCGGTAGATCAACTGGAGCATTAATAGCATCCTCAACGTTGGACACGAACTGTTTCTGTGCATCGTAAGCAGTCCCTTTACCCACGATGCTGGAATGCATGTGTGCCTGAGCGCCCAGCACGGCCCACACATACGTTCAAATCGAATCGTTCAAACGTATTACACCGGCATGAGTAAACCCTTTCGACGTGTCCAGCATGAACATTTTCCAATCGTTCGCGGGTCCCTGCTCAAACCTCAAACGAGGTAATCCTTGCTGCCGTCAAAGCCATAAGATCATCTCTCCACTCGTTACTCGTGACTTAAGCATTCGCATACGTTTTACCACCCCATTCTTTCAACTTCTTGCTGGCTTCTACGAGCGGCATGTTGTGAACGATAGGAATACCCAAACCGTGGTTCGGACCTGGCAAACGCCAATCCGTCTTCAGATCTAGTTCGAATTCGTTGCAAAGTGATTGTTCACTGCATCCCATGCTTTGTCCTGTGGAAGCAGAGCTCTGATTCTTTGAGGATACGTCTGATTTGATAGTACACGTGAAACATAAACACAGACCGACCCAGCGGGCCACGCCAAGTGTCGACTAATACCGGATCACACGGGCAACATGTTAGTTTCATACTTTGATTCAGAGTTAAGGTTTGACGTACCCGATTCCCAATTGGATCTTATGACTATGAAACCAAACACCACACTCGTCATAGAAGTCTATCTCGGGTTAGATTCTGATGGCGCAGAACGACAACTTTTACCCGGGTTGACAATATACTGGGACCTCATGGCCAGTGACCAATGTTGCCGTATTATCATACCACTGCGCCCGGCACCCTTAACGGGTTCTATATTCCCCTTAGTAAGCCTCTATGGGGTTCGTTTAGACGCAGAGTTACCTATTAGCCTCTCACATATATTTTCCTGTACGATAATCTAAACCTTATAAGCCCCAAATACACTGTGCAAAATTAAATAGCACACAATTAAAACATATCTCATAAAATATATATATGTACACAGGATTGGGCTGTACCCAGTTGTAGAAGAAGTAACAAAAACACTGGAAACTGTAGACGGATTTCGTTTGAGACAGTTATGTGACATAAAATGACAACAAGAACAAGATCGCGACATACGGAAAGCATTATGTAAGAAATACCATAGAGCTTTCAATGTCGTGGATGGGTTTGATACCTCCCTTATGGCAGCCAGTATGTGGTTAGGTGCGGTAGGTATCGGGTTATTGTCCACCATCGTAGCCACACCTATAATGCTAGGTATTGAAATAACAGCTGGGGTGTCAGGGTTGGTGGGATTGGTGTTTAAGTTTATATCTCACAAATTGCATCGTAAAGCATTGAAACGAGACGAAATTAGAATTCTAGCCGAAGCAAAGTTAAACACAATTTAGACGACCATATTTCCACCGCACTCACTGACAGTAATATCTCAGAGGAAGAGTTTTGTTTGGTACTCTCTGAACTCGCAAAATATCACAAAATGAAACAAGAGATTCGAACCAAGTCTCGTAAAAGCACTGTCATCAACGAAGACGAGAAAAAAAAGTACATAAACCAAGGGATACAACAAGCCCAACAAGCCTTCATTACAAAAACCAAAGAAATCATAGGCGATTCACATTAAATTGTTTTGCTGAGATCAACATAGCCGAGTGACCAGGAAAGTGTTGGCTCGTGGTCATAGTGACCAGGAAGCCAGAGGTATTGATCATACCTCACGACACAATGTTGCCCCCGCTCAAGAAGTAAACACAATAGTGTCACTTAACCAGGAAAGTGTTGGCTCGCGGTCATAGTGACCAGGAAGTTGGCTGGGGATTCAAAAGTGGTATATAGAATTGCGGTACGAGATTAGGGCCTGATAAAAGCTTTATTTATGAAATAAAGCTTTACAGAGGCTTTGGCAAAAGTGATCTCGTACCGCTATTCTATATACTACTCCAGATGTTCACTAAAAGGTGAGCGTATCCTCCCCATGGTAACAGTAAAATGGAGATTTCCTGTTTAGATGGGCAATCTGCAGTTGGCACTGGTAATTTGTGAATTAATAATATCTGATCAGTATACCTGAAGTTCAACATAACATGCCTGGGTAGGACAGGATCTTAAATGGTTCTTCCACTGAAGTCTGAAGTTTAAAGGTCACATTCAACGTAAAACACAACTTTGCAGATTCTGATACCTTTCGGTATGGACTTACCGAAACAAATCATCAAAAATGCAAATTCAACTTATAAAGTTGAAAAATAACGTGATGAAAAAAACCGCGCGAAATCGTAGTTCAAACGATTCACTAAGTTTCCTCCAGCGCTTGGGGGAATTGAAGTGGTTTCAACAGCTGGGCTGCGCTCATAGCACATGCGCAGTGAAATAGGTTCGCGCAGCTTGGAAGCGGGTTGTCCGGTGAATACTCGGTGAAGGCTTTGATGTGAGCTATTTTTCTTATGTTTTGTTGATATTTCACAGGCGCGAGCTTTTTATATGTTATTACAGTAGATTACCGATTTAACTGTTTATTTATTTTCATTTGTCCATTTCACCACACGTTCTTCTTACCCAGTCTCTTTCTAAGTTCGATACTTAAAAGCAATGTCATTATTTAGCGTTGACAGAATTTCTAACTGTAATATAGATATGTCGTTGTCACAGACAAAACTCAATCTGCCTGCCCGTCTGTTAATGACAATATTCAATACACAACTTCGATCACTGACCACATGCAATTTGAACTTAACACCTATCAGGCTATACACCATAAACAAAACGCATTGATTTATGGCCCGAGTTCGGTCTCTGTCACATTATGTAATTACACAGGCAGGTGTGATACTTGTACACATGACATGTTATGATGTCTGTTGATTGCAAAATGTTATACACAAAAAATGAGCATGTATTTACAAAACCCAACATCTCTATATATACACACAATGAGCCGTGAAGGCATCTGCAAATGAACCAGCCGTTACACTCGAGTGCACACCCACCCGCTCTGACTGGGTTCGGTATCCCCGCTGCTTCGTTTCTCGGGAAGTAAACCGAAGTACAAAATATTGCACTTTTGATTTGCGATTGTACGTTTATAATTTTGTTTATATGTTTTTTCATAACCAGCAATGTATATTATATGTCATGAATAAGTGATAATTGTGTTTTAATTATGTTTGATTTTTGGTTGCATGTGACCTTTAACTTATAACTTTCCTGTTTCTGTTTTGGCAATATATGCATAGATTCTAATTCAATTGCATAAAACCAATCAGCAAGGGAGTGGATAAAAGTTTTGCCCATAAGGCCAAGTTGCATTGTTCTTGAATTATATATGATTCATGTTATCTAGGAAGAGCTCCACATGGTCAGCACTAACAGAATACGGACGTTGGTGACGGGGAAGTTGTGGACATACACATGGGACACTGACACACTGATACACAGACAACTGAACCAGACAGCCATACAACAGGCAGGTTGGGTGGCTAGTTGGTTTGATGTTTAACGCCACACTCAGCAATATTCCAGCTATATGGCGGCGGTCTGTAAATAATCCAGCAATCAACAGCATGAGCATCGATCTACGCTACTGGGATACGGTGACATGTGTCAACCAAGTCAGCGAGCCTGACCACCCGATTCTTTTAGTCGCCTCTTACGACAGGCATGGGTTACTGAAGACAGCCTCAATAGCAGATTCCGTAGCTAAAAAGCTCTACAAAAATCAGTTACCAACACTAACTTCCCTTTTACAGTGGCAGCAGAGTTGGAATGATCAAGCGTCAAATAAGCTTCATTCCATAAAACCCAATGTTGGACGGAATCCATTTACTTGACTAATTCATCAGGATGAGGTTGTGATTCGGCGATGTCGTATAGGACATAGTTTCTTTTCACATTCCTTTTATTGAAAGGTGAAAATCCGCCATTTTGTATCCCTTTGCCATAGACCGATTACTATCAAGCACATTTCGCTTGAATGTGTTGACTTTTCCAATATTAGACAACATGTTTATGACGATGTTCCTACTTTATGTGAACTTTTTAATAAAGTTTCAAACCACTTGATTTTAGCATATTTAAAAGAAAACAAACTGTATGAAAAGATATAGGTCTTTATTTCAGTTTTTACCCTTGAACGTGATACTTGACTGATATTTTAGTGATTGTCAACATCACTTTTAATATTTTCAGTGTATTGTAAAACGAAAGACATTTTCTCGCCGTGAATAGCTGCAACATTGCTCATGCGGCGTTAGGCAATACTCACTCACTCACTCACTGAAGACAGCAGCGTATACGTACCCGCCATTAGGCACGTACCTACACTTACAAATTTGTTCTCCTCTCTCTATGAAAGGTGGATAACTATCATGCTACCTCGATGCCAACATGACGTCAAGCACTTTAAAAGCAATTGACAAGTATTTTATCTAAGATTTCATCTGTGAAATAGGATACTAATGAGCTTGCTCCTCAGCCAGAAGAAAAGAAAGTATCCGTTCAAGGGTAAATCATATACATTTACGTACCTGCGTGATGGAATAAACCCAGCCCATTCACTCCATTGTTCATGCTGGGGTTATCCCGCATGCCTTTGTCACTAGCTTGTATTCAGTAGGTCAGGGTCAGCTACACACAGTTGCTGGGGCTTAACAGTTTAAATTATCCGGAATCTTCAATAAAGTTTATATTTTTAAATTTTATAGATTTGCGTCGTTTGCAGCACAGAAAACCACCTGAAGCTACAACAGCACTATATCATTTGTGTCATGACACACGACTCAGTTGAATAATTTTCATTGCATGACCAAAATTTAAATTAGAAAAATTAACGAAGCTACATTTAACACAGCTTTCACCTATTGTACCTCCTTCGAGATTGTGGACCGCCTCCGTGGTGTAGTGGTTAGAGCGTCCGCCCGGAGAGCGGAAGGTCGCGGGTTCGATCCCCGACCGCGTCATACCAAAAGACGTTAAAATATGGTACTTGTTGGTCCCTGCCTGGCGTTCGGTAATAATGGGTACAACAAGGACTGGTCGGCTCGGAGTCAGTATAATGTGTCTGAGTGGGGTATTCATGCTTCACTGTGGGCTAGCACTATAAGACCAGCTTCAGTCTGGGCTAGTACAAGCAGCCGCGCATACACATACACACGCATGCACGTCGTCATATGAGCGAAATATTCTCAAGCACGACGTAAAACCCAATTTCACCTCACCACCTCACCTTCGAGATTGTGAGTGATGATAAGGCAAGATCATTCTATTGAGAACACCGATGAACAAGACACGCCCACTTCGTCGGTTACAACTCCCTTTCATAAACAAAACCTTTAGAGTAACTCTAGCTTCGTCTGTACTCCTACCCTTATGTCATCCCATTCCACGTGACTCATATCCAAACATGTATCCTCTCTACGTTATAGAGGCGATAGGGTAGTCTAGTGGTTAAAGCTTTGCTCGTCACGCCCAAGACCTGGTTTCGATTCCCCACTTGGGTACAATGTGTGAAGCCCGTTTCTGATGTCCCCAGCCATGACATTGCTGGAATATTGCTAAAAGCGGCGTAAAACTATACTCACTCACACTACGTTAGATAAATTTTCATTTACTGTGCTTTGTGCATGCGTTAATCAAGGGTTGGGTCATCAATTGCATTGGTGCAATAGAACAATGGATCCATGATAGACCCTATTGATGAAATAATTGGCACACTAATGAACATCGACTTCAGCGATTGACCTCACTGACCCCGTGACGTCGTGCATGTATTTGCCTGTTAATGAATTAAATTGCATATAAGTGAATAACAGAGCTATGGATCCGTTACAACGGATGCATCATTGGCCTTTATAACCTTGAAGTCATGCATGTATTTGCATAGTAATGAATTAAATTGCATATTAGTGAATAACAGAGCTATGGATCCGTTATCATGGATGCATCATTGACCTTTGATAACCTGTGAAGTCATGCATGCATTTGCATACTAATTGTGTAGTCCACGGATATCCCTAAATGTTATCTACTGGCGGGTACTCGTATTGCACGTGATGCTCTCCTTTAATCATAGCACGTATATCTAAAATGAATATGCGGCGCTCGAAGCGTCAAAATAGTCACACAAACAAACATAATTATGATATGAGTATAAATGGCTATACAGGGGGTAAAGAATCATAGATGTTGCGATACATTATTCCATGTGTATATACGGCGTAATACACTACACAAAAACAACTCCTTAATTCCTGTTTTACCACAGGTCATATATTGCGTAAATTCTAATAAGCAATCGGTCTGAATCCGCAATATTACTTTAAACCATTGTGTCATGTGAACTCGTTTCGTGAGTAAAGCACTGTAACACGACATCCTGAGAACTCGCTGCAGGTAAAACATTGAGGGAAAAATGACAACGCTCAAACACTTGATTATTGTCCTCCTGAGAGGGTACGTACGTCCCAAAACTTTCAAAGTTAAATTTTCAGGTACCAAGTTTTAAACGTAGTATTTATGTTCTTTTAAATTTTGGCTCAATTATCCTACAATCGCCAGCGGCTGAAGGGATGGTGTAAACCCAGCTTGGCACCATGCAGGTAGCGAAAGTAATGTGATCTACCTTCAGATGATGGCGATCTATAGCCCGTGTTTTATATTGTATTGTCTTCTTCAATTACACTGTTTTAGTTTTACATGCTAGTTTAATGTTCATATCTGTGATACTCTAGTAATTTTATTGTCTGTCGTCGACAGGTTTAACTCTTCATAATGTTATCATTTTAGTAATGGATAAATTGTTTTTGTCACGATGTGGCTGAGATATTGCCGATGTGACGTTAAATAATAACTCACTCACTCAAACACTTACACACTAACTTGAAATTATTACGTTTCTTATCCTTTACTTAACCTGTATCATACTTGTTACATAACTTTGAACGAAAATTGATTGTTAACACAGTGATTGATTTAACAATGTGTGTACTATATGCTAAATCGGGGTTTTGTAGTCGCTTACCCCCACCTTTAAACTTTAAGTTTATATTATCTAATTTCAAACATATTCCAAAACTCTTAATACGCAGACTATAGACATACAGAATACACTTACCCTGAGATTGCGTGGTGGCAAGGGGAGTTTGCGAGGGCGATGAACACCCAAACAGTTGATGAAGCCGACATGATGTCAAGCCAGGAGGTAAATGTGCATTCCACACAAGGATGTCTAGTTTACCTGTTAGCCCAGACAGTGAATAGCTCTGATTTAAAGCCAGTCTATTTTACTTTTGTTGGCCATACCAAGTACTGTGATATGTATCATTGATACTTCACTGCAGGTGGTATATTTATTCTTTACATCAAGATTCAGGTTTCGGGAACGTCAACAATCCGGTAAGACAGTTTGGGGATATACTTATGAAAACCTCCGTCATGCAAAACAGCATCATTGTACTTAGCTGTTCTGGGGCTAGATTTTCGAAGCTCTGTTAGCGGTAAGATAGTCGTAAGTTAATGCTAATGTATGCCACTTACGACTGTCTTAGCGCTAAGAGAGCTTCGAAAATCTAGGCCCTCTGGTCAACGTTTAGCGACGACGCTGTCGTAAGGGGAGATCCAACTGGTCCCCTGGATGTTGCAGTGTGTGTAAGGGAAGATCCAACTGGTCCCCTGGATGTTGCAGTGTGTGTAAGGGAAGATCCAACTGGTCCCCTGGATGTTGCAGTGTGTGTAAGGGAAGATCCAACTGGTCCCCTGGATGTTGCAGTGTGTGTAAGGGAAGATCCAACTGGTCCCCTGGATGTTGCAGTGTGTGTAAGGGAAGATCCAACTGGTCCCCTGGATGTTGCAGTGTTTGTAACTGACGATCCAACTGGTCCCCTTGATGTTGCAGTGTGTGTAAGGGAAGATCCAACTAGTCCCCTGGATGTTGCAGTGTGTGTAAGGGAAGATCCAACTGGTCCCCTGGATGTTGCAGTGTTTGTAACTGACGATCCAACTAGTCCCTGGATGTTGTAGTGTGTGTGGCGGAAGATCCAACTGGTCCCCTGGATGTTGTAGTGTGTGTAAGGGACGATCCAACTGGTCCCCTGGATGTTGCAGTGTTTGTAACTGACGATCCAACTGGTCCCCTGGATGTTGCAGTGTGTGTAAGGGAAGATCCAACTGGTCCCCTGGATGTTGCAGTGTTTGTAACTGACGATCCAACTGGTCCCCTGGATGTTGCAGTGTGTGTAAGGGAAGATCCAACTGGTCCCCTGGATGTTGCAGTGTGTGTAAGGGAAGATCCAACTGGTCCCCTGGATGTTGCAGTGTGTGTAAGGGAAGATCCAACTAGTCCCCTGGATGTTGCAGTGTGTGTAAGGGGAGATCCAACTGGTCCCCTGGATGTTGCAGTGTGTGTAAGGGAAGATCCAACTAGTCCCTGGATGTTGCAGTGTGTGTAGGGAAGATCCAACTAGTCCCTGGATGTTGGCGCGTGGCGCGTGGTCCTGTGCTTAAAGCTCAGGTCACAAATCGGTTAAGTTAAGCAGCGTCGAGCTCGTAGAGTCCTTGGATGGGTGACCGTGTTTGGCAGCTTGACTCCTGAGAGTTTCTAGGACTTGGAGACCTGCCCCACAAACGAAGCACATATGTGACACATGTGGTCTCACCTTAGGCAAGTGAGTTTGTTCAAAATTGTCTCTGTTCACCCAGCAGGAAAATGGGTACCCGGTGGAAAAGTCATATGACTATAACCTTCTAGCGCCTAACAGGCAGCTTGTTATCCGGGGTAATAATGGCGTTGATTGTTAGCGCCATGAGCATACCTAGTGTGGAGTTTGGCGCTATACAAATGGACACATTATTATTATTATTATGTTGCAGTGTGTAAGGTAAGATCCAACTAGTCCCCTGGATGTTGCAGTGTGTGTAAGTGAAGATCCAACTAGTCCCCTGGATGTTACAGTGTGTGTAAGTGAAGATCCAACTAGTCCCCTGAATGTTACAGTGTGTGTAAGGGAAGATCCAACTAGTCCCCTGGATGTTACAGTGTGTGTAAATCTGGCAATGTCAAGGACCACGAGGTTATTCTGTTATGCTTCCCTTGTTCACGCACCCGTGAATATCCGGGTTTGAATTGATTTTCAGTAACCCACTCTTGTCGCCGTTAGGCGACTAACGGGATCGGTTGGTCAGGCTCGCTGACTTGGTTGACACAGGTCATGGTATCCGACTTGCGTAGATCGATGCTCGTGCTGTTGATGACTGGATTGTCTGGTGCAGACTCGATTATTTACAGACCGCCGCCATATAGCTGCAATATTGCTGAGTGCGGCGTAAAACTCACTCACCCTTTTTCATGCCATGACTTTCCAAATGAACAATTACTGACAGAATGGATTCCCGATACAGGCCGTTTATGTTTTGAGGTTTTTCAGTACCATAAACTTGCTCGTGGTGATAAACGTCTAGGACCTGCATCAGTCCCTTCCACGTCCAGCTGGAACTGTGTAATAAAACGGACATGCTGATGAAATCAGCGTTAAACCAACTCACTCACTTACCAACAGACAACGTATAGATATAGATTCAGATATATACGTACATATGTCGTACACATACATACATACATATATACATACAGACAGACAGACAGACAGACAGACAGACAGACAGACAGACTTCAATCGCTTGTAGTGGTGTCGTAGAGTCCGGAACTGGAACCTAAAGAAACTAGAGGCGGGTCTTGTCCAGTGATGAATCACGATTTCTTCTTTAACGGCGAGATGGAAGACAGCGTGTTTACCGTCGAAGAATTGAACGTTGTGCCCCAATTGCATTCAACAGGTGGAGAAAGTGTAATGGTGTGGGTATGATATCCAGCACACAAAGATGTGTGGTAGTTCGGGGAATTTGGCAGCAAATCGGTACATCAACGAAGTCCTTGCACATCGCATGCTTATGGACCGACATAAGGAGGTGTTCCAGCATGACAACGCTACTTCACATACAGCTCCCTTGCCAATTCTAACGTCAGTGTCTTGCCATGGCCTTCCCGATCACCAGATCTACACCCGATAGAACACCTATGGATGAACTCGATCGACGTGTACGTCAACGTCAAAACACGCCCCAGTCACTTCCACAACTGGCCATCGCATTGCAGGAAGAGTGGTGAAGAATTCCAAGAGCGACTTCGTCGATTTATCCAGTCTGTGCCGAGATAGTGCCGAGCAGTAATGTGCTTCCAATGGTGGCCATACAAGTCTGACTTTGACGCCATCTTGTGAACTCAAATAAACAGAAACACATCAGTAAAGGCTGCTGTTGTGTTGGCGAACCCTTTTACCTTTTTACCCTTGATACTGTTAAAGAAATATGCACTGGTACATTTATCATACATTAGTTCTGTACATATTCGATAATCTCCAGGATATACGTATACCACTATACCCCCGGATGCATCTACGGCTCCTTTTGCTGGCTCCGCATTCTCACAGCAGCCAATCAGATAAGCCGCCGCCGTTACAACCGAGCTTGCCAGTGTTAACAAAGATAGCGGTCGCAGCCGCGAAAGTTTAGTCGCCAGTGCGACTCAGATATTGGCGGGTGGGGAACATACAGACAAATTGACAGGTCTAAAATCTTCAAAAATATATGCAAGAACTCCTTCTACCTCTTTTCAGAATACATCTGCAACAATATATCATTGTGTTGCCAAGTTTATTTGGTTAGATAATTTAAAAAGCGAAAGTGAGTTGTGGTTGCTACGCTCAACTTCCCAGCGTAGACACCTAGATTGACACGTAGATTGGATAAAAAGCCAACTAAGGGGAGGTAATAAAAATCATCGGCTCGAGCCGTAGATGCATCCAGGGTATAGTGGAGATTTATCGGAACGTATACCCTGGAGATTATCGAGGATGAGTTCTGTCAAGACATATCCTTTAATTAGTGACATGATCTGCACTGATCATTGAAAACAGGCATATCCATCCTTAAATTAGGAGATGAACGTGCTGTGTTTGGAAATTAGATGAATGTTAGACCGAATTGATAGTCTCTAAATTTCATTTGAAGCCGAACGCTACCATAACCGATTTAAAATCGAATCGAGCTTCTTCGTTCTGCGGAAGACACTACGTAATCCGGCATGGGACGAGAGGCGATTTGAACTCGTCTGTGAAGGGAATGGTAGGTGCCGTTCGTGTTTTGTTTAACACTGCCACTTTAAAAATATTCTGTCCAAAGAAAACAAACTACTGTTTATTCAATGCAATAATGTCATACCTAAGAGCTTGGTTTATATAATCCCAGTCTAAAGTAAACTCAGGCTCAGTATTATTCGTTACACTGTTATACTGAGACTAACAAAACCTTGCAGAAGGTCGCGTCGGGTATCCTTTGAGCGACCTATGACCGTCAATCAAACGCGACACGGCCTAACGGATTTTACCAATCAGACAACGGCTACTATTTAGGGTTTGGCGGACTTACAATTAGGATTTTGTCGCCAACACTGATCTCATAACAAATGAAAACCCGCCTAAAACACAGATATATGACCTGCAGAATATACGCTTTTGGGTTTATGTTGACATGGTTATCATTAGCTAATATTTCCGCCAGCTGACATCCTTGAATACTGACAAAACGCTGTACTCAGCGACTGTTTACTCACTGTTGTGCCCTGCTCCATGTGCATCACTCGGAAGCGATCGTACGGAAAATAGCATTCGGAATCTTTCGGGTACAAAACCTTTTCGAGGTAAAAGTTCAAAAGGTATGTGCGAATGTCAACTTTCGCGCTTTGGTAAGTTGTGTTCTGATTGGTCCACTGAAAAGGTCAGCTGACGCGACCTTCCTCAAAGGTTTTGTTAGACTCAGTATAGCAGTGTAACGTATAATACTGAGCCTAAGTTTACTTAGACTGATATATTCCCAACTTCACAATACCGAAACCAGCATATTGTTTCGTGTGCCGTGTTACTCTACCCCCTCTGGCCACACTATAATGGAATCGTCTGACGTAATTATTTTGTTGGAAGTAGTTGTTCACAGCGCAACATTTTGAAATGGCGGACGAGCCAGTTTTGACAGTGGAAAATACTGGACCGGCTGTCGAATCTGAACCCTGCAGAATCGAAGAATAGATCCTTTTCTGATCGACCTACGACCTGTAACTCATCAAAGACTGTTGATTTTTATGACCGGCGAGTGTCGATCATGATTTCATGTACGTGCCTCCATCCCGGATGCGACGAAAGCGTGACGGTGCTGCTTTGTGTATATGCCACTAACTTGGGATTCCTTTGGAACATTGTTTTCATCACTTGGGACTGGATTATGGCCAAGCTTTTTTCAAAGTGTACGAACATAGATCTCCAACAATGACAGCCTTGCGCGGAAGAGAGCAGATTTCTGGTGGTTCAAGTTTTGACATCGATTTTTTGAACGATGCAACAGGACATGATGGAGTATGAGTGGCATAAATTTGGTGTTTCGCCCGGCCGTTATCTTGTGAATTTCCCATTCTAAACGGAAACAAATATACCATTTACCAGGTAGGCAAATGTTTACTAACGTTTTGCTGCAAATTTTGTATAGATAGGGATGTATTTTTACAAGGCTCTCTGATTTATAAGTTAGATATTGTTTGTTTATGTTTGGGGCTGTGTATTGTAATTGAGTTGAATATTTTTATAATAGAAGGTAATATGATAGTGAATTTCCCAAATAATTTCGAAGAAGAAAAATCATATAATTGTATTTTTCGAGTTTAAATAAATGTTTTCTAAGCATTTACATCGCGTCTGTTGTGTTGATATTAGCCATGTTGGTGGTCAAGCTGAAGTAGTCCGGCAGTGGTGTTGTATATGTGCGCAGTGAAGCACCGTGAAATCAGATGCATTTTCAATCCAAAATTGATACCGTCTGATTTTATTGATTGACCAATCAAATTCGAGCAGCATTTCACGCAGTCATGGTAGTATAATAATTGTTTGCAACCTTTGCCAATTTAACTTTTATTTAGTTTGAAATTTCCATTTTCTATTTCCCAGAAATTCTGTATGAAGGTACATTTAACAGTCTCACCCAATAACAATGCATGGATCATTTTGGACCGCGCACTTGCGCAATACGCTCATTGAAATATGACATGGGGCTCTGAAACAACATCAAGGACCCTAATGTGACATATTATTCCCACCTGGTGCAATACAATTCAACACCTGGGGCCTGATAAAAGATTAATCGTATTTACCCCAGTATTATCATGATATATATTTTTGAGAACTTTGAGATAAACTTTACTCAATATAGCGATCTCCTGGTCTGCTGGGCGTTGTTTTTATATGCAGAGATTAAGATATTTTGTATTTTGTCGTAAACTAAGCCGGAAATATCAGTAAGCTTGGCATCCAACTTTCTCCTCCAAATCTCCCGTTGATTCGTTAAAACGTACCTAGTAAAATAACTTCAAACAATTTTTATGCTATGATAGGAAGGAGTATATATAAAAAAGTTAACTACCATTTAATCAGTGAAATATATTTCAATATTGTGTTATTTTAGTAGCAACGTTTAATGAATACATTTATAATAATCTGGTGCGTGGCACTTTGATACAGCTGACAGTTGTGGTCGGATATATTATACGGATGGAATTATTTGACCAGTCCCCAACGGGGCTCCTGCGTTCGCCATCGCGAAAACGTTCTGTTGACATGTTATAATTTATCGTAAACAACATTACATTGTAAGTTCATATATGGCCGCCGGTAAGTAAATTTGGGTAATACTGATCCTTCGTGTGGTGCATACATTCAGACCAAGCGACTGGGACGACATTCTGACAGACATCAAATATATGCTAAGACCATTGACAACTTTGGCCAGTGTTGCATGAATATGCCCTGTTTCCAGGAATTGATGTTGTCCTATGTGTCCTTTAAGAATTAGGACACTAACAAGATTTTACTAAAATATATGGCAAATACAAACAGAGAAACGGACAGCGGATTGTAAAATAGTGCCTTGAATGGTTATCGCCAACAAATGTCAAAACACGGAACGACTGTCATATTGCACGTACAAATGTAGGCATTACAGGAGAATATATATTGTCCCCCATGTCTTAAAACAATGCATTTCCATCACAGAATGCAGGACAAAACTAGATAATGAATATGTGACTTTGATATAAAACGGACATCCAGTTTATAAACAGTCACTAAGCCTAACGTAAATGTTGTTGACAAGTCACCGTAACCTGAGAAATGTCAAACAGATCAAATTCGTTATTCAGTGTAATTGTCATTAGTACCCATCTTGGAATATACTTTAAAACACTTCTGAGCAAGAAAGTTATCAGAAAATCGTGAATAACTAGTGTAGCTGATCATTGTTTATCTGGGTCAAAATTCAGAACTTTACGTTCTATAAATAGCCACGAAGACGGAGTGAAACAAGACATAGTCTCGGACAAACATCGTTGTTATCACTCAAAATACGTAATGATTCCAGACAGTGAATAAATATATCATTTGGAGACATGAAATACATGTCTGTACAATAATAGTTACAGAATGACATCAGTAGTAAGATCCTTTCATGGATGTAAATAGCGTAGTGACACACGGTGGTGTCTGACAATTGTCATGTCTGCCGCGAACGTTCAGTGCTTGATAAAACATAGCTATCACTGACTGAGTTTAGTTTTCGCCGCTTTTAGCAATATTCCAGCAATATCATGGCTGGGGACACCAGAAATGGGCTTAACACATTGCGCCCATGTGGGGGAATCGAACCCGGGTCTTCGGCGTGACATAGCTATCAACAGTGAATATGCCCCCATAAAGATGACACAAATAGGTGAACTTCAGGAACCAGGTAACTGTCTATGATGTTGTTATCTTATTATGTATTGACTTTAATGTTAAAAATATGGATGGACATTTGCAGATAGATCGTGATATAACGAAAATAGGTGACACTTATGATTGACAAAGTTGGCATTATGTTTTGAATACTTTTACTTCATATATTGTGATTCTGTGACAATATGGTGCTCAGATGAACATAGAAATGTAGACGTAGACTCCCAAGCTACAAGACGTTCTATGATGGGATCGATGTTGTGACTTTTCAGCGTTCCGTCTCCGCATGTTAAACTTAGTAAAGCGTCCGCTCGTCACGCCGAAGACCAGGGTTCGATTCCTCACATGAGTACAATGTGTGAAGCCCATCTCCGGTTTCCCCGTCGTGATATTGCTGGAATAT
This sequence comes from Haliotis rubra, assembly GCF_003918875.1. Lineage (NCBI taxonomy): Eukaryota > Metazoa > Mollusca > Gastropoda > Lepetellida > Haliotidae > Haliotis > Haliotis rubra. The sequence continues at coordinate 3,652 of NW_025767377.1, read as the reverse complement.
TGTTAAAAGTGGCGTAAAACCATACTCACTCACTCCGCATGTCATCACTACCATCACTTTCTCTTGATAACGGTGTTAGTACCTACGCCGAAACGTCGCACTCCATTGCAATAAAGAAGTTGACTGTCCATAGAACTTAGTTTTCCTTCATCTTCACGACTTCTAAAATGCCTCTCAAAGAACGTACCATTATAAATCGACAAACGTATGCCAAAATGTTGACTGACGTTTGATGTTTTATGGTCATTGCCACAGTGTCGCATTCTGGTTGTATTTTCCTCTCCATGATATTTTCATGCAATCTTAAAATAATAGTTGAATATAGTTCCAAAGCTTTAAACGGTTTTCTGTTGCGTTTGTGCACTACACCAGTGTACGAATATATCACCAGTATCATTCAATGAATGCCGACGACTTTAGTCATCCAATACGTGGGTTATATTGACAGTAGCAGCTGTTATCGCCCAGTTGAACACAACCTGTTGTCCCGGGGCGTTATTAAACCGTCAATGTTACAGAGAATTACAGAACTCCATTGGGAGTTAAAAAATACCGTCCCATTGGGACGTGTGTTGACATTCGTGCTTTAAGTAACACGGTGTGTGCATGAAGGGTGACCAAAACGATGCGTTTATATATGTGGGTACAGATCTTAATCTTACAAAAGGAATTCACGCAGGGAAATGCAACGACGACGTCTCTCGGTAACCCCGCCTTCAGCAGCTCATGTAGCCCTCGCATGACTCTAACACGCACCTACCCGTGAGGATCCGGGTCAGAATTGACCTTCAGTAACCCATGCTTGTCGTAAGAGGTCAGGCTCGTAGGCTTGGTTGACACATGTCATGGGTTCCCATTTGTGCAGATCGATGCTCATGCTGTTGATCACTGGATTGTCTAGTCCAGACTCGATTATTTACAGACCGCCGCCATATAGCTGGAATATTGCTGTGTGCGGCGTAAAACTAAAGTCACTCACTCACTCTAGCACGTATCAACAGTTCACACACCGTTCACATTAATCCAAATGAAGCATCGGGTCTGGGTTTTATTCCAGTTCCAGCATTACACAGGGTAATTTCCATTTCAAGTGAATCAAGACGTCTTTATGTAGCGCTTGTAAGACGAAAGTGGCGTTGTGGACATGTCGTGAGAAAAGACACTCTCCACGTCAATATAGTACGCTTTGCGTTTTGGTCTGGGGTTGAGGTTATCATGAAAACATTCATAATTTATTCCCGAAGGTTGTAAACAGTTACAAATGTACAGGTTGAAATCACGCGTCAAAAACAACACTGTCATTGGGAGTAAATGTTTCAATACCAACACTGTGGGCGCAGTCATACACAGCAAGGGGTGGTAAGGTAGCCTCGTACCTAAAGCGTTCGCTCGTCTCGCCGAGACTCACTCATGCAAAACACGGGCGTAGGACTATTCTGCTCTTATGTCGATGTAGTCCAAGGTTGTAAGATAACATGATATATCTCAATAAATCCCCCAAACCCTGACAGTTTTAAGTTTTGCTGCATGTCTTGTTTAAGAGGACTTTCAACATAACAGCTGACTATCTATGTAGGGCCCTGGAGGTTGCAGCTGTTCCTACAACAGTACTACTGTTACTTCACCCTCGTGAAACTTCACACGGAAAAATCAAATCAAAATGATGATAGTTTGTTAAGTAACTTTTTGTTTTTGAAACAAACGTTATGAAACTTTTTTTCCAGAGTTGGTCTGATGTTTTCATTACATTCTGGTAAGATGAATGTGTGATCATGAACCGATTTGGAGATTGTGATTAATCGTATCAATTTGACCCAAACAGACTATACCTATTGATTGTGTCTAATTTTATTGATTGTCAAATTCGAGTATTTCACGTAGTCATAGAATGATATAGGGAAACGTTTTTGTGAAGTTTATGTGGTCCTCATTGCTCAACACAAACAGACCGGTTTCAGTCGAGATAACCGACGCATGGTATAATTATATTCAAATATATATTATGATGAAGTCCTTCAACGACAAGGCCTGTGTGTTCGGAATTTTAGTTTTTAGTGTGGATTGTGTGTGGTCTATTACTGGAACTCAGAAACAATTCAAGCAGCCATTGTATTATGCTTATCTATTCCATGAATTACGTGAATTTGTAGGTTGGGGTTCTGGCGTTTGACTTGTCTAGAGCTTGACATGTGGTGCGTGAGATAACGTCACGAACCTCGTGAATCTGTAGACTGGGGTTCTGCCAAATGATTTGTTTTTAGTCTTTCTACTTAATCTTGAGATAACTTCCCGAACCTATTGGAATCTGTAGGTTGGGGTTTTGCCATATGATTTGTCTTGAGTCTTTCTAATTAATCTTGAGATAACGCCCTGAACTTCTTGAATCTGTAGGTTGGGGTTCTGCCACATGGCTTGTCTAGAGATTGATCATGACATGTGAATCTTGAGATAACCTCCCGAACCTCTTGAATCTGTAGGTTGGGATTCTGCCACATGGCTTGTCTAGAGATTGACATGTGAATCTTGAGATAACCTCCCGAACTTCTTGAATCTGTAGGTTGGGATTCTGCCACATGGCTTGTCTAGAGATTGACATGTGAATCTTGAGATAACCTCCCGAACTTCTTGAATCTGTAGGTTGGAGTTCTGCCACATGGCTTGTCTAGAGATTGACATGTGAATCTTGAGATAACCTCCCGAACTTCTTGAATCTGTAGGTTGGAGTTCTGCCACATAGCTTGTCTAGAGATTGACATGTGAATCTTGAGATAACTTCCCGAACTTCTTGAATCTGTAGGTTGGAGTTCTGCCACATGGCTTGTCTAGAGTTTTTCAAATTAATCTTAAGAGAACGTCCTGAACCTCCGAATCCTTAGGTTGGCTTGTCTAGAGGTAGAATTACGGGAAGGTGACAAGCTTGTCACCTGGGTTGACAACTGCAATGAGTGAGTGAGTTAATATTAAGCGTCACATCGGCAATATTTCCAGCCATATCGTGACGAGAACATATTTGACATTGAAATGGAATATATGTATATTATAAAACCTGTCGACGAAAGACAGTAAAACAAATAGAATATCACAAATAGAATTAAAACTAGCGTGGAAAGTTATAACTAAGAGCACTATTTGGACAATACAATATAGAAACAGGCTATAGATCGCCAACAACTGAAGGTGGAGATCACCATACTAGGGACCATGGGGACTTACAGTACCTTTGCTACCTCGCATGGAACCTAGTTGGATTTACACCTTCCCTTCAGCTGCTGGCGACTGTAAGAAATGTTAGCCAAAATTAAAATAACAAGATCACTACGTTTAAAACCCTGGTAAGTTTAAATTGACTTTGAAAATTTTGGGACTTATGTACCCTCTCAGGAGGACAACTGCAATAAATAATGTAATGTCCTGTGTGCTATTCTTCTCGGCGAATGGCAACCCATTAATAGGATACGTTGGAAATATAGACAGTGCAGACAAGTGCCCTTACTGTTATACGTCCCAAGCACATGGGCTTATTGAACGCTTCTAGCTCACATATTATATTACAGGGACAGAGGCAGGCTGACAGACAGGCGGGTGGTATTTAGTTTTAATGCTTCGACATACTACAAATGGAAAGGCTGGTAAAAAATAGCTTCACTCTTAG